>NW_006408861.1:2014150-2078098 GCF_000296735.1 Chrysochloris asiatica | reverse complement strand
GCCTATTTCCGTTTTTGTTTGCTTGTCCCGCTCCACAATCCCCGTTCAGGCCTTTTATCTAGTTGGAAACAGTTCAGGACTGGCTGTGGCCATTTGGTTTTAATTGAAAACTGTTTCTTTAATTTTCAAGGAGATATGTGCGCATGCATGATAGAACCTTCCGAGGGTGGGGCTGGGGTGCCCACTAGCTCAGGCACCCCTATAGTCACCCAAATGGAGGTGCGCTGGCACCAAGAAACCAATGAACAGCTACCAAAAGAGAAGAATATTCACACCTTTATCTCTGCAGTGCTGCCAGGCATCTGTGGCCACTCTGATCCTTCCCCCACTTGGTCTCACCCAAGATGGCAGCTCCTTGAGCAGTTGAGCATCTCAAATTAGAAAGCAATGGATTTCTTGCTTGTGCCACAAATTCCCCCAGCTGTAAGCTTTCCAACCTTCTAAATATTCCTTTATATGTGGTTCAGAGTTCTGGGACCATCCCCTGAGCCTGCTTGGTAGGGTATTCTGTGTTGTTGCTAACGGAGCTCCTTTACTGCACTTCCACCTGATCCACCATCTTGTTTGTTCTTCTTTCCATTATCTTTTAATTCCATTTTCCCACAAACTTTTGAAGTCCCTGTGCATGTTTTGATTATCTTGTCAGATACTTGTTTTCCAAAAATACTTTCCCAGTCCGTAGCATGTCTTTTCACAGCTTTCGTAGCCCTTTGATAAACAAAAGTTTTTTTTTTAATTTTTATGAAGTCCTGTTTATTCATCTTGTCTTTTGATCTTTGTGCTTTTGTTATTATATTAGACTATCCATTGTTAAAAGCTAGGCCTGACAGTGTTTCCCTGCTTTTTCTTTTAAGAATTGTATGGTTTTATATTTTACATGTAGGTCTTTAATCTGTTTTGAATTTGGTTTTATGTTTGGTATGAGACATGGATCATGTTTCATTTTTCTGCATGTGAAATCCAGTTTTCCTACACCATTTATTGAAGAGTTTCCTCTTTCCCCACCAAGTGGACTTAAAAATCAATTTTGAAAATTGTCAAAAATGATGTAACCCTAGATATGTGATTTTATTTCTGGACTTTGAATTATATAAGTACCAAACTCTTTAATTATTTTATATCTGTATTGTTCTTATATGTCTTTGAGTTGGTTTCAACTCATAACAAGTCTTTGTAGAGTCTCTGAGGCTTCAGGTTGTTGAGGGATCAAATGGTGTGTTTTAAAATCAGGAAGTTTGAGTCCTCCTCCTTGGTTCTTCTCTTTCAGTATTGTTTTAAGTACTTAGGTCTATTGCCATTACACATAAAGTTGAGGGTTGCTTTTATTTCTGTAAAAAGGCTGTTGGAATTTTGATACAGATGTGTTGTGCCTGTAGATCACTTTGGGGAGTTTGCCATTTTAACAACCGTAAGTCTTCTAATTCAAGAACATGGAACATCTTTGCATTCATTTAAATCTTCTTTCGTCTCTTTCAATATGTAAGTCCTTCATATCCTTGGTAAGAGTTTTTCTAGGTATTTTACTGTCTTATATGCTATTGTAAATGAAATTGTTTCCCTGATTCATTTTTAGATTTCTCATTAGACTTCTGGTATATAGAAACCTAACTGATTTCTTTCTTTCTTTTTATTGTGAACTGGGTTAAGATTTATAGAGCAAATCAGTTTTCCATTCAATAGTTATGGTGTTCTGGTGTGGCACTGTAGATAAAGTACTGGACTACAAGGTTATTTTGAACTGTAAGGTCGGTGATTCAAACCCACCAGACACTCCACAGAAACCCTATACAGGGTCACTATGAGTCGGAAATGACTCCATGGCATTTTCACAGCAGCAATTCAATAGTTATACACATCTTATTCCATCTCATTGATTGCAATTCCAACAATAAAATATCACTTAATCCATTTTTTTCTTTTCCTAACCCTTCATAACTTTGTTCTTCAATAAATGCTGTTCTTTTGGTCTCAAATGGCTGATTATTCTAAGGTGTATGTACCTTCCTGGTGTTATTTTACCCTTTATAGACCTATCTTCTCTTTGGCTGAAAATTGAGCCATAGAGGTGAGTTCATTTCCAGACCTGAAAGTGACCAAGGACCATAGTCTTGGGATCCCACCAGTCTCCGATCAGTAAGTCTGGTCTTTATTATGATTTTGAGTTTTGTTCAGTTCAAGCCTTGACTTGAAATATTGAAGGATTCTGTAGGTAAAATGGAGTCTTGGTATGGCACTGTGTATTAACATGCCAGACTTCAAAGCAGTTTGAACTGCAAGGTGGGTAGTTCAAGCTTACCAGCTGCTCCTTGGAAACCCTATACAGGGTCGCTATGGTTCGGAACTGACTTAGTGGCACTTAACAACAATGGGTAAAATGTTGAATGATATAGGCAGCATCAAAAGAAGTTGGAAAAAATACACAGAGGCATTGGTATCTAAAAGAATTGGTCTATGCTCAACCATTTCAAGAGTTGTCATATGATCAAAAACCATTGATACTAGAAAAATAAATTCAGGTTGCACTGGAGACATTGATGAGATACAAGGTTCCAGGAATTGCTGGAATACAAATCGAAATTTTTCAATAAACTGATGCTGTACTTGTCTGTGCCAGGAAATTTGGGAAACAACAACATGGCCAGCTGATAGGAAGAGAGCCATGTTTGTGCCCATTCCAAAGAGCGGTGACCCAATAAAATGCAGAGACTTCATCTCTTATTCCTCAAACATGTCATCAGGAGAGATCAGTCCCTAGAGAAAGACATCTTTCTTGGTAAACTTTAGGGCCAGTGAAAAAGAGGAAGATCCACTGTGAGATGGAGTGAAACAGTGGCAGCAGCTGTCATTGTGAGGATGGCACAGGACTGGGCAGTGTTTCATTCTGTTGTGTATAGGGTTGTTATGAGTCGGAACCATTTTAATAGCATCTAACAACAAGTGTTAACTTCAGAAATTGGGTACATACTCTATTTATTCTTTTAGTGGTTTCCTATTCCAAACCAAACCAACTTCCATGGAATTAATTACAATTCATATTGAACCTATGTAAGGTTTCCAGGGCTGTAAATCTTTATGAAAGCAGAAAACCTCTTTCAAACCTCTTTCTCCCACTGAGTGGCAGGTCGATTTAGAATTGTTGACCTTGTGGTTTGCATGCAGCACAACATGTAACCCACTGTGCCACCAGTGCTTCTTATGTTTTCATTCAGATGACATTTATTTTAAAGTCACTTAGCTCTGTAAGATCATAATTCACTCTGCCTCTTCTTGCCTTGGATTTTAATCTTTTCATTTTTCCTTCCTGTTGGCCTCATTCTAGATTTTTTTCTAAGTTAATTCAGTTAAGTACGTATTTCTCAAGCAAATTTTAAAATCAAAGCAAAGACTTCCTATTCATTCATTGGAATTGCAGCGCATTTTTCTTTTTTATTTAAGTAGTTATTGAGTGCTTATTAAAAATAGAACTAATGGCTAGATAACTGGTTTTTAATATACTGTTTTCTAATTTTACTTTTTAACAATACAGAATGTAAGAAGATTAGTATGCAAATAGGTTAAAATCACACTTCTAGGTCATGCCTGAAACTAGGGTAATACAATGTATAATTTGTGTGTGTCCTGGACTATGAATGTGTGTTGAAGCATACCACATTTTGTTTTTTGTTTTTGTTTTTTTTCCCCTTTAGCCCTCCAAGCCACAACATTGTGGTGAATGGAAAACAGTGTATAAACTTTGCCTCATTTAATTTTCTTGGATTGTTGGATAACCCTAGAGTAAAGGTGAGTAGCAGATAATGCTGAAGTGGCTAGATAACGTTACTGACTTAAGAAACTGGGCATAAATGAGAGAAAATTGCAGGTCAGAAAGGACAATACAAGTGTATGCTATATTTGTCTACCTGCTATGATCTGGATTTGGCAGAGGGAGACAAGAGCAGCTAGTATAGCTTAAGTGTTTCTTGAGAGCAAGGAAACTGCGTAAGACAAACCTAGTTAGTAGTTTGAGAAGTATCTAGGAAATTGTTCCACTTTCTACTAGAATTGTGAGCTGGTAAACATTTTTGTGGAAAGACTTCTTTATATGCCAACAATTCAAACTACAAGAAAGACGGGAATAAATATAAATAAAACAAACACAGACGAAAACCCTTGAACTCTGAGCTTCAAAGGAAATGATAGAGAAGTTGATCAAATACTGACTGGAAAAAGAAACTGAATGAAAATAGTAAAAAAATAGAACGATGAATTGTCAACTGGCTTGATACATTGTCGCTAGTGTGAATTATTGAAAGCCATGCTCCAGTTGGGGCAGGCACTTAACAACAACAACAACCTGATTATTAGCTCCACTTGCCCTGCACTGCAAAAGTACTCAAAACAATTGCTGGACACCAGAATGGTACCATCTTCTCCTTATTCCACAAAGTGTTCCAGGTGACCAGAGTGTGGTCAGACCCCACTCACTGGGCAACCTCTGATCTCTCTGAGGTCAGAGATGCGCCCTCATGGGTTAGGCTCAGTATGTACACCACCTCCGTGTTTGGTGGTTCGGATTTTGCTTCCTAGGCCCAGCAGAAAGTGCAGTGTCAGATATGATGACTTGCCCCAATCCATCCTCTGGTCCAACAGGAACTCCTTGCAGAACCAGGTGCCCAACCCCCTTGCATGCCATCTCAGCCAGTAAAGCTTGCTGACGCATACCAGGTGCCCTGCCTCCATCCCCACCCCTAGTCACTTCCTTGGCCAGAAGAGCACTGTCCTTGGCACTCACCGCAACCCATTTTCATTTTTTTTGTCTTTTCTTTCCCTTCCCTTGTTTTTTTTTTCTGGGATTCCCTTTTTTCTGTCATTTTTTTTGTCTTTCTCTTTTCTTTTACACCCCCTTCCCTAGTTTTTTTATCCTTTTTTTCCTTCCTTTTTTAGATACTCTTCCTTTATCTTGGTTTTTCTTTTTTTCTATTTTAATTTTTTTGAATACAGAGGACAGAGTGACTCAAGCAAAATTCAGAGACAAAACATTCTTCTGAGAAATAAATGGCATTGAAAGTACCTGATAAATATTTCAAAACAAGGATGCTTTGTGTCATATAAACAGATTGAGAGAAAGATAGAGGAAACCAGACAAAATAAAGGAAAACAAGACAAAACTCTAGAAGAATTCAGCTAAACATTCAGTAGCAAATTGATAAGTGAAAAATTAGAAACCATACATGAACAGCAACTCGAAATCCAGAACATTTAGTACCAAGATTTCAGAAGTAGGTAACACAGTAAAAGGGCAAAGGAGTAGAACTGATAAGTGGAAAACAAGTAGCGAGATTGAAGACAAGTTTTTCCATATTAATTAGTTGCAAGAATAACCGAAAAGAAAAAGCAAAAATTGAAAGCCTAACAATTAAGTGGGATACCGTCAAGAGGATTAACTTACTGGTGATCAAAATTCCAGAATGGGAAGAGTCAAAAGCACACAGAAAGTTTTTGAAAATTTGTTGAAAGAAAACTTCCCTAGCATTAGAAACGATAAGGTACACATTCAGGAAACTCAAAGACCCCCAAAGAAAATCACCAAGATATATCATAATCAAACTTTCCAAAACCTCAGACCATGAAAAAATACTGAAAGCAGCTCAGAATAAACAAAAAGTTCTATGAAGGAGAACCAAAAATACTAGGTGCTGATTTCTCAGCAGAAACAATGTAAGCAAGAAGGCAATGGGATGATACATGCAAAAATCTAAAAGAAATTGCCAATTCAACTAAGAATTAATTAACTAGCAAAATTGTCCCTCAGATATGGTGAAATTAATACTTTTCCAGGTGAACACAAATTAAGGAAATGTATGAAAATTTATAGACTATACTACAGTGAGTTCAGACAACTACCTGAGATTAATACAAATGACATCATCCATCTGGGTTTGATAATTCATCACAGTGGCCACACAGAACTCAGACACCATACAGTTAAGGGTTGTGTTAGGTCTGCACTGTAGGATCAGTCCAGGACTACCAACTGCAAGGTCAGCAGTTCAAACCCACCAGCCACTCCTTGAAAACCCTATACAGGGTCATTATAAGTTGGAACTGACTCAGTGACACTTGACAACAACAGTTGGTTGCAATTCAGGGTCCAGAATGCTCAGGACACTCTTCTGCCATTCAGGAAAGTCTCTTTGACCTTGCCCATAGGCAGACCTCTCTGTTCAGCCAGTGTTACAAAGCTAGGCTTCTGATAAATGCTTACAGGTCACATTGCTCCACCATAAGCCTCAGTTTGAAGACATTTGACTCCAGCTCCAAGGGTCATCAAACCCAGCTCTCCCAATTAAATGCCTGGAGGCACCCCACTCTATAAGCAAGTTTCCTGCCCAGAGTCACTCAATTTTACTTGCTCTGTGGACTGTAAAGCACACCGCTCTCTCTCATGCTCTGATTCTTGGTTCTGCTGCTGCTACTCCTCTGCCACTTCTCTGTTGTCACAGCTTTCTGTCCCTATGTCAAATAGGTTCAATGTGCAGGGGTCTTGTGTTCCACCCCTGGCACTTCTTTGATGGTAATGAGACCCCCCACTTCTGTTTCTGAGATGGTTCATTTTATACCAGTGCTATATAGTGTCAAACTTTTGAAATAATAAACCTGTAACTATAATGAATATCAGAGGAAAATAGGGTCAAACTTAGGGGCCTAATACATTGCAAATATACACTATCAAACACAACTAAATGTGTCCAAAACAGCAGGAGACAAACTAGATGATGTAGCCTTCTAAAAACTAAACTTACATTAAAATATTTAACCAAAAGAGTAAAGAGAGAACCCACAGACTGGGAAAAATTTTGGCAATGACATTGAGAGTAATCTCTAAAATTTATAGAACACTTTAGCAATAAAATTAAACTAAAAAACAGGCAGGGAACATGAATAGACACTTTACCAAAGAAAACAGTCAGGAGGCCAAAAAACATGAACAATGCTCACAGTCCTTACCCATTGTTTTTAAGTGCCGTTGAGTTGATTCCGATGTGTTTGAACCACTGGCCCTGTGGTTCAAACCGTTCTTATGGTCCAGTGATTATCCTACAGCACCACACCAGGACTCTAAGTAATACCTTTGTTGTTGTTAAGTACTGTTGAGTCAGTTCCAACTCATAGCAATCCTGGGTCAGGTTTCTGAGAAGCAACTGGTGGGTTTGAACCGCTGACCTTGTGGTTCGCAGTCTAGTGCTTATCCTGCGAGACAATACTAGGACTCTCTAGCCATTGTTGTTGTTAAGTGCTGCCAAGTCTGTTCCAACTCATAGCCACCCACTGTAAGCTTTCTGAAGAACAACTGGTGGGTTTGAACTGCCAACCTTGTAGTTAGCACCACAGCAGGACTCCATTTGTTGTTGTTAGTGCCATCAAGTCGGTTCTGATGCATAGTGACACCATATAGGGTTTCCAAGGAGCAGCTGGTGAATTTGAACCCCCGACCTTGTGGTCTAGTGCATATCCTACAGCTCCACACCAGGACTCCATTTAGAGAGATGCAAAAATTGAAGTGACAATGAAATATCATCTCACCCCAGAATTAATGTTGTTGTTGTTAAGTGCTGACAAGTTAATTCTGACCCATAGCAACCCTGTATAGGGTTTCCAAGGAGCAGCTGGTGAGCTTGCACCACCAACGCTGTGGTTCAAACCGACTTTGCAGTCCAGCACATTTGCTCACAGCGCCACACCAGGACTCCTAACATTAATAGTAAAATTCAAAAAAACAAATATTGGTGAGAGTGTAGAGAAACTGGAACCCTATACACTGCTGGTGTTGGTGTTGTTGTTAAGTGCCCTTAAGTTGGTTCCAACTCTAGTCCCCTTATGTAGGACTTCCTAGGAGCACCTGGTGTGTTTGTACTGCTGACTTTGCAGTGCAGACCAACCTTGTTATCCAGCGCATTATCCTGCAGTGCCACACCAGGACTGCTGGTGGTATTGTAAAATGGTACAGCAATGGTGGAAAGCAGTATGACATGTACTTAGAAAGTTGAAAGTAAGAATACCATGTTGTTAATGTTAGGTGCTGTTGTGTCAGTTCTGAGTCATAGCAACCTTATGCATAACAGAATGATATAGTGCTTGGTCCTGCACCATCCTCACAGTTGTTAATGTTTGAGCCCACTGTTGCTGCTATTGTGTCATTCCATCTTGTTGGGGGTCCACTGTGTTTCATTGACATGCCACTTTATCCCTATGATGTCCTTCTCCGGGGACTGAGCCCTCCTTCCTTGCTTCTAAGCCAACCTCATTTCTAAGGAGCATTCCAGCTGTACTTCTTGCAAGACAGATTTGTTTGTTGTTCTGGAAATCCATGGTACTTCCAATATTCTTTACTAATACCATAATTCAAATGCATTGATTCTTCTGTGGCCTTCCTTATTCATTGTACAGCTTTTACATGCATATTGTTATTGTTGTTGTTACGTGCTGTGGAGTCGGTTCCGACTCATAGCGACCTTGTACAGGGTTTCCAAGGCTGTAAATCTTTACGGGAGCAGAAAGCCTCATCTTTCTCCTGCGGAACAGCTAGTAGTTTCAAACTGCTGACCTTGTGGCTCGCAGCCTGATTCGTAACCACTACGCTACCAGAGATTAGGCCATTTAAAATACCATGCCTTAGGTCAGGCACACCTTAGTCCTCAAACTGACATATCTTGCTCTTTAACACTCTAAAGAGGTCTTCAAACTCACCAGATTTGCCTAATGCAGTATGTTTGATTTCTTGACTGCTGTTTCCATAAGTATTGACTACCATATGATCCAGCAATTCCACTGCTAGGTATATATATTCTGGATAAGTAAGAGCCCTGAAACAGATACGGTATATGTATACCCTTGTTCATTGCTGCATACAGTAGCAAAAAGATGGAAACCATATAAGTGCCCATCAGTGGATGCATGGATAAACTGTGATACATACACACAATAAAATAGTATGTGATTTTAAAGATTAACAATGAATCCTTAAAACACCTCATGGATGAACCTGTAGGACATTATGATGAGTAAAATTAGTCAAAAGGATGAATACTGTATGAGGCTACTATTACAAAAAACTGTTTTCACACAATAAGAATCATCCTTTTATGGTTACTAGAAATGAAAGTGGAAGGAAGGGTAAATTACTAACTAGAGGATAGATGCATATTAAATTGGATGAAGAAGAAGGCAAAATACAATAAGGGAAAGTCAGCAAAAAATTATCAAGGCAAGGAATGCACTGGAAGCAGTACAAGGGTTAAAGCCTGCAAAGCTGAATACTGTTATATATAGTCCTGCAATAACAGTAATCTGCAAGTGGATTCATAGATAGGTATGCAAGCTGAACAGGTAGAGAAAATAGTTTATCTCCAAATATCTGTATGTTTGACAAAGGATATTTCTGCAAATACATCCATTTAGCTAGAGCATAAAGGGAACAAAAGTATGTACATTTCTTAGCCATCACCAAATACCTCAAGGGAATGAGTCACTCGGCCTGGGGCCTCAGAACCAGTCTCAGCACACAATCTAGGTCATTTGGAAAAACCATCTATAAATTTTCTACATCTTACTTTGGTGAGTGGCAACTGGGGTCTTAAAAGCTTGTCAGTATCCATCGAAGGTGCAGCCTATGCTCTCCCATCTGGAACAAAGAAGAGTGAAGAAAATCAAAGATGTCTGGAAACAATTAGTCCAGAGGGACTAATGGGCTGTGTGAACCTTAATCTCCATGACCCTAAGATCTGAAGAACTAGATGGATGGTGCCTGGATTCAGCTACCTACTACTATGAAAGGAATCACATTATAATGTCATGTCTAGAGTGGAATAAAATTATGGGATAAAACTCAAAATTATTTTTAAAAACAGGTCTATAGCAGCCATCTTGTACCCTGACTGTGTGTGCCTAGTATTAGCTACCAAAGCACCCAAATGCCAGCCCTAATCCCCTGCACCGCCCCATGTCTGCTCTAACAAGATGAAAGAAACAGTTATGAATAGTGGGAAAAGAACTGCTCACAGAAAGGTGGTTCATGGAACAGCTCCAGCAGATGACAAAACAGTTCTCTACAGAAATTAGGGATAAAACAATTCCTCATGTAGTGAAGAGGTGACTATGTTCACAAACCAAGGAACAGTGATCCACTTTAACAATCCTAAAGTTCAGACACCTCTACCAGTAAACTCACCACTACCAGTCATACTGAGGCAAAGCAGCTGAGAGAAATGCTCCCCAGCATCTGAAACAGTCTTGGCACAGTCTGAGTATAAGAAGACTGGCTGAAGCTATGCCCAACCATCTGGCTGGAAAAGCACCACTTGCTACTGGAGAGGAGGATAATGATGATGAAGTTCTAGTTCTTGTGGAGAATGTTGATGAGGCATCCAAGAATGAGACTATCTCAGTTATCTAGTGCTGCTATTCTGTATATACACCACAAGAGGATGACTTTAACAAAACAAAATTTTTGTTTCTAATTTGTAAACTGAGATAACATAGTTTAGGAGACTAGAAGTCCGAATTCAGAGCAGGAGCTCTGAAGAAGGGTCCATGTCTCCATTCAGCATCAATAGACCCAGTATTCCTTGGACTTCTCCATGTGGCTTAGCTTCAATTTTTCTCTAGATTTGTTGTTAACATTTTCAGAAAATTTTCTTAACATTTGTTGTTAAGTGCTGTCGAGTCAGTTCTGACTCTTAGTGACCCTGTGTAGGGTTTCCAAAAGTGACTGGTGAGTTTGGACCACTGACCTTGAGGTTTAAACCAACTTTGCAGTCCAGCGCCTTAACCCACAGCACGACACCAGGACTCCTCTACATCTAGGAGCTTCGTAATACAGGGACCTCAGGACCAAAGCACTAATCCGCTCCGGGCTCTTCTCTCTTGATGGCAGTGGGTTTCTCTTTCTCTACTCACCTCTTTCCTTTTAGATCTCAAAAAAGATTGGCTCATGATACACATGATACAACGTAATCCTGTAGGTTGCATCCAACCTCATTAGCATCATTTTGTTAAGTGCTATTCAGTCAGTTTTGCCTCATAGTGACTTGGTATAGGGTTTCTAAGGAGTAGCTAGTGAGTTTGAATCACCAACCTTGAAGTTCAAACCAGCCTTGCAGTCCAGTGCATTATCCTGCAGCACCACACCAGGACATCAGTATCATAGAAGTGAGGATTTACAACACAGAAGATAATTACATCAGATCTGGGTTGAGAACATCAGATCACATCATGGAATTGATTGGTTGCTTATATTAGATCTCATAGTGGAGGTGTTAACTACCTCTTAACAGCTAAACTGTTGAGAATCCTGACCCAAGCAAGTTGACACAAAGCCTTAACTATCACAGATGCTAAGTGATTTGTGTTGACTTCTGAAGAAGAAAAAACGTCAATGACTTACTTGGAGCCACTATTTTGTATTATTAGTTTTTTAAAATTTGTTTTGTTTATGGATCTAATAAAATGTAGAAGTTTAATATTTGTAAGCCCATTGCAGTGTTTTTCAGTGTGTGCTTATACATAAGTCATTCTTTGTAGTCAAAGAAGCCTGGGAATAAAATTTGAAACAAAAGTAATTAAAAAAAAAAAGATCAGGCTTAGACTAGTTAGAGACTGGTGGAGCCCTCAAACTGTGGCTGATTAATCTCTTTTCTGGTATGAAACAACTCATCCTTGTGGTTCAGTTTTCAACCAAATAATGTACAGGTATATATGGTGAACATTAACGGAAGAGAAGTATACACACCTTAGGGTAATCAATCATTTGAGATGAAAAGGGCAGTATTTACCTAAGGACAAAAGTTCATAAGGCAGGAAGGGTTAGGAAAGGAGGAGGAATGGAAATGGAAATTACAGGGTAGAAGTGGACTGGGTGCTGGTGCATTGTGGGGACTGCAATCAGTGACATGAAACAAATGTGTATGAATTGTTGAGTGGAAAACAGATGTGCTTTGCAAACTTTCACCTAATTCACAATAAACAGTTTTTTTTTAAAAAAAAAAAGGTCTAAGGATACTGGGTTAACCAGATTTTGAGAATTGAGCTAATATAATTAATATTTTAAAAGTAATTTACTTTTTTTTTTTAAGTGCTGTTAAGGTTCTAAGAAAAAAGATTTGTAGGTTAAAGAATAGGAATTATCAGTTTGGGCTCTTATAAAGTGAAATTGTTAATATATATATATATTTTTTTTTTAATTGAATAAAGGCAGCAGCTTTAGCATCTCTTAAAAAGTATGGCGTGGGGACTTGTGGACCTCGAGGATTTTATGGCACATTTGGTAAGTTTTTCTAGTATTCTTTTTCATGCTACTACTTTCAAGAGTTAAGATTCAATCTTATTTAAGAACACCTTGGAAAAGATGCCTTTGTAGTAGTTTGGTATGTGGGGAATTTGTTGGGCTTGAATATAGTTTGTGGAGAGCTGTAAGACACATCTCAGGCTGTGTTGTTGTATCGGTAGGATAGACACTAAGCTGCTGTTGCAGATTCCCAAGAGACAGTAAAGCGAGAAGACAGTTTGTTCTTGTCATTCATGACAAAGGGTCCGGTTGTAGGGTAACTCTGCTTTTTATAATCTTTCAGGGACTCAGTCCTCCCTGTCTTGTGGTATTCCAGGATACCCTTTGTCTGATAGCCAAAGCCAGGTGGTGAATATGGGGGAGCAGAGGTGTTCTTTTAGGCAGATGAGGTAGTCTTACGCATTTTTCCTGCTCCCACTCTGTTTGTGAGAGCATAATGCCAACCATGCTGAGCCACAAAGGAGGGTGGAAAATAGTTGGGTGGCCATTTTCCAGGTAGAAAAGAAAGGACTGATTTGGGGAGTGGGGTCAGGAAGAGGGTAAAGTAAGGTCGCTTTTTTCTTTGGGAAATGAAGGTGAAAGGATCTTTGACAGTTTTGTGTGTTGATGACTTTGTATTTTGATGAGTGTATAATGTCACATAATGTGAACTCTATAGCTTAGAGTCTTCAACAAAGACCCTCACATTTTATAGTTGTATTTATTGAGGTTTTTTTGCTTCTGATAATGTCATAAAATAATTGTTCAAATTAATATATTACTGGAAATAACATTTCGGCTGAAAAATGTAAGGTTGTAGAAAATGTAGAGAAAGAGAAGTGTCTTTTATCTTCTATTTCCATTTTTATTCCTGGGTCTTTTTATTTACTTTTACTGTAACAGTTATGTTGTTTTTATGTAAGGAAACACTTTTTTATATTTTAACTAGTTTGGTGGTCTAATTACTTGTATTGGAAACAGATGAAAAGAGTTAATGTTCAAGTCTTTGACAGGTGTAAGGGATCTCAAGGATTGTGTAGTCCAACATGCCAACTATCCAAGAAGTCCATTAATTTTAATACTGAAACTAGAAATCAAGTATCTTTACTTATTTCTCATTTTGATGACAAAATCAAAGACTTAAAAAGTACTCAGATTGGATTATTTTTTCTCCAGTCTGGTGTAAACACAAGTTGTTTACTAGGATTTTCTGGGTAAAGAAAAACTTCCTTAACAACAACTGGAAAACCAGAGAAGGCTATTTTTAAATAGGGTTTGTTGTATTCTGATCAACACACCTATATTGTGACCTACTTTTCCATTAAAAAAAAAAAAAAAAAAATGCTTTCCGAAAAGCTTCTTTTTCTAGAGAATTTTGTTTGTATGTGTGACCTTGGCGCCCACATGGAAGTTAGTCTGGTAATACAGAAAAGAGATTTATTGCCAAATCAAATCATGGGGGAAAAATATTTCAAATCTTCAAGACCTGTTTTCCCAAAGCTGTGGAAATGAACCAAGGGACTTCAAAAAGTTCATGGGAAAATTCCATTTCTTTGTTTTACTTTTTAATGTGAATTGAATGAAGGTTTACAGGGCATAGCATCAGTTTTACATTCAAAAAGTAATATACCTTGTTTCATTTCAATGATTACAATCTTCTCATTATAATCAGTTCTGTCACTCCTTCCCTGTGATTCTTATTTCCATTCCACCTTCTTTCCCACCCCTTCTGAATTTTGTTTCTAGGTATATGCTGCACTTTTGATCATGAATAGTTGACCATTCCATGGTGTGCATACCTCATTAGTATTGTTGCACCCACCACATACTTAACACTGCTGGGCTGAAAATTGAGCCATGAGATTGGGTTCAGTTCTAGAACTGAAGGATGACCAGGGTCACAGTCTCAAGTTCCTCCAGTCTCTTTCTGATGAGTAAGATTGGTCATTGTTATAATTTTGAGTTTTGTTCCACATTTTCTCCCACTCTATCCAGAACCTTTTAATGTAATTACTTTCAGAACAATTGGTAGTTGTAGCCAGGCACCATCTAGCTCTGGTCTCAGGATCATTCAATTATTCCATTAGTCCATTGGTTCCATTGGACTAATTGGTTCCAAGCATTTTCAGTTTTCATCACTCATTCCCTCCACACAAGGAGAAACCAATAGTTTGCACTTTAGTATTTTTTCCTTGTCTTTGGTTTTGAAGAGTTTGATTATTATATGCCTTGGAGACTTTCTTTTGGGGTCTGTCCTTCCTGGGGTACGTTGGGTTTCTTGAATGTTTATCTTCTCGTCTTTCGAGATGTTAGGGAAGTTTTCGTCCAGAAGATCTTCAACTATCTTCTCTGTGGACTTCTTTGATTCTTCTTGTTCCAGAATGCCAATAATTCTTACATTATTCCTCTTCATGTTATCCAGCATGAATCTTAGACTGTCTTCAGATTGTTTTATCCTTTTAGCTGTTTGCTGTTCTATCTTGGCAATATTGAGAGATTTGTCTTCCAGTTCGCTAGTTCTGGCTTCTGTCTCTTCTAGTCTGCTCCTTTCCCCTTTCAGCCTATTGTCTATTTCTGGTATCTTATTATTGATCACCTGGACATCTTTTTGCAGGTTTTGAATTGTTTCCATTGCTGTGTCAATCCTATCAGATTGTTCCTGCAGTACTTTCCTTACTTCTTCCTTATTTTCCTCAACCCCTTTTCGGAGTATTTGAGTTTGTTTCCATATCATTCTTCTGAATTCCCTCTCAGGTATATCCAGTACCCGCTTCTCCTCCTCTATAAAACCTTTGTCTGTCTCCAGCTCATTTGTATCTGATGCTCTCTTCTGCTTTTGGATGTGTTTCGATAATGTTAATTGTTTCTTGTTGGGCATGATTATTCTTATTTATTATAATTATTATTGATATGATCAGGAGATAGGCATCCCTTATTGTCTGTATTGTGTATTAGGTGTGGTTAGGTCTTGTCTACATAGAGGCAGTGGTGAGCAGGCATGCATGCAGTCCGGCGGGGGCGGGCGTGCGTTTCGGCAGGGGCGGCAGGGGTGGGCACGGGGTCTGGCAGGGGGGGGGTCGGGGCTCGGTTCTAGGGGGGAGTGCGTTGGGCGAGCTCGGTTCAATCAGGCAGGATGGAGGCCGCTCAGGCGGGTGGGTGGAGTCCGCGTCTGATGACGTCAGAAAGTCGCCGTATTTCTCCTTCTCTCTGTGTCCTGGGTAGATTGATTTTCTTGCCTACCTCATGCACTGAGATTCCATGCTAGGGTAGAGATCCCTCCCTTTTTTTTTTTGTCTCTTGCGGCTTTGTTCAAGATTCCCCTTTACTGGAAGCACCGCTCTCCATACAGGCTGGCTCAAGCCCCATCCTCCAAGCTCTACAGGGGTCGGGGCTGTCACTGCACGCAGTGGCAGGCAAAAGTTCAAAATGCCAATAATTCCTCCATAATTTTTGTTTTAATTATGTGATTTTTTTTAAAAAAGCAAGTTTAGGAGGTTGAAACACTAAGTCTTATGATGGTTGTAAGGGTGTGGGTCCACTACAGGACGGTTTCCTTCGCAAGGTCCCCCTCCCTTGTCCCCAGAGCTCCCCTTACCCACGTTGTCTGGCCACAGTGGTGAACCGGAAAAGCAATAGTTTCACTTTAGATGGCCGCTCATGAGTTTTTAAGATTCC
Source organism: Chrysochloris asiatica (assembly GCF_000296735.1). Lineage (NCBI taxonomy): Eukaryota > Metazoa > Chordata > Mammalia > Afrosoricida > Chrysochloridae > Chrysochloris > Chrysochloris asiatica. Next base: position 2,062,122 of record NW_006408861.1, on the reverse strand, counting down.
AGACCCTAGTCACATAAGTAGTTTGTAGAAAATTGTTTTTGTGGACTCTTAAGAAAGTTAACCATGTTGCCACCCAACAATGTGGTCCTGAGCCCTCAGCCCCAGCAACTCATTCCCTCAAGGTGTTGGTAATATTTAAGAAATACTCATAATTTTGCCCCCTGTATGCTATACCACATTTTTGGATGTGTTTACATCAAAGGTAAAATACCTGCATACAAATATCTTCTATCAAACTTTCATGTATTTGTGGGTATACTTCCATTCTCCCTCCCATATCCGTTCTGACTGTGTTTCTATCCATGTATCTACCTGTGTGTGTATGTATATGGAGTCCTGGTGTGATGCTACAGGTTAATGCACTGGACTGCAAAGTCGGTCTGAATTGCGAGGTCAGTGGTTCAAGCTCCCCAGCCACTCTTTGAAAACTCTATACAGGGTCGTTATGGGTTGGAACCGATTCGACGGCACTTAACAACAACATATATGTTGTTAAGTGCCGTCGAATCGGTTCCAACCCATAGCGACCCTGTATAGGGTTTCCAAGGAGTAGCTTGAACCACCGACCTTGCAGTTCAAACAGATTTGCAGTCTGGCGCATTAACCCACAGCGCCATACCAGGACTGAACAACAAATATATGTGTGTATATATACACACACACATACACAATATGAAGGAGCTCTGGTCACATAGTGGTTATGAGTTGGGCCGCTAACCTCAAGGTCAGCAGTAGAAAACTACCAAAGGTTCCACAGGAGAAAGATGAGGCTTTCTGCTCCCATAAAGATTTGCAGCCTCAGAAACCCTATATAAGGTCTCTATGAGTCAGAAACAACTTCACAGCACATAACCATCACCACCAACCATATACAATATACATACATATAAAGAGAAGTTGATTATCTTACAATTGTGGAGTCCCAGGTTCCCAGCGTGAGAGAGAGAAAGTCCCTCCCATGTGTCCAGTTATATTGGGAGCAGACCACACCTCCTAGGGAGCATTCCTTCAGTTGATTGGATGCTCATAGATGCTAATCATGGAGCTAACGATGCCTGTATTAGGTTTTACCACCATGGGAATAAGCACATCTCAACTACTGAAGCTCTGGAAATCCTGGCCTAGTTGAGTTGACAGAAAACCCTAACCATTACACCTATATTCCCTTTTACACTTGCGCTCCTCCCTTTGTCTTCCCCTGTCTGCATCATTCTGCCACCAACCTCTGTCTTGGTGTATATTGCCTTTACCATCATCCAAGTTAGCATACTACTCTCCCATCTCTCTGATTCCTGGTAACTGTCAAAGAATATTTCTGTCTTGACTTTTTATGATAGTGATCTTATGCAGTATTTGTCCTTTTGTGATGAACTAATTTCACTTAACATAATGTCCTGGTGTGACACTGTAGGAACAGCACTGGATTGTTAACTACAAAGTTGGTGGTTCAAACCTACCAGCCACTCCTTTAAAACCCTTATACAGGATCACTGTGCGTCAGAGCCAAGATGATGGTAACAACAACATCTTCTAGGTTCATCATTATTCTTCAGTATTCTGTAGTATTCCATTGTGTCTAAGTAACAAAGTTTGTTAATCTATTCTTATGTTGATGGGCATTTGGCTGTCTCCATTTTGCTATTGTGAATAAAGTTGTGATGAGCATGGGTGTGCGTATATCTAATTGTGTCATAGGTCTTATTTCTTGAGGATATATATCAAGTGGAGGCCTGGTATGGCACTGTAGGATAAGCGCTGGATCTCAAGGTTGGTTTGAATGGCAAGGTCAGCAGTTCAAACTTACCAGCCACTCCTCAGAAATCCTGTACTAGGTCGCTATGAGTTGGAACTATCTTAATGGCATTTAACAACATTTATCAAGTTGAGGGATTGCTGGGTCATATGACATTTCTATTTTCTAATTTTTTTAAGGAAGCACCATACTATTTTCTACAGTGGTTGCACCATTTTACTGTTCCACCAGCAGTGTAGGAGGGTCCCAGTTTCTATATACCCTCATCAGCATTTGTTTTCTGTTTTGCTGAACTCTGCTATTATCCAAAAGGAGCACTGGTAGAGTAGTGGATTGTGAACTGGCCTGCTAACTACCAGCTGCTCCATAAGAGAAAGATGAGGCTTTCTGCTCCCGTAAAGATTTACAGCCCTGGAAACCCTAAACAGGATCACTGTGAGTTGGAACCAACTCCACGGCACACAACCGCTACCATCTCCATTATCTTTTAATTCCAGTTTTCCTCAAACTCTTTGAAACCCCCTTGCATTTTGAAAATAGCTAGTGAAGTTTCAATTTGTGCCACCTGAAATGTAATATGTATTCTAGAATACTGGTTACATTCAAACATGATGTCTTTAGGTTAATGTTTTCTTTTTTTTCATTTACTTTTTTGACTGGGTCATCCAGTTCATGAATTAAACTTCAAAATGTATGTGCTGGTAGAGAGAAAAATTGTCTTCTAACTTCGGTCCCTGTCCTTTTACCCATCCTCATCTCACTTCCCAAAAAGATAACTACTATCACTTTTATCCTGTTACTTCTTCCAGAAACTTTTTTTTTTTTGGCTTATTCACACCACTTCCTTGCAGCTATTTCCCTGCTATTATTACAAAATGGTAACATACCATACATATCATTTTGTTCCTCACTGTTGAAGTGAATGTGTTTTCAGTTTAAATAGAATTTGATTTTTCAGCCATCTAAGTAGGCCACCAGAGTTATATATCAAACCACTGGCTTTCTGGGCATTGGCTGCTGAGTCACTAAAACTGTAGTTGGAGGTTAAAACAGACCATGACAACATGAGGGCATTGCTGGTCACACAATTGCATCTCCCTGCATCAATGTCAGAAGTAGGCAACTAAAAAGTGATGTAACCAAAGATCCCAGAATCACAGACAGCAGCAGTTGAAGAGTTTGGGAACCAGGACGAAGCGGGGCTTGATGGCAGCTAGGGTAGAGGTGCAGTGAAGTTTGCCATCAGCCATACCACAGAATACCAGGCAAAGCAGATCCAGGGCAGAGCTCCAAAACTCGGAACCACAGAGCTAGGAATATTTTTAAAGTTTGAAGGCTTATAGCTACTGGAACTTGAAGCTAAAGTAAGAAATCATGAACTTTTGAATCTTCCGGGCTAGGAGGCCCGGAGCCAACATCTTGGGCGAGACCAAATGGCAAGAACAAGCGGGGGAGCAGAAACACCACAGAAAAATGCTGTGGGAACCTTGGAGCCAAGGTGGACAATACACTTTATCGGTTTTGCTTTGTTCAGATTTTCTTTTTTTTTTTTTTTTTTGTATCTGGCCATTGGCACCCCCATTGTTTTGCGCATCTCCATTCTGGTGACTAGAGGGGGAGCCTGAGCGAGTGGGCACCCCCTACCCTCACTTCTGGTGGGTTCTTCTGCCATGCATGTGCACAGATACTCAGCCCAAGAGCAAGACCTGAGCGTTTGTTTCTTTTCTTGTTTAATACTGGAAAGGGCAGGACAGGGCTGTAGAGAGGGAAAGCGAGTTTAAAAACAAAATAGGCTGAAAATTAAATTAAAGCCTGAGGTGTATAGCATAACAACCAACACTGGCATCTTGAAACCTCTCAGGCAGCTTTGAAAGCAAGAAGTTGAAGAAAGGACATTAATGTCATACTCATATTAGGCTACAGGGTTTTTTTTTGTTGTTTTTTTTTAATATTTTTTTCTTCTCTCCCTCCTCTCCCTTTTCTGTGATTATAGACTGCAATATTCAATCTAGTTTTTTGGGTTTGTTTTTTTTCTTTTCTTTTCTTTTGCTGGTACTGTTTTGCTGTTTTATGCTCCCCCTTCTACCTTTGAAGGACTCTTTCTCTCCCTATATTACACAAGAAGAGTCAGCAACTGCTGCCATATAGTCAAGCTACAATCACACTCTATAAAACACCAAAACCTAGGCAAGAACCAATACCAATGGTCATATACAAGGGAAATAGACAACACCTGTGAAAGTTACTTTGAGTTAAGCAATAAGAAGAATGAAAAGAGAAGCCCACATCTTGATCACATCTTCCTGGAAGCAATCAGAAAGCATAAAAAATACCAAAACACATAATTAAGTATTAAGGCCACAGATAAACGCTAACCATATCCAAGAAGCAAAAGTAGATGACCATAACAGCACATTTCCAGAAACAAGATAAAATGTCTGAGACAAATGACCTAGAGGTATATCTGGACTCCATTCTGGAAGGAGGGCAGGCTTTGGAAATGCCTGAGAAATAATTCAGAAAAATGATTATAAAATGGTTCAAAACACTTTACAATGGAGTTGAGAAAAATAAGGAAGAAGGCAGGGAAACCGCTACAGGAACAATCAAATAAGATAGATACAGCATTGGAAACAATTCAAAACCTACAGAAAGACATCCAAATGATCAATAATAGAATATCAGAAATAGACAATACTCTGAAAGGGCAAAGGAGTAGAATAGACGAGATGGAAGACAGAACCAGTGAGCTGGAAGACAAATCTCTCAGTACCACTAAGATAGAAGAGCCAACAGAAAAAAGGATTAAAACATCTGAAGAAGGTCTAAGATTCATGTTGGACAACATGAAGAAGAATAACAAGAATTATCGGCATTCCAGAACAGGCAGAATCACACAAGTCCACAGAGGAAATAGTTGAAAAACTGCTGGAAGAAAAGCTCTGTAACATCCTAAGAAGTGAAAAGATAAACATTCAAGAAGCTCAATGAACCCCAGGAAGAATAGACCCCAAAAGGAAATCACTGAGACATATCATAATCAAGCTCTCCAAAATCAAAGATAAGGAGACACTCCTGAAACCAACTAGGGTAGACAGAAGTTTTATATACAAAGGCAAGCAAGTGAGATTAAGCTCAGATCTCTCAGCAGGAACCATGCAAACAAGAAGGCAATGGGGAGACATATATAAAACCCTGAAAGAGTTGTGGAACCAAAAGGAAAGCAGAATCAAGAGGAAAGTAGAATCCACACAGTGCGAAAGCAGTTTGGCAGATTCTTCACACAGCCTGGTTCATCATTACTGCTATCTTGGAACAGAGACAGTAAGAATCTAGCAAAATTATCATTCAGAAATAAGGGTGAAATTAAAACATAAGGGGAAATATAATCCTCATGGTAACCACAAAAGTAAATAAAACTACTCACCAAATAGAAAAGAAACAAAAATACTCAACAGTGACAAAGTCAGCAATAAAAGGAAAAGGCAGCCTATGTTTTTTGGGGGGTTTTTTTGTAAAATATTTACTTTATTAATCTTAGCATATGGAAAGGATTTTCTTAATCATAAACAGTTTAAGATAGGAACCTTGATAATGCAGTGGTTATGCATTTGCTGCTAACTGAAAGGTTGGTAAAGCAAACTCCCCAGCTCCACCATGGGAAACAGATGTGGCAGTCTGCCTCCAAAGAGGTGTACACCCTTGGAAACCTAATGGGCTTTCTAGCCTTATACTTGCTAAGTTCTTTATAGGTGTTGTTGCTAAGTGCCATCGAGTCATTTCCAGCCCATAGTCACCCTGTATAGGGTTTCCAAGGAGCAGTTAATGAACTTGAACCACCAACCTTGCTGTTCGAGGCCACTTTGCAGTCCAATGTATTAAGTCACAGCATTGCACCAGAACTCTTTATTACCCTCCCAAACAAAGCAGGGTCTTCTTCCTGAGTACAGTCCTCCAGTCCCGCCATCAATACTCAATGCAAAATCGAATCTGCAGACCCAGGCTGTGTGCACAGACAAGGCAGCCTATGTTTTAAAAGAGCTCAATACTGAAGATAAAAAGGAACAAAGCTACTAATCTCACACACAAAAAGTATAATGACTGAAGTAAATCCTCCCGTACTGATCATTACAGTTGAATGTAAAATGGTTAAACACCTCAGTCAAAAGACAGAGAGTGACAAAATGTCTTAAGAACATTATCCATCCATATATTGTGTACGAGAAACACACTGTAAGATAAAAGTGATGGAAAAAAGCATTCCACGTAAATAGTAACCAAAAGATTAGGAATGGTGATATTAATATCTGACAAAACAATCTTTTATAACAGACAAAAAAAAAAAAAGAGTCAATTCACCAAGAAGATATAACAATTAAAGTATCTGTGAAACTAATATAAGATAACTAAAATTTATAAAGCAAACTAACAGTATTAAAGAGAGAAATAGATAACTCTATGATAATAGTAGAAGACTTTAATATACCACTTAAAAAAAACTTTGTGTGATTTGGGTGAAACTTTACAGAACAAATTGATTTTCCATTGAAGCTATTCATACACATTTGATTCATGACCTTGACTGAAATTCCTATAATATAAGAGCACTCTTCCCACTTTCTCCCTACAATGCACTACTAGAGAGCAAACCAGTAAAGAAACAGGTTTTTGAATAACGCCACTAACCAATTGAATCTAAAACCCCACTGCTATCAAGTCATTTTCAACATACATGACCTTTTAGGACCAAGTAGAATGATCTTAGAGGGTTTCCAAGGTTACAAATCTTTACGGAAGCAGACTGCCACATCTTTCTCCCATGGAGCAACTGGTGGGTTCAAACCACCAATCTTATAGTTAGCCAAGTGCTTTAACCACTACACCATCAAAGCTCATTCTCAATTGGACCTGACAAGCACACGTAGAACTCAGAAGCAAAATATGCATTCTTCTTCAATGCACATGGACCAGTCTGCAGATTAGACTGCATTTTAAGATGCAAAGCAAGTATCAGTAAATTTTTAAAGATTGAGTTTATACAGAGGATCATCTCTGACCATAAAGGAAAGTAGCTCGAAACCAGTATCAGGAAGAATAAAGAAAAATTTTGTACGTGGAAATTAAATATAATAAACCAAAAGTATAATTTTAAAATACTTAGAATCAAAAATGAAAGCACAAGGTACCGAAACCTTTGGTATGCAGGGGGGAAAAAAAAGTGTTCAGAAGGAATTCATAGCAGTAATATAAAAAGATCTCAGATAAGTAGCTTAACTCTACAACTTGAGGAAATGAAAAGCAAGAAAGCCAAAGCTATCAAGTGACATACTCAAGATCTGAGTAGAAATAAATGAAATAGAAAAACAATGAAAAGAAGGAAAAGTAGATGGAGGGGAAAAAATAGAGACGAATGCAAATAACCAAAATAGGAAATGAAATGAGTATAATTACAACAGATCCAACTGGGATAAAGAAGGACATAACAGAATACTAGAAATTCTGGTAGTGCTATAGGATAAGCACTGAACTACTAACCACAAGGTCAGCAGTTGAAACCCACCATAAAAGAGAGATTGCTTTCGCTCCCCTTAAAGGTTTATAGCCTTGGAAACCCTATACAGAGTCACTATGATTCAGAACCAACTCGACAGCACCTCACAACAGAATACTATGAAGAATTGTACTCTAGAAGCATCCAGCTGATATGAAGAGAGGGGAGATGCACAAGAACACCCATACTTGCAGATAATACCCATTTGACCTGGCTTCAATAGCTGGATGATCAGAACTCGACTAGAAGAAGAAGGGGAAAAAAAGAGTTACTGTTGTTAAGTGCCATTGTGTCGATTCCGACCCATAGCGAACCTGTATAGGGTTTCCAAGGAGCAGCTGGTGAGCTTGAACCGCCAACTTGAAGTTCAAATGGCTTTGCAGTCTGGCACATTAACCCACAGAGCCACACCAGGACTGGGGGGAAAAAAGTATCCCACTACAATTTGATGAACTTTACCTATACTTGTGGATGTTATAGCTAAAAAAAGGAATAAATCTTTACAGTGAGGATCACTCCCCCCCTCCCCCCACGTCAGTAAACAGGGTTGGCAGGGCTGGGCAACTTAGACATTGGCTACACAAGATAGGGGTACTATAAAGGCAAGAGATGACTGGCTTACAAGCTTTCAAGAGGGAGCCTAGTTCCAGGCGGGACAGGGTAAGGTAGAATCTCCACTGAATGATTCTAATCTGTTTGGACAGGGCTAATGAAAAGAGATGGAAGTAAGACTCTTGTGGTACAATAGTGAATAGTTGCCATCAGGACTGACTGTGAGGATAAGAAATGTAAAGGTAGATGTTTTTGATGTTTTTTAATAAAAGGAGGGGAGTGATTGATTTTGCAGTCCAGGAGCAGAGGTCCCTGGGGCCATCAAGTGAGAAGAGCAGAGTGCAGGACCCTACCCAGAGAAGCAGTGATGCCAGAAATGGAGACAGAGACGATGACTTGGACATATGGAGCGGCTGGGGACATTGGACATATGGAGAGGCTGTGTACTGACAGCCAGGTGACAGGCCTGTGGGGTATACCTTTTGGTTATTTGATGATGCATGGAGGGGATTGTAATCATTGCAATGAAATGAAATATAGGGTGAATGTAAAACTATGTTCTCTCATGTAAACCCACCTAATTCACAATAAAAACTAAAAAAAAAGAATTGTACTCTTAACAAACTTGAAGAAAATAGACAAATACACTTAAACTACCTAAACTAACACAAATTGTTGTTTTTAAGTGTTGTCAAGTCGATTCCAACTCATAGTAACCCTGCATAGAATTTCCAAAGAGCTGCTGATGAGTTTGAACCTCCACCTTGTGGTTCAAACTGACTTTGTGATCCAGTGCTTTAGCCCACAGCGCCATACCAGGTCTCCAAACTAACACAAATAGAGGTAGAAATTTTAAACAGACTGTAGAAATGGTGTGGAGGCCATATCTTTCTTTGTTTGGCTTCACAAGAAGGAAGCAGAGGCCACGGAGGACTCGAGAGGAGAGTGGAGCTACCAGCTGACGGGAAGAGAGGACATATGCACAGGAGCGCCCACACTTGCAGATGATCACGTGACTTGGACCAGATGACTGGATGATTGGAACTCGATCAGGAGAGGAAAGAAGAGGGGGGGAAAAAAGAAAAAAAGAGTGAGCTGTTACAATCTGACCTTTACCTATGGATGCTATGACTCAAAAGAAGGAACAAATCCTCACAGCAAGAAACATTCACACACACCCCACACACAGAGTGGATGGAGAAGGGCAGCTTGGACATTGGATACTTAAATGGGGAGGGGGGAACTACAAAGGCAAGAAGTGACTGGCTTACAAGCTTTTAAGAGGGAACCTGGTGCTAGGGAGCATGGCAGAAGGCAGAATCTCCAGAAGGTACTATTCAATCTGGACGGAGCTGATAAAAGGAGATACAGATGGGTAACTCGTGATACTGTAGTGAATAATGCTTATCAGGACGGATTATGAGGGTTAGAAATGCAAAGGTAGAAGTTTTGTAACAAGGAAGGAGTGATTGATTCTCCAGGATAGGAGCAGAGGCCTCTGGGATCATCAGCGGAGAAGAGCTGAGAGCGGGACCCTATCCAGAGAAACAGAGATGCCTGAGATAGAGACAGAGATGATGATGTGGAGTGATGAAACGACTGGGGACTTTGGACCCAGAGAGGGAAAGGGACTATGGGCTGAAAACTGGGGGGAGGAGTGGGAAGTGTAGGGAGTGGGTTTCTGGGATATACCCTTTGGGTGGTTGAGGATGCATGGAGGGGATTGGAACCATGGCAGTGAGATGTTATATGATGGAATGAATGTAAAACTAAAGTTCTCCCATGTAAACTATCATAATTCACAATAAAACATTTTTTTAAAAAAGAAGGAAGCAGAATTAAACTCAAAATAAGCACAAGGCGGATTCCTATAAAGTAGAGGTCAGACATGCCTCCACCCTACAACTTGCTTTACCCTATTCTAACACCAAGAGTCCCTCCCACAGCATTCTCTGCTTCACATCTGGGTTCAATAATCTGTTGCAGTAGCCACATAGAACTCAAAGACAATACTTGCTATCATGGGGTTTATCAGAGAAGTGAACAGGGTACAATTCAGGATAAGAAACAACTCAGGATACAGGAACTCGTCTTCTCGACTGTGCTACAGTCATGCCTCACTCTTGTGTTTACCCTCTCAGTCATGTGGCCCCTTGGCCTCTACCCTCTTCAGAGGAAGTATTATAAAGCTCCAGTCTGTAAATGCCCATCCTGCAAGCCAGCCTCGCCTTATGCCCATGGGTGTGCATATATCTAATTGTGTCATTGGTCTTATTTCTTTTATGCTGGGAAGCTTACAGCTGCTCTGTTTCTCCATGTCGCTGCCCCTGCTATTTTTCCAAGTTGGTCTCAATGCTCCACGCATAACTCTGCTTTCTTGATGGTGTCCTGTATGTTCCTTCTTCTGTGATGGCTCCTTAAACCTAGCAGGATTGCAAAATTAACCAATTCTGCTGTTAAGAGTCATGTACACCCTGTTTTCATGGTTTCATCAAATCATTTGGTGGGAGTTAAGAAGTAGGATAAGCACTGGACTGCGAACTACAAGGTAGGCAGATCAGACCCACCAGCTGTTTTTCAGAAACCCTGTAAAGATTACTATGAGTCAGAATCAAGTGGACAGCACTTCACAACAACAATAAGCAGACTTGGAATAGAAAAGTCATATCAAAGAAATGTATTGTACCTTGTAGACCCATAAGGAAAGAGACTAAATCAGTCATCTAAAGCTTCCCAACAAAAGGCCCTGGACTAGATGGCTTTGGAGTTCCTGGTATGGCTCTGTGTGGGATAAGCACTGAACGGTGAACCACAAGGTCAATGGTACACACCCTGTACAGGGTCGCTATGTGTTGGAATCAACTCAACAGCACTTAACAACAAGAAGATGGCTTCACTGGGGAATTTTACCAAAGGTTCAGAGAATTGACACCAATCCTACTCAAACGCTTCCAAAAACATAGAAGAGGAAGCAATACTCCTGACTCATTCTATGAAGCCAGCATTAACTAGATACCAAAGCCAGATAAGGCAGCACAAAAGAATGAAGTTACAGACCAATATCCTCTATGAATATAGTTGCAGAAATTCTAACATAACTAAATGGGATTTATTCCCCCCATGTCTGAACCATTAATCAACTCTGTCTCTTCCTTTGCTTGGGAACTTCTGGATGCCATGCCATCAACCTATACTTGCAGCTTCCTCTCTTTTCTTCTCAGTTTCTTAAGGCAAAAGAGGCCTGGTGTCATCCTTCATGTGTCAAATTCTGAGTTCTGGCACAGGGCACATGAAAGTCTGGGATTTGTCATTTTGTGGTTAATGCCTCACTTAAGACCCCTTGTGGACTTGTAGGTTTATCCTGTCGCTGCCTATCTCCCAGTGCATGAGCTTCATACCTCAGCTTGAGGGCTAAAGATTGAACTGTGATTTAAGAGGAAAGTAAAAATACATCAATTTTGTAAAAATAATTTATACTCATTATTGCATCCACATTCTGCTTAAATTCACTCAATAAAAGGACCATATTTTTTAAAATATTCATTTAAATTCTCTAATATCTGAGAGTCTTCAAAAAGTTCATGGAAAATGGAATTAATTAAGCATGGAATTTTTCTACAAACTTTTTGAAGCCCCTTGTACTTAAAAAGGAATTCAGACAGAAACCAATTAATAGAGTGGTGTCAGGTGCATTGACTAAGCACTGAGACAGCTCATTAGAGAGTTAACCTTTGAAGTTGTTAGTACTATTCGCTTGATGCATAAGATGTGGGTGTTTTTTTTTTTTATTCAAGCCAACACATTTTTCTCGTTAAAAGCTGCATGACAGTTTTCTTAGAACTTCATTTGCTCCATTCTATAGAAAGGCATTTAAAAATTAATATCAGATAGTGGTAGTAACACCTGTGTTTTTTATTCGGGATGTTATAATAGGCCAGGCTGATGGGTCTTGAATTGTTGAACCTGTGAATTACTAAAGTTTGAGATAGTTACTTTAGGCAAGCCTAAAAATGGAATGGTATATTATTATAGAATTATATGAAACCAAAACCTGGAGTTTGTAACTGCCACAGTGACATATTTACAGACAGATAAGTAACTGACATCAATGTGTTCATATGTTTTAGAAGTAATTTGGAGCCAGAACTATGCAGGGCCTTCAAAAAGTTCATGGAAAAGTGAATCAAAAAGATAATAGATTTTCCCCACATTTTGAATCTCCCCATATTGTAATTTATTATTTAAAAACAATTATTTTCTCACCATAAGACGAAAGTGTTAACAACTAAACGTTCTGTTTTTTGTTTTTGTTAAGTGCTGTTGATTCAGCTTCAACTCACAGTCCACCCTGTGTAGGGTTTCTGAGGCTATAAATCTTTGTGGGAGCAGAAAGCCTCATCTTTTTCCTGCAGAGCAGCTGGCAGGCTTGAACTACCAACATTGTGGTTCACAGTTCAATGATTACCCTACAGAGCCCCACTGTGCTTCCCTTTGTTCTTTAATTGAGGGGGGAAATAATTACTAGACAATCTAACCATGTAACATTTTTCTATTGAAACAGATGTGCACTTGGATTTGGAAGATCACCTAGCAAAATTTATGAAAACAGAAGAAGCCATTATATATTCATATGGATTTGCCACCATTGCCAGTGCTATTCCTGCTTACTCTAAGAGAGGGGACATTGTGTTTGTGTGAGTAGCCTGTACCGACATTTCTAACCACATTTCCCTCAGAAATGTTGACCCTCTTAGCGAATTTTTTATTTAAAGGTTGTCTGCCTTATGTAATAATTGATTTTTTTCTTTTAGTAAGTTCACCCAGTCAAGTAATTTACAAAATTTTGAGTTCTTTATTAGAAACATGCTTAAAGATGTTAGTACTCAGTTGTCTGCCATTATGGTTTTATTTATTGATGTCTGTTGTTGTTAAGTGCTGTCAAGTCAGTTCCAACCTATAGCAACCCTGTATAGGGTTTCCAAGGAACGACTGTTTAGAAGACAAAATTTCAACCAGGATGAGGACAACCATCAGCCTTCCCTGTGCAGCTCTGTGATTCTGGAGAAAATCTAGACAATTTGGTGTCATTGTGAGTCCATGGTCACAACATGGCATTCACACTACTTGGCAAAGTAATCATTCCGTTTCTCCAAACCAGCTCCTCTCAAAGTCCTGCTCTCTGCTCATCTGGCTTCGTACCTGTTGAGTTGGGAACTCTCTTAACCTCCCACAACCTAATCTATAAGCATGCTCCATCTACACTTTATGTGTAGTGCTGCCTTTGACTGTGAAGGGCTAGAACCAAGAGCAGCAGCCAGGGCTCAGAGGATCACAGGCAGCTGCTGATGCCAGTTCAAGCTACTGTCTTCTTTTGTTGTTAAGTGCTGTTGAATCGGTTCCAACTCATAGCGTTCCAAAGAGCGACTGGTGGGTTTGAACTGCTGATCTGTGGTTAGCAGTCTGATATTTAACCTACAGTGCCACACTAGGATTCTTTCTTCTTTTGATTCAACTATTAAATGACCCTTTAAGTTTAGGTCTCCACAAACATATCATTGCTTTCTGTTTATCTGCACCATAGCTAGAGTAGTCTTCATTTTAGAATAAAAATCTGAAGTCCTTATGATCCTGAATGTTCTGGACTACTTTTTCAGGTTAACCTTGTGCTATTATCTAACCAGCCATATGTCTGAGTGTCTTCTCACCTCAGTGCCTTTGCACATGCTAATTTCTTTGTTTAGAATGTTATTCCTCCTCTCATCTCCTATGTAATTCCCACTTCTCCTTCAGATTCCTATACATTTATCACCTCGGCAGAGAAAGCCATCTCCAGCCTCTCAAATCTCTCTCACTGTGCAGAAAATCTTAGAGAATTTGCTGTCTTTGTGAATCTGTGATCACACAGGCCCTCACTCTGCTTCTCAAGCTACACATGCTCTTTCTGTTTGCTCAGCTTTCCTCACACTCTTACTGTTCCTTTTATACTACATGCAACAGCTTATGATTTTATATCTGTGTGATTCTTTTATTCTGTTTGCTTTTGAAAGTTCATTGCTTAGGAGATAACACTTACCATATAGTTGTTGTTGTTGTTTACCTTCAAGTGAAATCTAACTTACAGTGACCCTATAAGACAGACCATAGGGTTTTCTAGGCTGGCATCCATACAGAACAAACCACCAGTTCTGTAGAGCTGCTGGTGGGTTCAGACCACTGAATTGTGATATACAAATATTTTCTTCCACTTCATAGGTTGTCTTTTCATCCTTAAGGCAAAGCAAAAGTTTTTTTTTTTCTTTATTTTGATGATGTCCAGTGAGTGTATCTGTTTTTCTTTCATATATCATGCTTTTGATGTCAAGTCTAAGAACTCTTTGCTTAGCCTTAAATCTAGAAAAGTTGTACATTTTGCATTTTAGTATGTGATCCATTTTGAGTTGATTTTTTTATACAATGTGAAACTTAAGTCCAGATGTATTTTCTACCACACAGGGATGTCCATTTTGTGCAGCACCATTTGTTGAAAAGGTCATCTTTCTGACATTAAATTGCTTTTGCACTTCACCAACAATCAGTTTGGTTTATTTGTGTAGGTCTATAATGGAGTCTTGGTGTGGTGCTGTGGGCTAATGTGTCAGACTGCAAAGTAATTTGAACTACAAGGTCAGTGGTTCAAGCTCACCAGCTGCTCCTTGGAAACCCTACAGGGTCGCTGTGGGTCAGAATCGACTCAGCAGCACTTAACAACAACATGATGGAGTCTTGGTTTGGCGCTGTAGGATAAACACTAGACTCTTAAATATAAGGTCTACAGTTCAAACCCAGCAGCTTCTCCTTGGAAAGCCTATACAGGGTCACTATGAGTTGAAACTGACGTGACAGTACTTAACAACATTATTGAGCTTTCTATACTGTTTTTTTATTAATGCATATTATATGTCTGCTGATACCACACAATGCTACTATGTTGTTGTTGTTGTTAAGTGCTATGGAATTGGTTCAGATGTATAGCAACCCTAAACAGGTTTCCTAGAAGTGGCTGGTGAGCTTGAACCACTGACTTTGCAGTTCAAATGGCTTTGCAGTCTGACACATTAACCCATAGCGTCATACCAGGAGTCCATTGATTATAGTAGACATAATTAATTTAGTCTACATTGTTTTTAGACCACCAGAAAAGTAAACTCTCAAACCCTGCAGTTCTTTAAATCTGTTAACAGACCCTTAGGGACCCCAATGGAGTCTGTATATATATGTGAATCAAAGATCCAGGGAGAGATCTCAGGGCTCAAGATTACTCATGATACTGCATACAATTTCCAATAATTCAAATGAATGGTTTTTTAAAAAAAACTTCCCCCTAATTTACCCAATTTGGAAGATCTTACTGAAGAGCCAGGGTTCTCCCTTGGGTTCTACAGATTCAGTGATTTAGTTTTGCTTCTCATGCCAAAGTAAAGGCAGGATAATGTGCCCCTCAAATTGAAGATGCCGCAATGGTGAGATGCATCATTTTAGAGCAGGGGTGGGAAGCATCGGACGTTAAGGCCATATATGGTCGAAATCATTTAGTATGACTCTTCCAAAACAACTGCAGTTCCAGCCATTACGTTCCTCTTATTAGTGCCGTCATATCGGTTCTGACTCATAGCGAGCCTGCATAGGATTTCCAAAGAGCAGCTGGTGGGTTTGAAATGTCTACCTTGTGGTTCGTAGTCCAATGCTGACCCTACAGCTCCAAGTTGTTATTGTTGTTAGGTGCCATTGAGTTGGTACTAACCCATAGCGACCTTATGCACAGCAGAACGAAACACTGCCCATTCCTGGGCTAACCCCACTACTGTTGCCACGGCTGAGTCCATCGATGCTTTCACTTGGCCAGTCCATCTTGTTGGGCGTCTTCCTCTTTTTTCTGACCCTCCGCCTTACCAAACATGATATCCTTCTCTAGTGACTGGTGCCTCCTGACAATATGTCCAAAGTATGAGTACTCTGGCTGCACTTCTTCCAGAACGGATCAACTTGTTCTTTTAGGCAGTCCATGGCACTTTCAATATTCTCCTCCAGCACCATAACTCAAAAGCATCAATTCTACGGTCTTCTTTATTCACTGTCCAACTTTTGCATGCATATGAGGTTACTGAAAATACCATGGCTTGGGTCAGGTACACCTTAGTCCTCAAGCTGACTTCTTTGCTCTTCAACACTTTAAAAAGGTCTTGTGTAGCAGAATGCAAATACATCGTTTGATTTCTTGACTGCTGCTTCCATGAGTGTTGATAGTTGATCCAAGATGAATGAAGTCCTTGAACAACATCCATCTTTTCTCTGTTGAAACCAATGCTGTTTATTGGTCCAGTGGTGAGGATTTTTGTTTTCTTTACATTGAGATGTAATCCATACCGAAGGCTATGCTCTTCCATCTTCATCAGTAAATGCTTTAAGTCCTCTTCACTTTCAGCAAGCAAGGTTGTATCATCTGCATATCGCAGGTTGTTTATGAGTCTTCCTCCAGTCCATATGCCACATTTTTCTTCATATAATCCAGCTTCTCAGATTATTTGTTCAGCATACAGGTTGAGTAAGTATGGTGAAAGAATACAACCTTGTCGCACACCTTTCTCAGTTTTAAAACATTTAGTCTTCCCATGTTCTGTTTGAACAACTGCCTCTTAGTCCAGGTACAGATTCCTCATGAGCACAGTTAAGTGGTCCGGAAGACTCAGTTTGCAATGTTTTCTATAGCTTGTCAGGATCCACACAATTGAAAGCCTTCGCGTAGTCAATGTAGCACAAGTAAACATCTTTCTGATAATCTCTGCTTTCAGCCAAGATCTATTGGACATCAACAATGATATCCCTCTTTCCATAGCCTCTTCTGAGTCCAGCTTGAACCTCTGGAAGTTCTCTGTCATGTATGACTGCAGCCGTTTCTGTATTACCTTTAGTAAAACTTTACTCACATGGGATATCTAAGAGATTGTCCAATGATTTCCTCATTCTGTTGGGTCACTGCTCTTTTGAATGGGTACACATACGGATCTCTTCCAATCAGTTGGCCAGATAGTTGTCTTCCAAATTTCTTGGCAGAGATGAGTGAGTGCCTCCTGTGCCACCACACTTTCTTTAAAGATTTCAGGTTTTTTTCCATCAATTCCTGGTGCCTTGTTCTTTGCCAATTCCATCAGTGTACCTTGGACTTCCTCCTTCGGTATCATTGGCTCTTAATCATATGCTACCTCTGGAAACGCTTGAACATGAACCATTTCCTTTTGGTATAGTGACTCTGTGTATTCCTTCCATCTTCTCTTGATGCTTTCTGCATCATTCAATAATTTGCCCAGAGAATCTGTCAATAATGAAAGTCAAGGCTTGAATTTTTTCTTCAGTGCCCCCAGCTTGAGAAATGCTGAGTGTGTTCTTCCTTTTTGGTTTTCTGATTCCAGATCTTTGCACATTTTGTTGTAATATTTGGTTTTATCTTCTTGAGATGACCTTTGAAATTTTCTGTTCAGCTCTTGGACCTCCTCCTTTCTTCCATTTGCTTTAACATCTCTATGCTGGAGAGCAAGTTTCAGAGTCTCTTCTGACATCCGCTTTGACCTTTTCTTTCTTTCTTGTCTTCTCAGTGACTTTTTTGCTTTCTTCATGTATGATGTTCTTGATGTCATCCCACAACTCTTCTGGTCTTCCGTCTTTAATGTTTAATGTATCAAATCTGTTCTTCAGATGATCCCTAAATTTAGGTAGGATATATTCAAGGTCATATTTTGGCTCTCATGGACTTGTTTTCATTTTCTTCAGCTTCAGTTTGAATTTGCATATGACTAATTGATGGTTTGTTCCAAAGTCTGCCCCTGGCCTTCTTTTGGTGGATGATATGGAGCTTTTCCATCGTCTCTTTCTGCAGATGTAGTCAATTTGATTTCTATGTATTCTATTTGGTGAGGTCCATGTGTATAGTCATCTCTTATGTTGTCTAAAGAAGGTATTTGAAATGAACAAATCATTGATTTTGCAGAATTCTATCATGTGCTCTCCAGCATCAATTCTATCACCAAAGTCATATTTTCCAACTACTGATCCTTCCTCTTTGCTCTCAACCTTTGCATTCCAATCACCAGTAATGATTAATGCATATTGATTGCATGTTTGATCAATTTCATATCGAAGAAGTTGGTAGAATTCTTCTATTTTGTCCTCACTGGCTTTAGTGGTTGGTGCATAAATTTGAATAATAGTGGTATTAACTGGGCTTCCCTGTAGTCACATGGATATCCTATCACAGACAGCGTTGTACCTCATGACTGATCTGGATATGTACTTTTTGACAATGAATGCAACACCATTCCTCTTCAATTTGTCATTTCCGGCATCATAAACCATGGGGTTTTCATATTCAGAATGGCCAATACCAGTCCATTTCAGCTCACTAATGCCTAAGATATCAGTTTATGTGTTTCATTTCGTTTTTGGCAATTTCTAATTTTCCCAGATTCATACTTTGTACATTCCATGTTCCCATTTTCAGTGGATGTTTACAGGTGTTTCTCTTCGTTTTGAGTTGTGCCCCATCAGCAAATGAAGGTCCCGTGGGCTGTTCTCCCACAGGCTTTACTCCATTCACGTCATCACAGTCAACTATACTTTGCAGAGGTAGCTCGTCCCCAGTCGCATTTTGAGTGCCTTCCAACCTGAGGGGCTCATTTTCCAGCACTATATCTGACAGTGTTTCTCTGCTATTCATAAGGTTTTCAGTGACTAAATATTCAGAAGTAGTTTGTCACTCCTTCTTCCTAGTCTATCTTCATCTGGAAGCTCATCTGAAACTTGTCAATCATGGCTGACCCTGCTGGTATTTAAAATACCGGTGGCATAGCTTTCAGAATCACAGCAACTCACAAACCACCACAGTACGTCAAACTGACAGACGAGTGGTGGTACAGCGCCCTACCTGGAGTTAATTTAATGCTTGACTAAACATAGCAGGCTAATTTTTAAGTTGATATTTTTGTATTGCCTCGAAAATGATGTTAGAATTTTTGGAAGAAAAAAAGGTTCCTCTCCCCTGTCTTAGAGAAAAGTACTGTGAGTTAAACTGATATGCTATGAGTGGCAAGATGCTTACTGATTTCAGAGGTCAAAATATGGCAAAAATATGTTTATTGGTGTACATTAAATAAGGTTGTTAGGTGAAAAGGATTTACAGCGTGCAGCATTAACAGTGATGTGTAAACATTCAACTATATTTTATTATACCATATTCAAGTTAACAAAATTGGTGATCAGTCAGTGTTTCTTAAAAAGCAAGCATTCTTTTTTGAGAGGTTTTACAAGCCATTTTAAATCCCAGTTGTTCATCTCTCTTTCTTGCAGAGATAGAGCTGCCTGCTTTGCTATTCAGAAAGGATTACAGGCATCACGTAGTGACATTAAATTATTTAAACATAATGATATGGCTGACCTGGAGCGACTGCTAAAAGAACAAGAGATTGAAGATCAAAAGGTATGATTCTTTTGAAGAATAATCACTTCTTTTGTACTTTCTAACTAGCTAAATGATATATGAAATGGTAATTTGTCATGAAGCATTGCCCATGGATCACATATTAAATAAGAGTGTTCCTGCTTACTAAATATACTTAGTGTTGGAGGGCCAAGTCTGATGGTAATTGCTTTGTCATTGTCATAATTGCATATGTCAAATTTGTTGTTGTTAAGTGCTGTTGAGTCAGTTCCAACCAATAGCAACCCTATATAGGGTTTCCAAGGAACAGCTAGCTGGTAAGCTTGAGCCACCAACCCTGTGGTTCAAACCAACTTTGTAGTCCAGTGCATTAACCCACAGCGCCACAACAGGACTCAGTATTGTAATAATACAAACCCTTATTTTGACTTTAAGAGGTGTACCTAGTGAATTCAGAAGTGTTGTAATTATTGTTATGTGCCATCAAGTTGATTCCAACTCATAGTGACCCTGTATAGGGTTTCCAAGAAGTAGCTGGTGAGCTTAAATAGCTGACTGTGCTTTAAATCAACTTTTCAGTCCAGCGCATTAACCCACAGTGCCAAGGACTCAATTCAAAATAGGCATATTCATATACAGATAACTCATGTATTAATTAATTAACTGGAGAAAAGAACAGAGACAGTTCTTAATTTATGATTTTATGAACAAAGTAATATTCTTAATGCCCCCCCATCTCTACCCTGATACTTATGGGAAATTGCTGCTCCAGACATGGTTTCTGTAAATCTTGCCCTATTTTTAGTTGTTCCTTTCCAAGAACCTACATCCTCACTGGTGTGGCACTGTGGGTTAATAGGCTGGACAGCAAGGTCGGGTTGAACTGCAAGGTCGGCAGTTCAAGCTCACCACTGCTCCTCGGAAACCCTATACTGGGTCGCTATGAGTGGGAACTGACTGAACTGCACTTAACAACAACAACAACATCCACCACCCCAGTGGTGGTGGTGTGAACTAGCTAGCTCCTTGGTTCCCTGATTCAATAGAGTAACAGAGGAAGTGTGTTTATAGCACCATTGGTTAGAATAATAATTATTTTCCTCCAATTACATGGTTGGAAAAAGTAGTTATGGCTGGCTCTGCATCAGACTCCATTCTGTATGGCCTTTTCTGGGAATCTGATACCAATATCCTTTGTCTTAAGTGAATTTTCCATTACAACTCATTCATAACTAGAATAACTGATTAAAATGCTTAACACATTCTATTATTTTCTGTTAATTTCCATTTTTCCAAATATTTGCATGTTTCATTTAGGACTCCTCCATATATGTTTTTTGATATCAGCCTAATTGCAATGCTTCATGAATATTCACATTCTCAGATACATATACATAGGCGACATTTTATACTAGGTTCGGGGTAGCCAGGTGTTTTTGTATTTTAACTATTAGTAAAAATAAAATATCTTGGGAAAAATCTAAAGACAGATTGTTTCACGATTCGTTTTTTTTTTTCTACAAATTATAAAATATGCTCCTTATTCTAAGTAATTAATAGAATGCCAGCTAACTTTGAAAATTGCTGCCTTAGAGACGTGGCCAAGGAATATTTTTGCTTTAAGTTCATTTTATGAAGCTAGTTTTGTATATATTTGGAAAACATATTCAAGTTTTATTGTGTGTATTATTGATATTTGTTTCTTTTAAAGATTATAGTTCATGGGTTTTTGTGTGCTTAACAATAAGAAATAAGATTAAGTTTCATGAACTATATCTACTTAATTTTTACTTTCTTATGAATTTAATATATTTTTTGTTTTACTGCCAATAGTTGGCTTTTTAAATAACTTTGCATTTATTTTATAAATACTATTTTTCTGCTTCTTTTTCTGATTCCTTTGAAATGTTTTCTACTTGGACACTTGTATTTCCTTTGAACATGAATGAAAATATTAAAGTTTAGTCCAGATCTAGATGGATCTTTCTTTGCCACTTCCCAAATATTATGGTTCACACATGTGTCTCTTCATCTTTTCTCTTACATGGTTCCCTTGTTACACATTAATTCTTCTAAAAGGGAGAGGTGGAATACTTAACAGCATTTCATATTCTTAATATATGAAGAATGTATTCAAATTTTAAAGAAAACTGAGATCCCCATAAAAAAGCTGGACAGCCGATATAAACAAAGGTTAAAGAAGAAATACAAATTACTGTGAACAGATCTTAAAAAAAGTAGCTCATCATAATAAGGAGCTCTGGTAGTGTAGTGGTTACGAATCAAGCTGCTAACCTCAAGGTCAGCAGTTTGAAACTACCATCCGTTCTGCGGGAGAAAGATGAGGCTTTCTGCTCCCATAAAGATTTACAGCCTCGAAAGCCCTGTACAAGGTCACTGTGAGTCAAAACTGACTCCATTGTACTTAACAAAAACAACAGCTTCCTCATAATGATTAAAGAAAGTAGGCTAGATTAGGGAGCATGTTTCATTAAAATAATCAGTGCCAGTAGAAGTGTGGTGAGACATAAAACAATCCTTTGGCTACCTAAAATGCAGGGGCAATAAAGGCACAAAGTGACTGGCTTACAAGTTTTCAAGAAGGAGTATAGTTTAAGAGTGTGTGGAGGGGGGGACGTGGAATAGAGTCCCCACTGAATAGTTTTCATCTTATCTAAATGGGTCTGGTAAAAAGAGATGGGAATAAGATTCTTATGATTCAGTAGTGAGTAATTGTTATCATGACTAATTGCGACTGTCACCATTGTAAAGGTAGAAGTTTTGGAACAAAAACAGGTGAGTGGTTAATCTTACAGTCCAGAAACAGAGGACCCTAGGACCATCAAGGGAGAAGAGCACAAGCAGAACGTGGGGCCCTGTCCAGAAAAGCAGTGACACCAGAGATAGAGGCAGAGATGAGGACTCCTGGCGTCCAGGAGGCAGGCATGTAAAATATGCCCTTTGGTGGTTTAAATTTTAAGTATTATATATGCCTGAGTATTTTTTTTTTTAAAAAAGCTAAAATGAATAGTTGTTGTTAAGTGCTGTCGAGTCGGTTCCGACCCATAGTGACCCTGTACAGGGTTTCTGAGGCTGTAAATCTTTACGGGAGCAGAATGCTTCATCTTTCTCCCGCGAAGCGGCTGGTAGTTTTGAACTGCTGGCCTTAAGGTTCACAGCCCGATTCGTAACCACTATGCTACCAGAGCTCCTTATAAGTACTGTTAACTGATGGTACATGAAACGGATTATAATCATTGTAATAAAACAGTGGATATGATTTGTTGAATGTAAAACTGATGATCTGTCTGGTAAACTTTCACTCAATTCACAATAAAAACGTTAAAAAAACAAACCAATTCTATAGCACTAAGAGGAGCTTAAATGGCACAGGCTTCCAGTGAGTAAATGGGCAGAAATATCCTAGAATCCTTAAATATTCATACACGTGGCCTGCATCCCTAGAAAATAATCAAACATGGCATCCAA
Organism: Chrysochloris asiatica; assembly: GCF_000296735.1. NCBI lineage: Eukaryota > Metazoa > Chordata > Mammalia > Afrosoricida > Chrysochloridae > Chrysochloris > Chrysochloris asiatica. Next base: position 2,039,310 of record NW_006408861.1, on the reverse strand, counting down.
ATTGAAGGATAATCTCATTCTGGGATTGGAGTGTTCTATTTGTGTTTGAATCCTGAGAGAACCTAGCTTGCTAGTGTGTGGCGCCACCTAGTGGAATTTGTGAATTGAAAACCGTATCTGATAGAAGAAGCATTGTCTTCATCGCCAAGTAACAGAATCCTAAACCTTGATTTTTAAATTCGTTTAGATTATGTTTTGATTAATCTTAATGTAGTTAAAATGCTGAGGAGCATGTTGCAAGTATTATATTTGAGTTATGACATTTAAGATGTCTGAGGTTATTTATTTTTCTCTTAAAGAATCCTCGGAAGGCTCGTGTAACTCGCCGTTTCATTGTAGTGGAAGGCTTGTATATGAATACTGGAACTATTTGTCCTCTTCCAGAGTTGGTAAGCAACCATATTATTATTTTAGCATTTAGACGATTTAGCAGATTGTTTTTTTTTTTGTTTACCATCATTTGTGATAATAAAAAGAGCCAATGACACTGAAGGAAGGAATCCAAGATGCAATGAAGGCATTGGCGAAGAACAAGGCTCTGGTAATTGATGGAATACAAATAGAAATCTTTCAACAGTCGCCTCCTATGCATGTGAGAGTTGGACAGTGAATAAGTAATACCATAGAAGGATTGATGCTTTTGAATTATGGAGAAGAATATCCAAAGTACCATGGAATTCCAGGAGAACAAAAAAAAAAAAAAAAATGTGTCATGGAAGAAGTACAGCCAGAATGTACCTTAGAAACCAGGATAGCAGGACCTCATGCTTGGTAAAGTGAAGGGTCAGCAAAAAAAGAGAAAGATCTCAAGGAGATGGTTTGACCCAGTAACAGCAGCAGTCTCACACAAAGCAATAACTGTGTGGATGCTGCAGGATTAGGGAGTATTTTGCTCTGTTGTATATATGGATGCAATGAGTCGGAGCTGACTCACGGGCACCTAACAACAACAGCATATTTCTGTTTCCAACTTTTTGAGGAAACGCCATACTGTTTACTACAGTGGTTGCAACATTTTGTAATCTCACTAGCAGTGTACAAGAGTTCTAGTCTCTCCACACCCTCACTAACATTTACTGTTTGCTCTTTTTTTAGACTTTGCTATTAACACTGGTGTGGCGCTGTGGGTTAATGCACTGGACTGCAAAGTCAGTTTGAACTGCAAGGTTGTCATTTCAGGCTCACCAGCTACTCCTCTGAAACCCTATACAAGGGTCGCTATGGGTGGGAACCGACTCAACAGCCCTTAACAACAACAACAACAACAACAACAATTATGCTGGAATGGGATAGTATCTTATTATTGTTTAGATTTGCATCTCTAATGGCTAAGGATCACAAGCATTTCTTTATATGTTTATTGTCCTCCTGAATGTTTCCTTGGCAAAATATATTCATGTCCTCTTCCCATTTTTTAATTAGATTGTCTTGTTTTGTTATTGAGGTTTTGAAGTTGTCTATAAATTTTAGAGATTGGTCCTTTTCTGATATGTCATTGCCAAAAAAAAACCTTCTTCCCTCTCTATGGTTCTTTTTTTACTCTTCCGGTGAAGTGTTTCCTTTCACCTGTGTGTCCCAGTTTTAGAACGTTCTAGTTATCTAATGTGTCTTCTGCTGTTTGTTTGTTTTCAAATATGTTTGATAGTGTATTTATGCCATGTATCAGAGCCTCTGTGTTCCCCTAGTTTTTCAATGATGATTTTTATAGGGCAAGGTTTTATAGCTATGTATTTGAGCCACTTGAGTTCATTTTTGCATATTGTGTGAGATATGGATCCTGTTTCGTTTGCAAATAGATTTCTAGTTTTGCCTGTACCATTTGTCAGAGAAACTATCTTTTTCTCATTTAACGTATTTTGCTACTTTATCAAAGTTCAGATGACCATAGATGGATGGATTTAGCACTGGGTCCTCAATTCTTTTCCATATATCTGTTTGTCTTTCATTATACCAGTACCAGATTGTTTTAACTACTATGACTGTGGTAGTGGGTTTTGAGATCAAGAAGTGAAAGCCCTCATAGTTTATTCTTTATCTTTAGTAATGGTTTGCTTATATGAGGTCTCTTTCCTTTCCATATAAAGTTAATAATTAGTTTTTCCTTCTCTCTAAAGAATGATGACGGAATCTGCATTGGGATTGTATCTATATTTCACTTTGTATAATATTGACATTTTCACAATGTTAAATCTTCTTACCCATATTTTTCCATTTATTTCTCTTGGTTTCTTGTAGTAGTATTTTGTAGTTTTCTTTGTTGTTGTTGCTAAGTGCTGTCGAGTTGATTCTGACCCATAGCGATCCTATATAGGGTTTCCGAGGAACAGCTGGTGAGCTTGAACTGCTGGCCTTGCAGTTCAAATGGCTTTGCAGTCTGACACATTAACCCACAGTGCTACACTTTAGATTTATTCCTATTTCATCTTTTGGGTTGTTGTAAATGGTATTATTTTCCTGATTTCCTTTTTTAAAGTTCTCTTTACTAGTGTAAAGAAATTTGACTGATTTTGTATTCTGATCTTGTACCCTGCTACTTTGTTGAATATTTCACTAATTTTCTCATTGAATCTTTAGGGTTTTCTACATATAGGATCATATCATTTGCAAATAGAGTTTAATTCTTCTTTGACCTGTAATTTCCCTTTCTTGCCTTATACCTCTGGCTAAGACTTCCAGCACATTGAATAGGAGTGGTGTTAAAGGTTCCCATTCTCAAGGGAACCATTTTTGCCATTGAGAGTAATGTTGGCTGTTGGTTTTATATATGGTGGTAGTGTGCCATGGAGTCAGTTCCAACTCATAGCAACCCCATATAGGGTTTTCGAGCCTGAATTGTAGCCACTATGCTATCAGAGCTCCTGTGGTTTTGTATATAGGCCCTTAATTATGATAAGGAATTTACTTTCCAGTCTTAATTTGTTGGGAGATTTTTTTCTGGAATGGGTGTTGGTTTTTGTCAAATGCCCTTTTTGCACCAATCAATGTGATCATGTGATTCTTTTGTTATATTTATTTGTTGAGTTATGTTGATTGTTTTTCTAATATTGAACCATCCTTGTATATCTTATATAGACCACAGTTCATGTGGTCTGTATTATTTTTGGTATGTTGTTGGCTGCTGTTGGCTAGGATTTTATTGAGAATTTTTGCATCTGTGTTCATGAGGAATGTTGGTCTTTTTTAGTGATATCATTGGTTATGGTATCAGGATTATGCTCACCTCATAAAATGAATTTGGGAGTTTTTAGTCCTTTTCCGTATTCTTGAATAGTTGGGGTAGAATTGATGTCTGTGCTTCTTTGAATGCTAGAATTCACCAGTAAATCTGTCTGGGCCTGGAACTTTTTTGTTGGAAATTTTTTTAATGACCTGTCCAAGTTTTCTACTTCAGTTTATGTTAATTTATATAGGTAGTATATTTTTAGGAATTTATCAATTTCTTATAGATTTTCAAGTTTGTCATAGTATAATTCTTTTTTTTTATTTGCATTGCTTCTGTTGTGTCATCGCCTATTTCATTTCTAATTCATATTATTTACATCATTGTTATATTTGACAGTGGTTTATCAGTTTCATGATTCCTTTCACGGAACCAACTTCTTGTATTGTTGGTTCTTTCCATTGTTTTTCTGTTTTCTATTTCACTTATGTCTGCTCTATATTATTTCTTTTCTTCTGATGGCAGTAGGCATTGTTGGAGATGTTGGGTTAAGAAGTAGATTTTGGCTCTTATTTTTGGATGTGTGTTTATTGCTGTAAATTGCCCTCTGAGCTCTGCTTTTGCTGTGTTTCACAGGTTTTAGTATGTTGTGTTTTCATTCTTGTTTGTGGGTTAATGTGCTGGACTGCAAGGTTGCTTTGAACCGCAATGTCAACAATTCAAGCTCACCAGCTACTACTCAGAAACCTACTCAGGATTGCTGTGAGTTGATACTGCCTCAACAGTACTTAACAAAAAGAAAAATAACTATTACCCATTAGTTTTTCAGCAAGGTGTTGTTCAGATTCCATGTATTTGTTTTTCTTACTTGATCTTACTATTGTTGATATCTAATTTTAGTACATTGTGATCTGAAAAGATACCTTGTAGTATTTCATATTTCAGCATTTTAAAATTTATTGAAACTTGCCTTGTGGTCTAATCTCTGGTCTATTCTGGAGAATGTTCCATGTGCACTGGGAAACAGTGCTTACTGTGCAGCTATTGGTTTCAGTGCTCTATATAAATCTGAGGTCACGTGATTGATTGTGTTGTTGGATGGAATGCTCTGCAAAAGTCTGTGAGATCAAGTTGCTTGATTGTATTGTTTAGTTCGTGTCATTGTTGAACTTCTTTCTAGTTGTCCTACCCTTCATCAAAAGTGGTGTATTAAAATCTGCTATTATCATTGTTGTTGTTGTTGTTATATGCTGTTGAGTCATTTCCATCAAATAGCAACCTTGTATAGGGTTTCTGAGGAGCAGCTGGTGAGCTTGAACTGCCAATCTTGTGGCTCAAACCGACTTTGCAGTTCAGCACATTAATCCACAGTGCCATACCATGATTTTTACATGGTAAAATTAAAGGCTTGATTCTGGGATTCCTTTGTTTCATTTCACTGGTTTGTCTATTTGTATACTAATACTGTTATAATATTAAATGTATTCTAATTTCTAGAAACTATGCCATACCTCATATTATAAATGAAGTAGTCTCTTGTAAAGATGTGATTCTCCTCAAGTTATACTTTTATTATTGATTGAAATTCAATTATTTTAGAGTACATGTTTGTTTTTTCCCTACTATTCAGTATATTGAAGTTCTGTTTTATGTAATACTTAGGTGAAATTAAAATATAAATACAAAGCACGAATCTTTCTGGAGGAAAGCCTCTCATTTGGAGTTCTTGGAGATCACGGCCGAGGCGTCACGGAGCATTTTGGAATCAATGTAAGTTATCCTTTTCTTGGACATTTCCTCTTAGAGGACTCTTGGGGTTCTTTTTTCAAAAACTTGACAAACTGTGCTCATCATAGATGTAGCTGTAGACAGTAGGTCTTTGATATCTTTTATCTCTCTGAACTTGGGCTTTAACTGGTCAGTTGGCCCAGAGTAAACCTAAAGTGGAATCATGGATTTTTTTTAAATCATGGATTTATGTACTCCACGTAAATTGTGGCTGTGCAAGTAGTAACTTAGGCAAATCTGCTGCACAAGACCTTTTTAAAAGTGTTGACGAGCAAAGATGTCAGCTTGAGGACTAAAGTGTACCTGACCCAAGCCATGGTATTTTCAATAACCTCATATGCATGTGAAAGCTGGACAGTGAATAAGGAAGACCGTAGAAGAATTGATGCCTGTGAGTTCTGGTGTTGGAGGAGAATATTGAAAATGCCATGGGCTGCCAAAAGAATCATTAGACCCATTTTAGACAAAGTGCAGCCAGAATGCTCCTTGGAGGCCAAGATGGCCAAACTTCGTCTCTCATACTTTGGACATATTGTTGGGAGGGACCAGTCGCTAGAGAAGGATATCATGTTTGGTAAGGTGGAGGGTCAGAGAAAAAGAGGAAGATCCCCACGAGATGGATTGGCCAAGTGGCAGCATCGATGGACTCAAGCATGGCAACAGTAGTGAGGTTGGCCCAGGATCGGGCAGTGTTTCGTTCTGTTGTGCATAAGGTCGCTCTGCGTCGGTACTGACTCGATGGCACCTAACAACAACAAGTAGTAACTAGGAGCCCAGGTAGCATAGAGCCTATGTGATGGGCTACTACTTCAAGGTCAGCAGTTCAAATTTGCCAGCTTCTCTGCAAGAGATGAGGCTTTTCTGCTCCTATAAAGATTTACAGCCCAGAAATCCTGTACAGGATCCCAGTGAGTCAGAACTAACAACAACTCACAGCTACCACCACCAAGTTGTAACTAGTCTTGTCATATATATGTACATACGTGACATTTTCATTCTGTTTTTCCACAAACTTGTTTTTTTTTTTTAAGTTTTATTGTGAATTATGTAACAGTTTATATGGGAGAACATCAGTTTTACATTCATCCTATCGTATATTTTTTCATTGCCATGGTTACAATTCCCTCCACATATCACCAGTCAACGAAAGGGTACATCTATAAGCCTGCTCCTCCCCTCTCCCCCAGTTGTCAGCACACAGGCCTTGCCCCTCCCTGGGTCCTGAGCCCCCAGCTGCTCCATCCATCTCTCCACATCATCATCTCTGCCTCCATCTCGGGGATCGCTGCCTCTCTGGGTAGGGTTCCGCTCTCTGCTCTTCTCCCTTCTTGGTTCCAGGGACCTCTGCTCGTAGCCTACAAAGTTAATCACTCCTCTCCTTGCCACAGAATGTCTACTTTTACATTTACAACATGCACAATCAGTTCTGGTAACAATTATTCACCCTTGTATCACAAGAGACATATCCGCATTTCCTTCAGTCAGTCCCGCCTAGACAGATTGGATTGAGTGCTCTATATAAATCTGAGGTTCCACAAACTTTTTGAAGCCCCCTCGTATGTAAAGGTAAGTTAAAAAGTATTTCTTCATAATTATGTTTTTAAGTGTCACCAAGTCAGTTCCAACTCATAGCAACCATACATAGCGTCTCTATGGAGTAATTGGTGAGTTTGAACCTCTGGCCTTGTGGTTCAAACCAACCTTGTGATCCAGTGCAGTGCTACACCAAAACCTTTTTCAGACAAAAATATCAAATTGGAAAGATATCATTTCTCAACATATCCTCCATGTAGGTCTGTACCCTTCTGAAGGCAGTGTTTCCTTGTGGTCCAGTGCAATGCTACAGCAAAACCTTTTTCAGACAAAAATATCAAATTGGGAAGATATCATTTCTCAACATATCCTCCATGTCGGTCTATACCCTTCTGAAGACAGTATTTCCATCTCTCTAACCCTTCCCCAAAGAATTCTGAGGTCTGTGGCTTGCATCATGTCAAAACTGCTCTTCAAGGGACTCAAATTATGTTCCTTTTAAATGTTTTTTGAATATGGGGAACCAAAGGAGGTCTGAGGGGGCAAGATCAAGGCTTTAGAATGAATGGGGTGAGGTTTCCCAATGAAATTCTCGTACAAAGCTCTTGCCACCCCTGAAGAATGAGCAGGTGCATCATTATGATGGGTGAAAGTTCCTCAGCACAACTTTCCTGATCTTTTTCTCACTAATGCAGTTTTCAGCTTTCTGAAAATGGCTTCCAGATAAGCTCCTGAACAGACAGGTCATTGTTCTGTGTCCTTCGGGAAAAACTGTCACAATTACTACAGTGGCCATACCCTTCTAAACAAATTCAACAAAGTCCCTTAGAGTCACAGACAGTGGAGAGCATTTGTCATGTTTTCGCTTGCTTAAGGGAGATGAAGCCACAGTGTCTCCATTGCTGTGTGGTTTGTGCTCCCGGAGCCTTGGAGGGAAGCATGATGTTGACCATCTTCAGAAGCCTGTGGTGTGGTGAATGTGAAGGACACTTTTTCTTCAAAGCACACACATAATATTTCTGCAACTTGTGTTACAAAGTCCAACTATGAAATATAGCATCCCAATAAATTATCTGCATTCCCAGTCCCTGTCAGTACTAGAAAAAACCAGCAAGATGAATAGCACATAAACATTTTAAAGAAGGAAAAAGCACTACAACGTATCTGTTGTGTTTTTTCTAAGTCCTTTAAGAAGTTGTCACTAAGATAATATCCATGAGAGCTTATGTGTAAGATTTCAGTGCTTTCTTTCCTTGTTGGGTCTATGGAACACAAAGAAAAACACCAGATGTAATCAGGCCTGGTCATTATTATGACCATTGGTGAGTATTTATTGGATGTTTGCTGTGTACCCAGAATGTAACTAGGTGCTGGGGACGGAGTATACCCATCCCCACTTATCAACCTCCAGGTTGCAAAGACCAGGTCATTTACTCAAAAGTCAGCATGATGTGGAAATGGAGGATGACCATACCAAGTCATAACATCAGGAAGCAGATACCAGTGACCCTACATAGGGTTCTTACAGTGCTGTCTGCTTCCTGAGGTTATGATTACTTAGGTGGTCTTATGATTTTGAAACCATCAAATGTGTGATTGTTGTCCCTTAGGTACCATCTTGGTGATTTGGTTTTGGTTTTTTATTTTCATAAAACTCAGTTAACTAGCAGGTTTGAAACCAGTGATCCTGAAATGGAAGGGGTGGTGGGAGAGGGGTACATGACATGAGACACATTCAGAGACAGATTAGTAATAGAGTTCCTTGATTGTCACAAAATGTAGTTTGTCTGAATCCAGATGTTAATAGACATGATTAGTGCTGACATTTTGTTTCTAAGTTTGACAAAACCTTTATCAAAAGAACTGCAATTATAACTCACATTTCCTAATTTCCAGATGATACCAGCCTCAGATGATATTGTTATAAAATTGATACAGTAGCTGTCACAACAAGCAATTTTTTTTTTTCTTTTATGCGGAGAATAACTACCAGCGTGTCTTTTTCTGGCAGATTGACGATATTGATCTTATCAGTGCAAACATGGAGAACTCCCTTGCTTCTATCGGGGGCTTCTGCTGTGGCAGGTCTTTTGTAATTGACCATCAGGTAGGCTTCTTTTAATAATAAAAGGATAAACTGAAACTGTTTGCTTAATTGGTCACCACAAAATGTTTGGATAACCTCTAATTATAAAACTTTAATGTAGCTGATTATACAGTTTTTATTTAAAAGATCATTTATTTAAAATATTCAATCTATATTTAGAAATTGTTTATCTTTTTCAAAAGCCTTATTTTTGTTACATGTGTCACTTTTATCCATGTGTAAATTGTTCCACATCACCATCTGTACACACTATTCAACTGGGGTTGTGGTATAAGAAATTGCTGCCTGCAAAATGCTTACCCAAAAAGACAAAGAGAAAGGTATTTATATTGTGAACTGGTTTCTTTTCAGCGACTTTCTGGCCAGGGCTACTGCTTCTCAGCTTCATTACCTCCCCTGTTAGCTGCTGCTGCAATTGAGGCTCTCAACATTATGGAAGAGAATCCAGGTATATTCTTTTAAGCTAAGGAAATCAGTGAGTTCTCAGCTTATATTGTGTTACTGGTTTGCTTTCTGCAGAATTTAGCTAGAGGAAATTATTTATCAGCCAAAACTAGCTCTGAATTAAATCACTTGGCATTCTAAGAATAAAGTCACAGATGAAATTGTTCATGCCTTAGGATTCAGGGTAGAGCATCTCTCTTGTTCTGAGCTGGGACAAAAGCATGGCCATCTCCGTCTGGTGTTTGGAGATAATAAGAGGAAGAGGCTTCTCTTAAGAGTTCCCATTCATGGAAAAATATCACTTCTATCATTTGGTTATACTTGGGTGAGAAACTAGGCAAAGTATACAGCTTTTTGGTATACATCTAGAATTTTATAGCTTATATCTGATTTTCCCTTCAGCCTTTGAAGTAAGCCAAACCTGGTTTACTAGAACACTTCCTTGGTGGGCCTGTTCTTGTCCTGCTTTTAGCAGGTCTTTATGTTACAGATTTTGTGAAATGAAATTTGCAGGGTTCTATCTGGTGTGGCACTGTGGGTTAATGCACCAGACTGCAAAGCCATTTGAACTGCAAGGTCAGCGGTTCAAGCTCACCAGTTACTCCTCAGAAGCCCTATAGAGGGTTGCTATGGGTCGGAACTGACTCTGTGGCACTTAACAACAACAAACATCACTATATATCTTGGCTGAAAGCAGAGAATACCAGAAAGATGTTTACCTGTGCTTTATTGACTGCACAGAGGCTTTCATTTGTGTGGATCACGAAAAGCTATGAACACCATTGCAAAATATGAGTATTCAATTTCTATCGAAGAAGCCCCCGATAGAAGCAAGGGAGCACTTAATTGTGCTCATGAGGAATCTGTACATGGACCAAGAGGCAGATGTTAAAACAGAACATACAAACACTGAATGGTTTAAAATTAAGAAAGGTGTACTACAGGCTTGTATTCTTTCACCATACTTATTCAACCTGTATGCTGAGCAGATCATCCAAGAATCTGGGTTATGTAAAGAAAAATGTGGCATCAGGATTGGAAGAAGACTCATTAACAACCTGTGATATACAGATAATACAGCCTTGCTTGCTGAAGGTGAACAGGACTTAAAATATTGGTGAAAGTCAAAGACCACAGACTTCTGTATTGGTTGCATCTCAGTGTAAAGAAAACAAAAGTCCTCACCACTGAACCAATAAAAACATTCTTATCAACAGAGAAAAGACTGAAGTTGTCAAGGACTTCATTCTTCTTGATTCAACTATCAACACTCAATGGAAGCAGCAGTCAAGAAATCAAACAACATATTTATTGCATTCGGCAAATCTGCTGCACAAGACCTTTTGAAAGTGTTGAAGAGCAAAAATGTCAGCTTGAGGACTAAGGTGTGCCTGACCCAAGCCATGGTATTTTCAGTAACCTCGTATGCATGCGAAAGCTGGACAGTGAATAAAGAAGATCGTAGAAGAATTGATGCTTTTGAGTTGATGATGTTGGAGGAGAATATTGAAAGTGCCATGGGCTGCCAAGAGAACCAACAGATCTGTGTTGGAAGAAGTGCAGCAGAGTGCTCCTTAGAGGCCAGGATGGTCAAACCTCGTCTCTCATGCATCAGACATATTGTCAGGAGGGACCACTTGCTAGAGAAGGATATCATGTTTGGTAAGATGGAGGGTCAGAAACAAAGAGGAAGACCCCCAGCAAGATGGATTGGCAATATGGCAGCATCAGTAGACTGAAGCATGGCAAAAATTGTGAGGTTGGCCCAGGACCAGGCAGTGTTTCGTTCTGTTGTGCATAGGGTCACTATGAGTCAGTTCTGACTCTATGGCACCTAACAACAACAACATCATTTTATATGTGTGTGTGTGTGTGTGTGTGTGTGTGTGTGTGTATGGCATTGTGGGTTAATGCGCCAGACTGCAAAGTCATTTGAACTGCACTATCGGTGGTTCAAGTGCACCATCTGCTCCTCGGAAACCCTATACAGGGTTGCTATGGGTCGGAACCAACTAGGCAACACTTAACAACAACAACATGTATATGTATGTAAGTAAGTAATATATGTATGTATGTATGTAGATAGATAGATACATAGATATTGTTATTAGGTGCCATTTTGTCACTTCTGACTCATAGCAACCCTGTATAGGGTTTCTGAGGAGTGACTGGTGAGTTAGAACCACTGACCTTGCAGTTCAAACTGACCTTGAGGTCGAGTGCTTATCCTATAAGGCATACCAGGAATAAATATATGTATGTGCATACATAAAATGTCAACTCTTTTTTTTTTTAAGTCAGGTATTTGATAATGATGACTGAATAGTCATCATTAAGGAAATGCTATTCCATTTACTTTCGGTATTCCATAATACCGAATAATAGGAACAAATAAAAACCCTTACTGAAACTACATAAATAATGTAATGCCATATTTTGAAGATAAAGGAACCAGGGATCAGAAAAGTGACATAACTCAACTGCCTACTTGTGAAATCGTTGGCAAAAGATTTCCTAATTTCCAGACGATACCCCTTTTTCAGATGATGTACCTTTCTAACAAACAACTTCAATTTATATCTGTGTGAAATAGATACAAAGTTGTTAAACCAGAAATACGTTTTACAACAGAATAATTCAACATATCTTTGTACTCATTGCCTCTGCCCTCTTCCCAAAACTTGTTTGTTTTTATAATTGTAGTGAAATACAGCAAACCATTAGTCATTTCAACCAGTTTTATGTGTATAATTCAGTGACATTATTTATGTTCCTCGTGTGCCAACAAAAGATTTTAAACAAAATTTTTTTCTGAGCTTCTCTTTTTTATTTAAATATTCCAGGAGTAGTCTTCTATAAAGAAATGTGGGGGGAAATGAACTTGCTTTTCATTTTTTTAAAAGGAAGAAAATTTAAACTTTGAATAATTGTTTGCCTCCTTTCAAAGGATTTCATTTTACTATTCATTTACTGTACATTCAGTTTGAAGCCCAACTTTTTCTTATGAACAAAATTTTACTAGAACTCTTTTTAGCTAATGTTGCTGTTATTGCCATTGAATCTTTCCGACTCATAGCAACCCTATCTAGGATTTCCAGGGAGCAGCTGGTGGATTTGAACCATTGACTTTGCAGTTAGCATTCCAGTGTGTATCCTGCAGTGCCACACCAGAACTAACAGTCTGGTGAAAATTGCTTGGCTAGAATAAAAATTTTAATTATAGGTTAATAACTCAACCCAGGCAAAATAAAGTCAACTGTGAATTAAAATGTGGCTTTAGCTTTGATGGAAGCTAAAAACAAAGGGAGAAGCAGGCTATACCCAGTACGTCTTCAAAATTTTCTATAACTTGTAGGTGGGTATATGTGTGTACATTTTCATATCTATGTTTTCATATGACCTGACATTCCAATTATTGGAGGTGGCATTAGGTTTGTTTTTTAATTTTATTTTATTTTCCTTGAACAAAAGGAAACAGTATAAAATTTACTATAGTGTCTACTTTTTACAAAATTGTTTAGAGTCCAGAGATATTTATAATAGATTCATACCCTTTTATTCCTGATCCTCTTAGCCAGATTATCTGTAGATTCTTTTTACTTTTCTTTTTCTTTTTTAATGATATAATAGAGAGATCTAGAGTGAGCATTGACTTTTGTGTGATTGTTCCTGTTCTGGAATGCCAATAATTCTTATGTTATTCCTCTTCATGTTATCCAACATGAATCTTAGGCCTTCTTTGGATTTTTTTATCCTTTTTTATATTTGGTCTTCTATCTTAGTAGTGTTGAGAGATTTATCTTCTAGCTTCTATCTCTTCAGTTCTGTTCCTTTGTCCTTTCAATGTATTGTCCATTTCTGTTATTCTATTATTAATCGTTTGGACCTCTTTCTGTAGGTTTTGAATTGTTTCCAATGCTCTATCTATCTTATTTGATTGTTCCTGTAGCACTTTCCTGACTTCTTCATTATTTTTCTCACTGCATTGTATAGTGTTTTGATACCTTTTATAATCATTTTTAGGAATTCCTTCTCAGGCATTTCCAAAGCCTGCCCATCTTCTAGTATGGAGTGTAGGTCTCCTTCCAGCTCATTTGCCTCAGTCACTTTATCTCGTTTCTGGACATGTGCAGATACGGTCATCTGCTTCTGTTTTTTGGGCATCTTCAGGGGTCATGTGTGGACTTAATACTTAGATGGGTATGTATTTTGGTATTTTTTAATGCTTTCTGAAAGTTTCCAGGTAGATGTGATCAGGAAATAGGCTTCCGTTTTCACTTTTCTTCCTGAGAATTTTCAAGATAGCACTGTTGGTCGTTTTGATGTAACTTAGGAATTAATTTTTATCCTGTTTCCTCTTTTGTCTGCTTGTCCCGTTCCACAATCCCTGTTCAGGCCTTTTTTCTCGTTGGAAACAGTTCATGGCCGGCTGTGGCCGTTTGGTTTTAATTGGAAACTGTCTCTTTAAATTTCGAGGAGATCTGTGCGCGTGCGTAGTAGAGCCCTTCGAGGGTGGGGCTGGAGTGCCCACTAGCTCAGGCACCCCTGTAGTCACCAGAATTGAGGTGTGCAGATAGCAAGGGACCAAGGAACAGATACCAAAAGAAAAGAATGTCAACACCTTTATCTCGGTTCTGCCAGGCATCTGTGGCCACTCCGATCCTTCCCCCTCTTGGTCTCACCCAAGATGGCAGCTCCTGGAGCAGCCAAGCATCCCGGACTAGAAAGCAATGGATTTCTTGCTTCTGCCACAAATTCCCCCAGCTGTGAGCCTTCCAACCTTCTAAATATTCCTTTATTTGTGGTTCAGAGTTCTGGGACCATCCCCTGAGCCTGCTTGGTTGGGTATTCTGTGTTGTTGTTGGCGGAGCTCCTTTACTGAACTTCCACCCGATCCTCCATCTTGTTTGTTCTCTAGAGTGAGCATTGGCTTTTAACTTTTTATTGTGAATTGAGTGAAGGTTTACAGAGCACATCATCAGTTCCACAGTCAACAAATCACATACTTGGTTACATTTCAATAGTTGCAGTCCCCTCCATGTAACCAGTTATCCCACTTCCTCGGTGGTTCTTATTTCTGTTGCACTCCCCTTCTAACTCTTCTGAACTTTGTCCTTTGGTAAATGTTTTTCTTTTGATCTTGAATGGTTGACCATTCGAATCTACCACTTGGCTGAAAATTGAGCCAGCAGAGTGAATTCCATTCCAGACCTGAAGGGTGGTGAATGACCATAGTCTTTTTCTGACCAGTAAGCCAGTCTTTTTCTTTCTTTTATGAAACTTTTGAGTTTTATTCCACATTTTCTCCCACCCTATCTAGGATCCCTTTCAGAGGAATTGGTAGTAGTAGCAGCTGGGCACCATCTAGTTCTTACAGTCTCAGGGTCATGGAGACTGTAGTTTATGTGTTCCATTAGTCCATTGGCCTGATTCCAAGTGTCTTCAGTTTTTATCACTCCTTTCTTTTGCACATGGACCGACCAACCATTGCACATTAGATGGCTGCTCATGAACTTTTAAGATCCCAAATCACTACTCACCAAAGTAGGCTATAGAACATTGTCTTTGTGAAGCTTGTATGCCAGTTGACCATGGTGTTCCCTGAGTGTTCCCTGCAGTTGGTTGCCTCAAGGTGTATGGTAATGTTTAAGAAGTTTTCATCATTTTGGCCCCTGTGTCATCCATGGACTGCAAACCTCAAGGTCGGCAGTTCAAAACTACCAGCTGCTCCTCGAAAACCCTATACAGGGTTGCTATGAGTCAGAACTGCCTCAGCGGCACTTAACACCACCACAACGTGGTCTACCACATCCATTGGTATGTTTGCAGCAAAAGTAAATATCCATGTATAAATACTGTCTTTCAAATCCATATATATGTGTGGGTATACTTGCACTCTCCCTCCCATACCCATTCAACCTGTGTATCTGTCCATGTGTCTACCTGTAGATTCTTAACAGAGTAAGGGTCACTGTTTTGCTTGGAAGATATTATCTCAGATTTTGCTGAAAGTAGACCAGCAAGCACCTGTTCCTAAGGGCCAAAGATGAATGCTTTCAGGCCTGGTTACAAGTTATTAATATATGGAAGGATTTGCCACATTTTAAACTGATAAGCTTGAGCTACATATTTGAGAATATTTTTAGATTAATTGTACAAATGTTCCAATCAAAATTTTTTTGTTTTATTTTTTTCATTCAGGCATATTTGCAGTATTGAAGGAAAAATGCATACAGATTCATAAAGCTTTACAAGGGTAAGTTTTATGTATTTTCCACCAATTTAAAGCTTATCTGCATCACATTGAAGAACTAGTGAAAACCTCTTTGGTTTTGAGAACATTTGATAGGCTCAAGTCAGTTTGATTGACTTGAAACTAAGAAACGAAAAAGTGCTTCACTCAAATTGGTATATTTGTGTAAAACCTTATCTGTTTTGCTGTTATTTTAAAGGATTAAGGATTTGTTTTGTAAAAATTATGTAACAAGCTCATTAATAAAATATTATAGCACTAGAGAAGATACAAATATGGAGGTAGCAACTCACCTAAAATCTTAACCATTAGAAATAGACTGGGTAAACACTGGAGAATCTCTCCCATCTACCCAGATAGAATTTAGTTATATAATTAAATTGTTGGGTTCATACTATGTTACTTTTTAATAAATTACTAAATTCTGTTTTATTTAAATTAACACCAGAAAAAGGAACAAGTGAAATTGAAGTGTACATTATGAAAGTTTTTGTTTTGTTTTTTTAAACTATAAAAAGGTAGCTCTTTAAGATTCCTCTAGAGTTGAGGAAATTTTGAGGCAGGTTTCTGGTCTTAAAGAATATGATCTTACATTGCCCCAGCTATGTATTTTTCCCTCCTTAATATCAAACATAAGGAGCTCTGGTAGCGTAATGGTTACAAATCAGGCTGTGAACCTCAGGGTCAGTTCAAAACTACCAGCTCTTCCACGGGAGAAAGATGAGGCTTTCTGCTCCCGTAAAGATTTGCAGCCTCGGAAACCCTGTACAGGGTAGATATGAGTTGGAACCAACTCCACGGCACATAACAACAACAATATCAAACATATTTTTTGGTCATGAAAGTCCATCTCTTTATTACCAGACAGGGAACCTAGAGACTTTATGAAAAGAAAAGAAGAGTTGCTCAATGAGTAGATCACAGCTGTTCCAGATAAAGGAGTAATGAAAGTTCTGGGTGTGTCCATATAATGGTAACAAAAGTTCCTGTATGATTTATAGCAGAGATATTCTTTGTATTGGTTTCAGTACATTGGTTGCATGAAATATTCATGCACTAACATTCCCATGGCATATTGGAGTCACTGTAAATTCATGACCACCATCCTCAATGCCCTTCACTCTGTTGGGTAGTGTTTATGTTCCTTTTTAGTTTAGTGTTCCACTTTCCCCAACTGTTTCACGCTGTTTGTTTTCTCCCCATTCTTTAGCCCTCTGTATTTACTCCACCCACCTTCAGCTGATATCCTTGCTTCATGATGTCACCTGGGAACACTCAAATCTATACACATACAGGAATCGACCAAATCTAAACCAGTTTTCCCTCCTGTGACAGCTGAAGAGTCTGTAAGAGGTTTCTTATGGACTAAGTGCTTTTGGTTTTCTCCTCTCCTTTGTCATCACTCCTGAGACATTTTACCAGCAATCACACTCTCCTCTGTCATTTTAAATCCCCCTCCCATGCCCCTACGTTTCCCTCTAGCAGTTACCTCATGTCTCTGCTTCCCTTTAAACTTTTCAAGAGCTGTTTGTTTTCTCCACATCTTTATATCTCATGTACTCTTGAAACTACTGAAATTTGGCATCTACCCATATGCTTTACCCAAATTGTTTCTGTAGAGGTCACCAGTGACCTTGGTTAGTCCATTGATCACTGTTAGCACCTTTGGCCACTCCTTCCTTCCTGAGGTTCTTTACTTGAAATTTGCTACACCACACTTCTGGTTTATCGTCTTCCTCTTTGGATTACTTTACCTTGGTCTCCTTTGCAGGCTTTCTTTCAGGGCTTAGTCCTAGTCCTCTGTCCTTGTTTGTTATCTACTTGAAGAATTGCCTTCTTCCCTCCATCATTTCATAACACCTATATAATGTGGGGGTAGCATGGTGGCTATATTAATCACTAGAATGTAAACCACAAGATCAGTGGATCAAACTGACCCGCTGCTTTGTAGAAGAAATATGAGGCTTTCTGCTCCCACAGGATTTACTGCATCAGAAAACCTATACAGGGTCACTATGAATCGGAACTGACTCAACAACACTTAACAGCAACAACAGTATAATATGTTGTAAGAAGCCTTGGTGGTATAATGGGTTTAAGTTGGGCTGCTAACCTCAAGGTAGGCAGTTCAAACCAACCAGCCACCCCACGTGAGAAAGATGAGGCTTTCTGCTCCCTTAAACGTTTAGTCTCGGAAACCCTATGGAGCAGTTCTCCTCTGTCCATTACGAGTCACTGTGAGTCAAAATCCATTCGATGGTAATGGTGGTATAATACGTTGTGTCTCTAATCTATACCATTCCAGGCGCTCCAGGTTTCACATTCAGTTGCCTACTCAGGTCTACATTTGCATGCATCCACAGTCAGTTCACACTAACCACTTAGAATGTGTAGGAGCAAATGCAGGAATCCAGACAGAACAGTAAACCAAAAGCAAGGAGAGTCCAGTGTTATAAGAGGCATGAGAGGGAGGGAATCCAGTAAAATAGGGCCAGGTAAATGGAAACTAGGCCATTCAGATCTTGTAGGCCAAGGCAAGAGCCTTGTGTCCCGTATTCTCAAATAATAAACCATGGTCTGGTTTTGAGCAAAGGAATGATATAATGTGTATTAATTTATATCTGCACAAAATTACTTTTACTATAGTATGAAAAACTAGATTATGTGATGGAAAAGACAGAAGCAAGGAGACCAGATAGGCCATTGTTGTAATGATGCAGCCAAAGATGATGGTGACTCTGAACTTCATAGTAGCAGAGAAGGGCTTGGAGTCTAGAAAAAGATACATTTTTTGAAGATAAAACCAGCTACGTTCATATGTGGAGTGAATGAGAAAGAGAAAACTAAAGGTTGATCTTTACTCAAGCTTTAGACTCTGGTTTTATTAGTGTATCTGTTCTTGCTACCATATATGTTATTGCCATATATGTTTTGAAGAAATTTCAAGTTCCTCCAAAACTATTGCTGGAGTTTTCATTGGAATTGCATTAAATTATCTGATTAATTTGAAAGGTATTACAATTCATGAGCATGATCTCTCCACTTACTTTAATTTTCTTTTGTGTCCTTTAATGGAGAAAGATGAGGCTTTCTACTGCCTTAAAGATTTAGAGCTTCAGAAACCCTGTACAGGGTCGTTCTGAGTTGGAACTGACTCCACAGCACATAACCACCATCATCTCTGAGAGTACATGATGTTTGAAGAAAATTATTTTGTGTACAAGTTTAAAACGGCCAAAATTTACATAGAAAATAAGTTTTGAAAGTATATGGCATGTTTCTACAGTAGTAAAAGAACTAATCTAGAAGGTTCCCTCACATTCCAGAAGCCCTAGATTCAATGATTCCATGATACAAATCTGAAGCCCAGTTTACTGAGAGATTTTAGCATGGCATGTACATTTCAAGAAAGGGCACACTAATTAATGATGCATGCAGATTATTTGAAAGGCAGGTGAGTAGCATCCAGCACCTAGCAAAGTGCATGGCACATGATAGTCATTCAGGAAAAACATGGAGAGTCCTGAACTGGAGGAATCAAATACACTGCTAACACTTTTTGTGTTGGTTTCATTCTTAGGAACAAAGAGATTTTCTAGGTGAAACAATCTACTTAGCTTAATTTCAAATTGGCATGTGACATCATTCAAGTCCTAGGAGATAAATCAGAAAACATACAGTATTTTCATGGTTGGATAAAATATGCTTTAAAGGAACCTGGTTAAATCATATGTCATATAATTCTCATGACCTCTGTTGTAATCATTTGAAAACAACCCCCCAAAAAACATGTCTTCTTTGAAGCAACAGATTTAAACTTATGCTGGTGATCAAAATATAAAATTGTTTATGTTAGCTCATCCCCATAATTTGTGAAAACACAAGATGATACAAACTCAAAATTTACATAATAAGTAAGGAAAAAATACAATTTTTTGTAGTAAGTAAGTAGCCCAAGAAGAAAATATATGTCTGTGAAGGAAACAAACATGGCCAATAATAGAATCTAAGACAGAGCAGACACTCCTCTAGATTGGATGGTGAGGGAAACCCCTCTAAGAATGTAACTGGAACCATGACTGGGTCATGGTGAGTACAGGCAGAGGAAGCACTCTGGGCAAAGCCCTTGGGGTGAAGGTAATGGAGCCGAGTAGGCTTGCTAGTAGAGGGCTGAGCATGACCTGTGCTTTTCTGTGAAATGAGCTACAGAGACCATCTCCCAGGAGCAAGGTGCCTTCCATCCAGTGATTGGCTCCCAGAAGCAGCATTGTAGTGGCTTCTCCTAGAATAGGACGCACCACCCGAGTCTGTATTGGTACCTTTTGTTGTCAAAATTGGAATACCAGAGCTAGG
The DNA here is from genome assembly GCF_000296735.1 of Chrysochloris asiatica. Classification (NCBI taxonomy): domain Eukaryota; kingdom Metazoa; phylum Chordata; class Mammalia; order Afrosoricida; family Chrysochloridae; genus Chrysochloris; species Chrysochloris asiatica. Next base: position 2,019,672 of record NW_006408861.1, on the reverse strand, counting down.
AAGTGAAGACTGAGAAATCACTATTGGGGTTGCAAATTGGAGGAGTTTGTGACCATAACAAGAGCGTTTTTAGTGAATTGATGAAGACTGAAGACTGAGTGACATGGCTTTAAGAACAAATGCTGTATATGAAGGTCTACTATAAACAAATACACAGTTAAAAGGTCTCATTTTGAAGCATTCAACAAGATTCTAAGATTTACAACTATTAGGGTCAATAAAACCATGCCGAAGTCACCACTGCAAAGCACTAATAATGTCAACAGAACCCACTGTGCTGAAGTATTCACCTCTATCTTTGGAAAGCCAAGAAATGGCACTTGCAACACCAAATCTCGTAGCAGAGCCTGGTAATAGGACCCATGAGCAGCATGAAAAGTGCAAATAGAAAGAGTGAAAAACTAGGGTCCAAGGATTCTGATGATCTCTCCAAAGACCATCAAATTAGAAGTATTAGAAGTAATATTAAAGAAGACTTTGATAACATTATAGCCATTATCGCAGCTCTTAACATAAGCTTAACATCTTTGAATATAAAGATTGATAAGCTGTTGTCCCATGTCACCTTCCTAACCCTACAGACGTTAACAGGCACTCCTGTGTTTATGCCAGTCACTCCATCAGAATCAAATCCACCTCCAACTTCTATGACTAAGCCTTTTTGTCACACGCCTACTGCTGCTTCTGAAAATACCAGTGGCTGATTTTCAAGATGCTCATCTTTTCCCCCGCGGAACTGCTGGTAGTTTCGAACTGCTGGCCTTGAGATTAGCAGCCCAATTTATAACAACTACACTACCAGAGCTCCTTTAGTTTTATATAGTTATACAACTTAAAGCAATTTCTTTGGTCTGCAAACAATCATAGGCTTTTTGCTATGATGAATGTAAATCTGTTTCCTAACTTCTAGAGGTCCTACCATTGTCATCAGCGTATCTATAACAGCATGCATGCACACAACGTAGCTACTGCTGCAGTCAGTGGACCAATGACTCTATCCTGATGAGTGGATTCATTCATCTCTTGCTGTCATGCCACAAGCTCTCTACAATGACCTGCTCAGTGTCAGCAAGTTACACTATATTTCAAGTCTCCCCAGAAATGAACCTCATAATACAAACATCAGTCAATGTGGATACCACCATTTATAACACAGAGTGGCCAAGTGCCATCTTCCAGAGATTCTTACAAATGGCCAGTATTACCTACATATGATGACCTTACTGACTATACCTAAGACCTCATACCAACTCCCAAGAAGTATTGCATCCTTCCTGCTGCAAATACTTCCAATCTGACTAAACCCCTGATTCACTGGGTATTAACTGCTTCCATATTCCACTCTGCTTCGTTGACTTAAGAATCTGCATATTGATCAGTACAACAAGAAGTCATGCTCCATTTAGTTCAGCCAGTACCAACCTATGTTCTAAGATTGTGAAGCAAAGTTAAGTATCAAGGAGTTTCTTTAAGTTGTTGTTTCTGTTTACTGTAGTAAAAGCCCCATTGTACATTTAAGGTCTGAGCTCCCATTCCAACTTCACTATTTATGTACTATCTGTGTGACCTTGAAAAAACCACTTCATCTACCTAAGCTAGTGCTTCAACAGGCATGCCAGCCTTCCTTCATACATAATAGATATAAACTGACTTTGTATTTTGAAAATATGTAAATAAGAGGAATTTTTGTCACTGTTAATTTTTTATTTTATTCTCTAGACATGTTGGAGGGTAGTTATGTCATACATATTTATTCAACAAGTAAGTATTGATTACAGTGAGGTTTCTATCGTTAAAAAGTGATTGTTGTTGTTGTTATGTGCCGTCGAGTCGGTTTCGACCCATAGCGACCCTGAATAGGGTTTCCGAGGCTGTAAATCTTTACGGGAGCATATCGCCTCATCTTTCTCCCGCGGAGCAGCTGGTAGTTTCGAACTGCTGACCTTCCGATTCGCAGCCCGATTCGTAACCACTACGCTACCAGAGCTCCTAAAAAGTGATTAAGTAGATTTAAAAGGCTCTACCCTCCTGAAGGAGCCCTGGTATGGCACTGTGTGTTAATGCACCAGACTGCAAAGCATTTGAACTGCAAGGTCGGCAGTTCAAGTTCACCAACTGCTCCTCGGAAACCCTATACAGGGTTACTATGGGTCGGAATCAGTTCAACGGCACTTAACAACAACTGCCCTCCTGAAGCTCAGATTCTACGACATGAAATAGACATTAGTTGAACCAATTATAAATGAAGGTCATTTCAGACACCTACACATGTGATGATAAGAAATTTTCCTCTATGTGGGCATTCTTTGAGAATTGAGTGGTGATTGGGAACTGGAATAAAAACATTTCAAGAAAGGAAACAGCTCTGAGTTATTAAAGGATAGAAAGAAAGTCAATGGAAGGAACAAAGTGAGCCAGAATTAGAATGAAAGGAAATCTTAGATGTTACTTACTTGAAAGGTCCTCTTTGTATTCCAGTCCCTAGACCATTTTGAACATCCATGCTTTGCATTTCTATTGTAGCCTTCCTTTTTTAACATCATACTTACTTGCAGTTATTTAATTATCTGTTCCTCTTATTAAATTCTGTTTTTAAAGAAAGCCAGGAATATTTTTTTCTTGATCCTCATTGTATGCCCAGTATCCAGAACAACTTAGCTACTACTGAATGCAGACAGTTATTTGATGAAATAGATATGTTTATCAGTTAATAAAACATTGTATCAAGGTCAACTAGGTTTATGATTTACAGAATATCTAGTCTAGTGTGCTTTCACTCCTTATACCTTCATTAAGAGGAAGTGATCCTTATAATATCTAACAAATATCTTCTGTTTTAAAGATTACAGATATATAGGTATTGATTTCTTAACTTCAATTCTCTTGCTCTTTGACAACCAAGATACATATGGCAAGATGACTGGTTCCATAGAACTTGAGAGGATTCTAGCTAAAAATGCAACAAGCCTATGTGGAAATTTATGCAGAAGTTAACCCTATCTTGTTGTATTATCAAGTTCTCATAAAAACAAGTGTGGAGAAAAAGTAAATATAAAGGACATATGAATGGAGATGAAAGGAAATACTGAGTTGTATATTTCTTCAAGCAAATAAGAAATGATGTTGAGATTTGAATGTAATGCAAAAAGTTTTTGTTTCCTAGTTGCTACCAGCTCATCAGCTTAATGTTAATCCTTTAATAATTCATTTTAGAGTTCACATATTTATATAATAAATTCACTTTTTCAGCAAAAAAAAGAAAGGAAATCCACTACAGTTGCTACGTGTTTCCAGAAAAGTCACATTTTTCTGTTGCATACAGCAAGCACTTAAGAGTTACTTAAATGTCAGCTACCTTTGACAGGGGATTTATGTATATGTGTGTGTGCGTGTGTGTGTGTCCTTTTTTCAGCATTTCTGGCTTAAAAGTAGTGGGGGAGTCATTTTCTCCTGCGTTTCACCTGCAACTCGAAAAGAGCACTGGGTCTCGAGAAGAAGATGTCAGACTACTTCAGGAAATTGTAAATCAAGTAAGTATCTAGTTTTGTTGTTTTTAATTGAGTCAAACATCATTTTTAAGAAAGACCTCTTTGCTTCCAGTAGCATAGTGGTTACGAATCAGGCTGTGAACCTTAAGGTCAGCAGTTCGAAACTACCAGCTGTTCTGTGGGAGAAAGATGAGGCTTTCTGCTACCATAAAGATTTACAGCCTCGGAAACCCTATACAGGGTCGCTATGAGTTGGAACTGACTCCACGGCACATAACCACCACAACTCTTCTCACATGAACTTGTTCTCAGGCTCATGCTCCTCCCTAATGTCCAGCTTGGGCCCAGTCAGGTTTATAAAATGTCTTTAAGGACTGCCTCTGGTTTTCTGATTAGGTCACCAATGCTTTTGTACTCTGTGCCACAGTGTGTTTAAATAATAAACCTTATTTATGCCCTGAATAATTCATTTGCTTGCCATCTATAAAGCCAGGCTGTCATAGATTTTAATTGACACTACTGGGCTGCTCCTGATCTGGAAGTTAGTCCCCACTAGGGTTTAGAATCAGTTTATTCGCTCTCCTTCATATATCAACAAAATGGAGTCCTGAAATGACTCTTGTAATCCAAATGGGAGAAGAAAAAAAACTTGTGTACCTAAATGACAGGTTTGTTTCTTGTTTTTTTCTGCTGAAGTTGTTTTTCAGTACTAGTTATAGCTTTGGTGCTGTTGTTAAGTGCTGTTGAGTCGATTCCAACCCATAGCGACCCTATATAGGGTTTTCAAGGAGCAGCTAGTGAGCTTGAACCACCAACCTTGCAGTTCAAACGACTTTGCAGTCTGACGCATTAGCCCACAATGCCACACCAGGACTTAACTAAGAAATGCATTGCTATGAAAAGCCATGTGTCCTTTTCTATTTGGTAGAACTGCATGTTTTCAAGTACTTCCCTTCTGACTTTGCTCTGTGCACTTGGAACAAATGTAATAAAGTGTCACTGCCCACTGTAAACACACCTCCTCTGCAATGAGATTTCTTTTTACTTGTATCTAAATACGTGTCACATGTACTTTATAATAAAAATATGTATGATTCTGTTTACACAGCCTGCTGAGTAGAGTCTTACAGTAAGAAGGAGCCGCCATCCCTCAGTGCCTTCTCCAGGCCTGGCCTGTGTTCCTGTGTTCAGGTGTCCAGGTGTCAGTTCTAGTCTACAGGCACATGGCTGTTACGTATGGACTCCTCTGGTATCAAGCCTGCCTCCACCACCCTGTATCCTACAATGTTTGAACCACATAGTCTGCAATGGCAGACTCAGAGAGAGCTTTATGCACTGTGTGGCCTTCTGGAGTCCGTTATATTCATAAAACCAAACACAGAATGAGAGATTCCTAATTAAGAAAATGTGTCAAATTATGAATTAAGAGGAATAATTCTTGGCTGCTTGGTAAGGAAATGTCACAGATATCTCCTCAGGCACAGAATTGCAAACTTGAAAAATGTCAGACACTCTTTAAAGGGAGAAACATCCCATATATCCCTTTTATTGTCTGGGTGTTTTATTGTAGTGATATTTAAATATGTGCAAACATAAAAGTAAGGACAATATTCCTATAATTGGAGTTCCTGCACAAATTAATACAAAACAAATTTGGAATACATACTAAATGGATAAGCCAGTAAAATTCAAATTAATTCCATTACCTGAATGTGACACATGAGTTTTTTAGTTGTTTTTTATTTTTTTTATTGATTGTTGCAGAGTTGGTCCTTGTAGCAGGTGTCTGAGGTAGGGAACAAAACACTCTTCTGCAACCTTCATTTGTAAGAAGGAAGGAGAAATTTTACCATTTATTTGCATAATTACACCTTCTGTCTTAAAAATAGCTATTGGCAACCTTGAAATCTTTTTTACTCTTACTTCTTCTTCCTCTTCCTTTCCCCAAATATTGGATGGCAAGAAAAAAATTGTGGTATTAGAACTCTTGTTTAAGCATTATAAAATTGAGAGGTTTTGCTCAGTTTATATTGA
>NW_006408861.1:2006226-2013980 GCF_000296735.1 Chrysochloris asiatica | reverse complement strand
AGTTTGAACCACAAGGTCAGCAGTTCAAGCTCACCAGTCACTCCTTGAAAATCCTATACTGGGTCTCTATGGGTCGTCGAAAGAGACTCAATGGCACTTAACGACAACAAGAACAAAGTTATATATAGAATGATTTTTTTATCAGCCAGGACTTGAAACAGAGCCAATGCAGATGGTTTCAGGAGTTTTTTCAAGTACAGTTTAACTTTGAACCACACAGTTTAAAATGTATGGGTGCACATAGACATGAATTTTTGTTTAATGATGGTGCTAATCATTTCTGTATGAGCAGTTCATATCTCCAGTAAATTGCATATTACAGTAAAAAGTCATCTCTTGCAGTTCTTGTGTATTTTTCATCATGTTTAGTGCAATACTATAAACCTTGAGTTACACCATGGATCTCATGCAAAGTGCCACCAGTGAAGCTAGGAGTGCTTCCCAAGAAGCAGAGGAAAGCCATGACATGGCCAAGAAAAGGTTGAATTGTTTAATATGTACTATAGAAAGAGGTCTGCAGCTGCCTGTAGACTGAGGTCCTGAATCCAGCCTGAGGGCCACTGTAAAGAAAGGAAGGGAAATCTGTGAAACCTGCACTTCTTGTGAAAATACCTTTTATCTGGTATTGAAAATGTAGTGTATAAAATATAACACACACACAATATGTGTTATGCACTGCTTATGTTATTGGTAAGACTTTCAGTTAACAGTAGCCTATATGTAGTTAGTTTTAGAGGAGTCAAAAGTTAAGAACAAGTTTTTGACCAATCGAGACTGGCGGTCAGTGCCCTTAGCCATTGTTGTTGTAGGTTCCACAGGAATCTGTAATCATTGCCTGGCATTGTTTTTCATCTCTTCCTAGCAGGGAAAAGCATGCTTTCCATTTTATAAAATGCCCTCTGTTCAAGCAAATATTTTTACTCCAAATAATTGTTACTTATTTTAGGCAATGGTATATTGCCACCCCTTGCTCAGATTCTTTTTTCTTTTTTTCTTTTTTTTTTTAATTTAGACAATTCACATGCCATAATTCTACTCTTTTAAAGTGTGCAATTAATTAGATTTTAATATATTCACACCATCCCAGAATGTTTTATAAAAATATCCCATATCCATTCCCTTGTTGTGACTTTTATGTTTTAATAGATATTGCTTACATTTGACATTGACTGTCCTCTGAAGCAGTTCTGCTGATGTTATTCTATATTTCTTTGTTCAGGGCTCTGCTTACACTGTTACAACATTCTTTAACTCTGTGCTCTGTCTTATCTGGTAGCAGTAGCCATCAGCTATGCTATGACTATAGCCATCACCAATGACTATTTAAGTTAATTTAAAGAAAATTAGAAATTAAGTTTCTCAGCTATACAGGTTACCTCTCAGAGTATTCGCAAACCACATGTGGTGAATGGCTCCTGTGGGGCAGAACAGAATGAACATCCCCATTGCTGCAGAAAGTTGTACGAGCCACTGCTGCTCTACAGTATATGGTGGTTTCATTTTGTATTCTAGCGGTGATAATTGGGGAAAGGAGTTAAAACTACTGTTAAAGGCTAGAATTTCAGTGTGCCTCCTGTTTTCACTCAATCTGAATGTGTCCCGTTTTATTCATACAGTGCATGAACAGAAGTGTGGCATTAACTCAGGCACGCTACTTGGAAAAAGAAGAGAAGTGCCTCCCTCCTCCGAGGTTGGTGGACGTGAAAATAAAACCTTTATTTTTTCTTACATTGTCCGCCTGAAATGCATTCTGTTTGAAAATTTTCTCAAGTAGCGTAGTGGATTGCAACCTGGGCTACTAACCACAAGGTCAGCAGTTTGATTCTACCGCAGGAGAAAGATGAGGCTTTGTACTCCCATAAAGATTTACAGCCTTGGAAACCTTACAGAGGGTCACTATGAGTTGGAACCAACATGGTGGCACACCATAACCACCGTGGCTCGATATCCATGACTTGAGCCTGCCAGCTGCTTCATGGGAGAAATATGAGGTGTTCTGCTTCTGCGAAGATATAATACTGGAAACCCTATATAGGGTCCTTATGAGTCAGAACTGACTCAATGGCGCTTAGCAACAACATCACAGTATAAGAAAAAATATCTATCATTAAAATATAACATATAACTTTCTGTTATTAAACTGTACATTTTAAAATTCTAACTGAAAAGTCCCTTAGGATTCATGGGTACTCTCCTAGTTAGATTAATGTCCAGGATCCCAAGAACCTCTAGGTCAAGCTGAAGTACCAATCAGTAAATTTCTACCATGCACTTAATGTCCCATGTGTTCATGACAGCTTTGTCTGGGCTGTGCCCACCAGAACCTCTGCTTCCCAGAGCACTTCATGTTGCTGTGTCCAGCAAACACTAACTCAGACATCTGTAGTAAAGAAAAGCAATAGTGGGGAAAGTCTGTATAAAGTTCAAGAAGCTGTAGGTAAGAATTATGCCTTGATTCACGTTTTTAAACTGGCATTCATTTAACAAAACTAGAGTGAAGGTCAGATTTATTGACGGAAACCAGGAAGTGTTTAAGGGCACAACACTGGGTTTATTGCAGTCATAGAAGAAGAAGGAACTGTATTGAGAAACTGTATTGACAGAAAGAGAGTGGACAAGATGTGTCTCTCAGGCCATAGATTGCTAACCCTTGATAATTTTTTTCCTTTATTGTGTCTCAGTATTAGAGTTGTGGTCACGGTGGAACAAACAGAAAAAGAACTGGAGAAAGCTGCATCCACTATCAAAGAGGTGGCCCAGGCTGTGCTGCCCTAGGCAGTGTCTCAGCCTGGTGGACGCCGCCACACAAGAAGGTTGAGATCCTTGGGATCACCATGCAGTGTGGGCTTCTCAGAGACCTCAGGCCAGCCATGAAGAACCTAAGAGAAAGTTTGTGGATACATAATGGATTTGTTACCAAGTAGTGTGGATATGGACCACATTTGTGACCAGAAGTTTGTTTATTATTTTTAAAAAGAAGATACATCTAAAAGTCTGGGAACTGATTTTTTAAAGAGGAAAATAAATGACAGCATATAACTGGTATTTAAATTGTGCTATTTAGTACTAAAATGTTTTATTATACTAGTGTTTTATATTCCTTTTTGTTGCTTAAAAATGGCTTGTCAGTGTCTTTTCTCTCCTGATAGTAATGAGTCTATAAGCACTCCTTAACGCTCTACTACTGTTTCATGTGGAAAGGACTATGAAATGTTCAAGTCGATAAATATGTGACACAAGACTTACTATTAAAAGATACTGTTGAAGATCTGATTTAACTTCACATATCATGTGAAGCTAAATGGTAGCTAATACTTAAAGGAACACTGTGTGATTGTTAAAAACTTTTCATTATAAAAACTTTATATACGCTAAATACTGATGTTAGACCATATCGAGCAGCTAATCTTAGCATCCCTAACCAGAGAGCATTCATTCTGTGTCCTAAGTGAGCAGTAATTTGAATCAAATACTATTTTAATATATTTAGTCGACCTTTACATTTATTATGTGTTGATTTCTAATCTGTTTTAGGAAGATGGTTATTGTGATAATCCCAAATTATAAATCATATTCTTGACACTTTAGAGTGTCTTGAATGTGTTCATTTTTCATATGCTGGGTTTGCCTAGGGTCATACAACTGCAAGTGTTTCCTAAGCTAAGCAAAATAAGTGAGGTTTTTTGTTGTTCTTTTTCAACTTATGAATTCCATAAGATGTGAAAACACTAAGATGAAAATCGTTAAAAATGTACTTATAGCTGTTTTTTATTTCTTGAACAAAACAAATTAAATGGTGCAAAGATGTGTGATATGTGCCACAAGATAGCTCATAAATATTACACTCTTATGCCCTCTCTTACTAACTAACAGAAAAGGAACAAAATTGTAAAAGAAAAAGTCATGTTTATAATCTATGTCCATATTAACAAATGGTCTTCAACATCTGTTTACGTTACCGACAGTCCTTTTTCATGTTTCATTTCTGTTTGCTTGAGGTATTTCATATGAATATGCCTTGTGGTTGCTGCTGCTTTAAAGATACAGTGCTCTTTGGGGATGAATGTGGTTTATTTTGTTTTAATAAAATAAACCTACATTGATGATGATCAATCTACTTGCAAGTCAGTCTCTTTTGCCTTTAATTATAACCTTTTTTCTTTTCCCCAAGAAAAGATTATTTTCTTTACATGCAACCAAAGATCTAGAATAGCTAAATGTTCCTGAGTTCTTACTGATTTAAATATTGGACACATCTGACTACAAAATTATCAGAGCTGTTATTTTTATAAACAGGTAAGAATCATAGCTTTTGAGCTACTTGTATACTGCTTTGTAAATCAAAGTAAGCCTAGTGTTTATTGTATGGAGCCCTGGGAGCATAGTAGGTTACACATTGGGCTGCTAACGGCAAGTTCAGCAGTTCAAATCAACCAGCCACTCCACAGGAGAAAGATGAGCCTTTCTGTTCCTGTAAAGATGTATAGCCTCGGAACTGACTTGACAACACACAGCAGCAGCAGCAATGTTATTGCAGAAGTCCTAGTGTAGTACTATAAGATAAGCACTAGACTACTAACCATGAGGTCAGTGGTTCAAACCCACTAGCAGCTCCTTGAAAACCATATACAAGGTTGCTGAGTCAGAACCAACCTAATGGCACTTAGCAACAACTGTTGTTTAGTGTTGCTTTTCTAAAAAGTTTACTGTTACTTTCTGGGATAGAGAAGGAATGATCCACTTAACTAGAAACACACCAACATTTAAATAGTCTTTATATTAAAACTATAACGTGACCACAACCTAATATCTGCTAGGTACAATAAAATTTGGATCAAACAGGCAAAAAAAAATGTTAAGAAAGGAGTCATCTCAAATCTAAAATAGATTACAATTTTTGTTTTTTGTTTTTAAGCTTCTGGAATACCCTACCAATGATTCTGTTTAGAAAGGCAATGGCTTGAGATGAGCAGCATTGAAAGCATTAGGAGTTCATTTTTGCTTCACACTTGTCTATGGGGAGGAGGAAACCACAAGATTACTCCCCTTTTAATGTATACAGCTTGGTTCAACTCAATAAGAGGGGCCGTGAGGCAAGTTGGGGTAGAAAAGGTATCTGTGTTTCTTTCCACTTCTTGTTGTGAAGTGCTGTTGAGTCGGTTCTGACCCATAGCGACCCTGTATAGGGTTTCCGAGGAGCAGCTGGTGAACTTGAACCGCCAACCTTGCAGTTGGCTTTGTAGTCTGGAGCATTAACCCACAGCGCCACACCAGGACTCCTTCTTTCCACTTAGAAGTCCGTTATTTGTATCATGTGCATTTATGTAATGTACCACTCAAAGGAAACAACTGCTCTTTATGACATGCCATTGAATAAGATACATTTCCATTTCAGAGCTAAAACGTGGGTGGAAAAGGTGCATCTTACAATCTATGAAATAATGTAACAATTTGATGTTTTAGGCCCAATGCCATCTTTCCTATGAACAGAAAACTGAAGTATTTAAGAAAAATGGTGGTTTAGCTTAAAGAATTTAACTTTACCCAGAATTTGAGATTTGTCCTTGATTCCTAAGAGATAATGTCTAAGATTTTGGCATCTCCCCAATTCCTGAAGTATCTGATACATCCAGATCACACCTATACCTAACAGATTATGTTGGCTGTGTTCCAGGTCCTCTGAAGCTAGAAAAAGCATTATAAAGAGTAAAATAATAGAAATTAAAAACACCCAGAGGCACAATAGACTTGGGATGGCAGAGATTAATGAATTTGAAGTTAAATCAATAGAAATTTTCCCAAGTAAAAAAGAGATAGCAAACTTAACAGAATTAAAAGGAGAAATAAGCAATTCAACAACAATAGTTAGATAATAGTTTAAATTGTTAAGTGCCATCAAGTCAATTCCAACTCATACCAACCTTATGTACAATAGAAAAAGCACTGCCCAGTACTGTGCCAATGTCACAGTTGTTACGTTTGAACCCATTGTTGCCACTGTTTCAGTCCATCTTGTTGAGGGTCTTCCGCTTTTTATGCTGACCCTCCACTTTACCTAGAACAGTGCCCTTCTCTGGGGATTGGTCCCTCCTGACAACATGTCCAAAGTACAAGAAAAACAGTCTCTCCATCTTCCCTTTCAAGGAACAATCCAGCTTTACCTCGAGACAGCTATGTTCTTCTTCCATCAAAAATTATCCATACTCCAATTATATTAAAACACCCGTCCATGTCCACACCTGATGACAACGTTGAGTGTGCACATGAAATGATTCTGTCGAGAAGAAAGTGATGGTGGATTATGTGGCAAATCATTTGCAAATTGGTAGTGGCTCTGCCTATGAAATAATCTACGACAGACTTGGGCTTCGAAAAGTTGTGCGAGATGGGTATCCAAACAATTCACAGAAGAACATAAACAGAAGCGTTTGGACATCTACAAACAAAATTTGGATTGGTACTCAAAGAAACGTAAAAGTTTTATAAAAAAGGCATTACTGGAGCTTCCGCTTCTGCACACAGCCAGGAAAGTCAGGTAGGGGAGGGCTCCTGTGAGAAAGGAGGGGGATCTCACGAAGCAAACGTTTTATATACCAGACCCAAGGCTTTTAAACTATCATAAGATCTGGTATTTCAGTCTCCTGAACTCGCATTTTTGAGAAATCGTGCTGCTAAGGAAAAAGAAAGGTGTGCATTTTGGGGCCCTTGCCTGCAGGACTGCATGTTGCTACTGCAACTGCAGAGTTTAGAGGGCAGGGCTAAGGCCAGCTCGTTAGGAGAGAGGCGTTTCCAGCAGGAGACAGAAAGGGGGTCCCGGGACAAAAAGGGAGCCACAAGGAGCAACATTGCTCCCCCCCAAAATCTCCCTGCCCTGGCTTGAGATCTCAGTAAAAATCAGTCAGGGGCAGCTCACCCATGCACAGAGAAAGGGCGAAATGCAGCGGCTTTTTGACGTCATCCCCCATCCCCCATCCTTGCATCTAAGCTCCCTGCCCCCACTCCTAGCTAGCAGCAGGGATCTTCCAGTGGCTGTTCTGGTGGGACAGGGAACAGAAAAAGTTAACCAAAGCCGCATCCCTGCACCAAAGTAGTGATTTCTGTCCTTTTGATCACACATCCTTCCTGGAGATGGGAACGTATCCTCCTTACGTCGCATAAGAAGAAACAGCAATTGTGACCATATAGCCAAGCTATAAGCATACAACATATTACTCCACCACTAAGACAAGACCCAACAACATCTGCTACGCATTACAGATGAAAAGGGAAGCCCATCTCCCAATCATATTAATAATAATATTAAAACAATAACCATGACCAATAAGAAACAATCAACTTTATCAAAACACGTCCAAAAACAGAGGAGAGCAGCTGACGCAAATGAGCTGGAGACAGAGAAAGGCTTTATAGAGGAGGAGGAGCTGGTTCTGGATATGCCTGAGGGAATTCAGAAGAATGATATGGAAACAAGCTCAAATATTCCAAAAGGGGTCAAAGAAAATAAGGAAGAAGTAAGGAAAGTACTCCAGGCACAATCAAATAGGATTCACACAGCATTGGAAACAATTCAAAACCTGCAAAAAAATTGTCGAGGTGATCAATAGTAAGATATCAGAAATGGACAATAGACTGAAAGGGGAAAGGAGCAGACTAGAAGAAATGGAAGCCAGAATTAGCGAACTGGAAGACAAATCTCTCAATACTACCAAGGTAGAAGAGCAAGCAGCTAAAAGGATAAAACAATCTGAAGAGAG
>NW_006408861.1:2003330-2005820 GCF_000296735.1 Chrysochloris asiatica | reverse complement strand
TACAAAGCCCTGCAAGAAAAAAACTGTCAACCAAAAATCGTCTATCCAGCAAAACTATCAATCAAATATGATGGTGCGATCAAAACATTCCAGGATAAACAGAATTTGAGAGATTTTATCAAAACCAACCCAGCACTTCAAAACATCCTAAAGGAAGTTCTGTGGACAGAGAACCAACAAGAACAGGCAACAAACAGAGATTGACAGGTATGGCAACACCACCTGGAACACAGGCTACAGATAGCAGAGTCCAGAACAGAACGAGACTACAATGACAAACTCAAAAGAATGGGGAGATCAACTGAAGGACAAAAACATATCAATGTCAAAGAAGGGACAAACACAGCAATGGAAGCCCAGGTGGTGAGGATGCCAGGTAAATTACAGGTTACAATGGAGTATCCTAAATGCAGAGAAAAGTTAGTAGACTACAAGGTAACCCCAAAGAAAGTTAATACTCCACAACATATCATAAAAACGAATTCCCAAGCAAAACAAGCGAACAGAGAAACTAGGAGGAAACCAACCAGAAACAACTAAAAGGACATAAAGCCAACACAAGAAAGAAAGCAGAACCAAAGAACGAACAGCACTGCCAAAAAAGTAACATGATGACAGCAATCAATTCATACTTATCGATAATTACATTGAATGTCAATGGATTAAATGCACCAGTGAAGAGCCAAAGAGTGGCAGAATGGATAAGAAAACAAGATCCATCAATATGCTGCCTGCAACAGACACACCTTACACACAAAGACAAAAACAGACTAAAAGTTAAAAGATGGAAAAAAATTTACCAAGCCAAATGCAACAACAGACAAGCAAAAGTCGCGATACTAATCTCCGACAAAGTAAATTTTTAAGATAAGAACCAGCATAAGAGACAAAGAAGGACACTATCTCATGATCAAAGGGTCAATCGAGCAAGACAACATAACTATAATAAACATATATGCTCCCAACAAAAGAGCACCAAGATACATAAAGCAAACCTTAATGGAATTGAAGAAAAAAATAGATAAATCCACAATTATAGTGGGAGATTTCAACACACCACTCTCGAAAAGGGATAGAACAACCAGTAAGAAACTCAACAATGCGACAGAGGAACTTAACAACACAATCAACCAACTCGACCTCATAGATGTATACAGAGCATTCTATCCAACGACAGCACAATACACATTCTTCTCCAGTGCGCATGGAACATTTTCCAGAATTGACCACGTGTTAGGACACAAAGCAAGCCTCCATAAATTCACAACCATCAAAATTCTACAGAGCATCTTCTCAGACCACAATGCTATAAAACTAGAAATCAACAATAAGAAGGCCAAAACAATAAAGTCAAATACATGGAAACTCAACAACACCCTGCTGAAAAGCAACTGGGTAAAAGAAGAAATTAAACATGAATTCACAAAGTTCTGGAAACAAACGAGAATAAAAACACAACATATCAAAATCTTTGGGAGTTTTCTCTCTACCAAATCCAAGCTGGCTCCGTGCGCTCCCCAGTGGAAATGGCTTGTGCCGCTTTGCGGTCCCCTGCCAACCAGGACAGGTTCATTTGTATCTACCCTGCTTATTTAAATAACAAGAAGACCATCGCGGAGAGGTGGCACATCCCCATAAATAAGGCTGTTGAAAATCCTGCTGCTACAGAGATTCAAGATGTATGTTTAGCAGTTGGACTTAATGCATTTCTTAAGAAAAATAAAATGTACTCTAGAGAATGGAATCGTGATGTTCAGTACCGAGGCAGAGTCCGGGTCCAGCTCAAATAGGAAGATGGCAGTCTCTGTCTTATACAGTTTCCATCACGTCTTCAGTACACCGTCGCTTTCCCTCTCTGGATCTAAGGTCTCTAGCTGCTCCATCGCTCCACGTCATCATCTCTGGCTCCATTTCAGGCATCACTGCTTCTCTGGGGCCGTCGTGTCGATTCCAACTCACAGTGACTCTGATTTCTGAGGAGTATCTGGTGGGTTTGAACTGCCAACCTTGTGGTCCCGTGCTGATCCTACAGTGCCACACTAGGAGTCTTTCTTAAAGTATCTTGGTAAGTCAGTAATGTTGTATGCAGCGGAAATGATACCTAAACTAAAAACAAGGACACAAAAAACAGGTGGTGGTGACCAAAGTCTTCAGCAAGGAGAGGGAAGTAAAAAAGGAAAAGGGAAGAAGAAGTGATCTGCTGTAAGAATCAAGAGACATGAAAGAAGGCCTCCATTTCCTATCAGAGAACTAAAAGAAGCTTTTTGTTTGCATCTTTAACTCTGAACTTTTGTGCCTCCCAGCTTCATCATCCAAGTTGACAATGAAGTAAATTAACATCAACATTTGCACCTAGCTTTTATGCAGTATAAAAGAAAAAATGGCCTTTCAGTGCTTTGTGTGGATGAAAGAAGCATATTTTTAAATGGACAATGGACTGCATCATACATGACTTGAAATCCTGTGTTTATCCTCTGGAAACCTAAGTTT
>NW_006408861.1:1997396-2001695 GCF_000296735.1 Chrysochloris asiatica | reverse complement strand
CAGAAGTGGAAGAACATACCATGTTCCTGGATAGGAAGACTCAACATCGTGAAAATGTCAATTCTACCCAGAGCAATTTACACATACAATGCAATCCCAATCCAGATTCCAACAACATTCTTCAAAGAGATGGAAAAGATAGTTAGTAATTTTACATGGAAACAGACAGACCCAGGATAAGCAAAACACTGCTTAAAAGAAAGAACAAGGTTGGAGGTCTCTCACTCCCCAATTTCAAACTTTACTGCATGGCTACGGTGGTCAAAACAGCCTGGTACTGGTACAATGAAAGAGACATTGATCAATGGAATAGAATCAAAAATCCAGATTACAGCCAAATGATTTTCGACAAAGTGCCTAGACACATTGCATGGGGAAAAGACAGTCTCTTTAACAAATGGTGCTGGCAGAACTGGAAAGTGATATGTAAAAGACTGAAACCTTTGCCTCACGCCCTATACAAAATGAACTCAACATGGATTAAAGATCTAAATGTGAATCCTAAAATTAGAAGATCGTCAATGAAAAAATAGGGACGAACATGAGGGCACTAATTCAGGGCATATACAGACTGCCACACATTTTGAAAAATACACAAACAAAAATAGACAAAATAGGCGAGTGGAACATATTAAAAATTAAAAACTTGTGTGCATCGAAAGACTTCACCAAGAGAGTAAAAAGGGAACCCACAGACTGGGAAAAAATCTTTTGCAATGACATATCAGATAAGGGACTCATCTCTAAAATATATAGGAAATTCCTACACATCTACAAAAACAAGACAAATAACCCAATCAAAAAATGGGCACAGGATATGAACAGACACTTCACCAGGGAGGAGATCCAGGCAGCCAACAAACATATGAAAACTGTTCACGATCACTAGCCATTAGAGAGATACAAATCAAAACAACAATGAACTATCATCTCACACCAGCAATAACAGCAAAGATTAAAAAAGTTGAGGACAATAAATGCTGGCGGGGGTGTGGAGAGACTAGGACACTCTTGCATTGCTGGTGGGACTGGAAAATGATCCAACATCTCTGGAAAGCAATATGGTGCTTCCTCAGAAGGTTGAAAATAGAAATACCATTCAATCCAGCAATTACTCTACTTGGTATTTACCCACAAGAAAAACGAGCCATAACACGGGAAGATATATGCACACCAATGTTCATAGCTGCACTATTTACAATAGCAAAAAGATGGAGACAGACAAAATGCCCATCAACTGAAAAATAAATAAACAAGCTGTGGTACATATACACAATGGAGTATTATGTTACCTTGAAAAATAACAAGGAAGCTGCATGCCACTTCTTAACATGGATGAACCTTAAGGACATAATGTTGAGTGAAATTAGTCAGTCACAAAAGGAAAAATACTGCAAAGGACCAATAATGTAAAAGACTAAGAAAAAGAACCCATACTAATCCACTAAAGTAGATTCTTAGCTGGTGGTTGCTAGGACATAGGGGTAGGGGTAGGGGTGGGAGGGGAAAGTGGAGCACAGGGCAGGGAATAGACACAGGATAATTTGGGTATTGGGGAGGGGGGCAATATACAAGTAGGGAGAGGGGAATGGAAGAACAAAGCAAATGGGAGAACAATTAGGTATGAATGAGCTAAATGGGACAGAGGTAAAAACGGATGTAGGCACAGCCTTGGAACAACAGGGCTCTGGGATCCAAAGACTGGGACAGGGTTGGAATGGGGAAATGGGGGTAATAATGTTAAGATGCTTGGCTGTCACTTGAACCTTGTCTATCCGTGCATTATGTTATAAAACAGACACTGGAGGGGGAGAGAGGAATAACCAGAACTATCACCATAGAAAGTTTGTAAGTCCGTCTTTTGCCTATAACTGATTGGAATACCTAAAATGGGGCTAAAATGTGTCCAGTGAAGGAGGTTTCCTGAGGAGCCTCTGCATTACATAAGACTATAGGTGGAAGCCTGAACCACATCCAGACCTTCAGAGACTGGCAATTTTCCACTTGAAAGGACAAGCAGACCAGCCTGTAGCAACTAGAACACGAGAAGATACTTCTTGAAAGAAAGACCTACAGGAAAAATACAAAACAATAAGGGCAGTCCGACTGTTACCACAAGAACAAGCAAGTTGCTTGCCCAGGAGACATCAAGGCATGTGGTCGGGTCCATTCAGTGTAAATCCTCTTCCAAGGCTAAGATGCAATGGAAATACATGCTCGGATTGGCCACCACACACGTCACCCATAGGGGAAGTGACCAAAGAATATCAATGAAACGGCGAGATTAGCCCTACATCATTCAGCAGACTGCTGTGAACCCGGGTGGAGACCTGGTCGCCCAGCAGCAAGGCAAGACCTGGGTACTCATGGGCTCAGAGTCACTGACACAGCGACAGAGGACTAGAGTGGAGAGCGAAGCAGCCAGCTGATAAGAAGAGGGCAGACAGACGCAAGAACACCCACACTTGCAGATGATACCCACTTGACCTGGCTTCAATGACTGGATGAACAGAGCTGAACCCGAAGAAGAAAGAAGAGGAAAAAAGTGTCATCTGATACAATTTGATAAACTTGACCTACACCTATAAATGCAGTAGCTCAAAAGAGGAAACAAATCCCTACTGCAAGAACTATTCCCACCCCCTCCACACAAAGAGTAGAGAGGGAGGGGCAACTTGGGCATTGGCTACCCAAAATGGGGGGAAGGATACAAAGGTAAGAAGCGACTGGCTTGCAAGCTTTCAAGAGGGAACCTAGATTCAAAGGGCATGGAGGAATGTAGAGTCTCCAGTGAATAGTATCCAGCTTGTCCAGGAAGAGCTGATGAAATGAAATGCAGATGGGTCTCTTGTGATGCAATAGTGAATAATTGTTATCAGGACTGATTGTGAGGGTTGGAAATGTAAAGGTGGACATTTTATAGCAAGGAAGGGAGTGATTAACTTTTCAGTCTAGGAGCAGAGGGCCCTGGGACCATTAATGGAGAAGAGCAGAGAGCAGGACCCTACCCAGAGAAGAAGTGATGCCTGAGATGGAGGCAGAGAAGATTACGTGAAGCGATGGAGTGGCTGGGGACTTGAGATCCAGAGATGGAAAGAGGCTGTGTACTGAGGACCGGGGGTGGGGGGAATGGGGGGGCAGGCTTGCAGGGTATACCCTTTAGTTGGGTGATGTGCATGGACGGGATGGTAACTATGGCAATGAAAGGATGTATGATGGAATGAATGTAAAACTAATGTTCTCCCATGTAAACTATCACAATTCACAATAAAACATTTATTTAAAAAAAAAAAAAAGGCATTACTGGTGACAAGACATGGATTCATCACTATAAGCCTGAGAGTAAACAGCAGAGTATGGAATAGAAACATCCTCAATCGCTGACCAAGGAAAAGTTCAAAAGTCAGCCATCAGCTGGGAAATTGATGCTTATAGTTTTATGGGATTCTCAAGGGGCCAGTCTTGGAATACTTATCAGGAAAAAAGTTCAACAATCAACAGTGCTCATTACAATGAAGAGCTGAAGCCTAACTTTGGATTAAACACAGAAGATTGTTGTTCAAGTGCATTGTGATCTTGCATGACAATGAACATCTGTACACCACTTGCCCACACTGTTGACACTCTTCAAAAGCTTCGTTTTGAGGTGTTAAAGCATCCTCCCCATAGTCCTGATCTTGCTCTGACTTTCACCCTATTTGGTCCCCTGAAAGCAGCCCTTCAAGGACGAAGATTCACCTTTGATGAGGAAGTGAAAACAGCAGCACATTCATGGCTCAGCTCAGCGGAAAACATTTTAAAATAAGGGAATATGAAAGCTTGTTGACAGATGGAAATGGTGTATTGAAAAGCAAGAAGATTGTGTCAAAAAATGATGTATTGGTCTTTTCTAAAAGTTGATTAAAATAAACTCTATAGCCAGAAGGCAGATAATTTTTGACTCACCCTTGTACATATAGAGTGCATATACACATACATACACATAAACACACATTCTAGTCTTCTTTCTGGAACCATTCAGCATGTGTTTCTCTCCATGTATCTACCCTTATTGTTTCAAGACTGTATATATATCTCCATTTACGTCTATCCCTTTAGCCCTTGCATACTTCCCTGTGTATTCACCTGTCTTCATCATACTTCAGCCAACCTCCCTCATCCTGTATATTGCCCTCCCCATCACCCAAGTTAACATGTGTCTACCCTATCCAAGCCATTGTATTTTCAATAACCTCATATGGATGCGAAAGCTGGACAGTGAATAAGGAAGATCGTAGAAGAATTGATGCCTTTGAGTTG
>NW_006408861.1:1995139-1997096 GCF_000296735.1 Chrysochloris asiatica | reverse complement strand
AGGATCGGACATTGTTTCGTTCTGCTGTGCATGGGGTCGCTATGAGTCGGTTCCGACTCGATGGCACCTGACAACAACAACCGTATCCTAGTGTGGTGCTGTGGGTTAATGTGCCAGACTGCAAAGCCGTTTGAACTGCAAGGTCGGTGGTTCAAGCTCACCAGCTGCTCCTTGGAAACCCTGTACAGGGTCACTATGGGTTGGAACTGACTCAACGGCACTTGACAACAATAACCCTATAACTAGTGAACTAATCTCCCATCCCTTCCACCTCTGGCAACCATCAAAGAATGTTTCTTTTTTCACTTTCAAGCGCATATTTGTGGAATACATGTCTCATTCTATCTTCTTTACTAATTCAACCTATGTCTATCCATGTATCTACACATCCAGAACACCGTTGTTCCAGAGTTGTTAATATGTTACTATTTACACATATCCCCTTTAGCCCATGTGTAACTCTCTGTCTTCACCTATCTTCATTATTCTGCCACCCTCCCTCTTCTTATATGTTGCTCTCCCCACCACCCAAACTAATATGTGTCTACCCTAGAGCCTATGAATTATTCTCCTCTCCCTCCCATCCCTAGCAGCCATCAAAAAATGTTTCTTTTAGTCTGGAAAACTTTTCTTAAGCTTTTACAAGAATGGTCTTAAACGATATTTGTCCTTTTGTGATTAATTTCCCTCAGCATAATATCCTCCAGGTTCATTCATGTATAAGGTTTCTTGCAGATTCATAGTTAATTCTTCAACGTTGCATTGTATTCCATTGTGTGTGTATATCAAAGTTGATCCATTCTTCCATTGATGGACATTTAGGCTGCCTCCATCTTTTTACTATTATGAATAGTGCTGCAATGAACATTGGTGTACATATATATCCACTCATGTGGATATATACCAAGTAGAGGGATTGCTGGGTCATAAGGTATTTCTGTCTAACTTTCTGGGAATCACCATACCATTCTCCAAAGTGGTTGAACCATTTTATAGTGTCACCATCACTGTAGAAGAGTCTATCTGGGACCTTCTTAAGTGAACCCTTTCAGAGAAGTTGGTAGTAGTAGCCGGGTACCACCTAGTTATTTTGGTCTCAGGGTCATGGTGGCTGGTATTCACTTGCCCCCCCCCCTTGGTTTATTGGACTAGTTGATTCCAAGCAACTCAGTTTTCATCACTTATCTTTCTTCTGCATATGGAGAGACCAATAGTTGCACCTTTGATAACTGTTCATGAGCATTTAAGATCCCATATGATGATACTCACCAAATTAGGATGCAGAACATTGTTTTTGTAGACTATGTCATGCCAATTTATCATGGCGTCTCCTGAGACTATGTGTTGGGGACCAAAAGACTTACAGGCCTCATAAAACTTTAAGTCTGGGTCTAACCAGACAAAGTCTGCTTATCAACACAGCAGGGAAGGTAGCTTTCCCAAGGTCTCCTGATTCACAGTAAAGGACAGACTTGTAACTATGCAAAACAGCAATGACTTGCAGAACCACCCTATATATACTCTGAGATTTGAAATAAACTTTGTCACTTGCCGTCAGCTTGTGTCCCTTGCCTGTTTGTTAATCCTCGCCTCTCCTTCGGGAAACCCACGCAGTGGTCTGAGCAGGTCTCGGACCCCAATACTATGATCCTGACCTCCCAGGCCCAGTAACCCATTGCCTTAAGATGTTTGAAAATATCTAAGAAGTTTTCATCATTTTGCCCTCTGTATGCTCCACCACATTAATAGCTTTGTTTGCAACAATGATACAAATACTGTCTTTTAAACCCTTCTATATTTATGGATAGACCCACACTCTCCCTCCCATGCCTATTCAACATGTGTCTCTGTCAATATATCTACCCACAGAGCATTGTTCCAAGGTTGTACATATAACTGTTTATAGCATAGTGGTTACGAATCGGGCTGCAAACCTTAAGGTCAGCAGTTCGAAACT
>NW_006408861.1:1989557-1993845 GCF_000296735.1 Chrysochloris asiatica | reverse complement strand
TCTGCCTCCTGGTCACCAGCTCTTAGTCCCTTTCTTCCCATGAATCTAGAGTCCTCAGCTGCTCCCCTTCTCCATGTCCCCATCTCTGTCTCTGTCTCTGGCTTCACTGCTTCTCTGGATAAGGTCCCTCCGTCTGCTTGTATTCTTCTCTCTTGATGGTCCTAGGGTCCTCTATTACTGGACTGTAAGATTAACCACTCCCCTGTTTTTGTTACAAGACTTCTACCTTTACAATTGTGACAGTTGCAGTTAGTCATGATAACAATTACTCACCATTGAATCCTAAGAATTTTATCCCCATCTTTTTTCACCAGACCCATCTAGACACAATGAAAAGTATTCAATGGGAACACATTTTTCCTCCATCATTCTTAAACTAAACTGCCTTGTGAAAACTTGTAAGCCAGTCACTTTTTGCCTTTATTGCCCCTCATTTTAGGTAGCCAATGTCTAAGTTTCCCATCCCTATCTACCTTGTGTACAGAGGGGATAGCTTTGATGCTTGATGTGAAGACTCCTTCCCTCTCTGTTGGTATTTAGAGCTACTACCTGGTGTGGCACTGTGAGTTAATGAGCCAGACTGCAAAGCAGTTTGAACTGCAAGGTTGGCAGTTCAAGCTCACTAGCTGCTCCTTGGAAACCCTATACAGGGTTGCTATGGGTTGGAATCAACTCAAAGCCACTTGACAACAACATCTCCATGAGTATAGGTCATGTTCATCAAATTGTAGCAATTGACCCTTGTTTTCTTTATCCAAAAAAAAATTTTTTTTAATCTTACTCTAGTCGAATTCTGATTATCAAGCCATTGAGGCTATGTCAAATGGGTACTGTCAGCAAATTTGGGTGTTCTCATGCATCTCCACTCACTTCATATTAGCTGAATGCTTCACTCCCAGCTCTAGCCATCTGTGGTTATGTCCTTGTCCATGGGATCAGGTGCCCCCAGGTGTTACCACACTTTGGACCAACCAGCCCTTCCTCTTCTCTCTCTCATATCCAGGTCAACGGGATTCAATGGACTGGGGTTGAACTTAGCCCATTTCTTCATTGATGCTTTTCCCCCTCTTCCACTCACCAGTAGACCAATGTGTTTGCCAGCAAGCTTACATGCCTGTTCAGGTGTTCCCTTTCAGTTTCAGTCTTAGAGGGGAGTTTGTCCTGAAGACACTTAATTGCTAGCCTTGATGTCTTCCTGGTGAACAGCTTGCATATTCTTGTAGTAGCCAGTCATGCTTATATTTTTGTTTTGGGTTTTTCCTGATGATCTTTCTTTGAAGATGTATTTTCTGTCACTCTAGCTGTTCCAGGTTGGTCTGCTTGTCCTTGCTAGTGAGAATGTCCTACCTCAGAAGGTTCTGACTAGGTCTCAGGATTCAACCTAAGGTCCTATATTCTACAAAGGCTTTGTAAGAGGCTTATTTCACTGGGCAAGTTCTAGAACCCCTTTTAGGTGTTCTAATCAGTTATAGGCTGAAGACAGGCTTAAAACTTTTCTGTAATCTTGTTTCCCGACATTCCTTTCTATCCTACTCAAGTATCTATTTTACAATTGTAAGCAAAGGAAACCAATATTCATAAGACAATCAAGCATCTTAGTATTATTTCCCCCCTTCAAACTATGCCTAGATCCCTGTATCACAGAGCCCTGTTGTTCCAAGGTTAAGCATGCATCACTATTTCCCTCTGTTCCACTAGGCCATGCAAACCTGTGTCAGTGTTCCCCTATCTATCTTGTACTTCGCCTCCTCTCCCCTTCTTGTATTGCCCTCTCCAACACCCAAGCTAAACCTCCCACCCCAACCCCATTGTGGTTACCATTGTGGAATATAAATTCCATTAGTTCTACCCTCCATTTAAGATAGTCTATTTTATCCTATAATCTACCTGAACTTCCCACCACCTGGATCTCTGTTCCTCTGTGTTTACCTTCTTTCACATTGTAATTGTTTTGATCATAGACTGACTTCCCAGATCCAGTGTTCTTGTAATTTTATTCTGTTCTTGAATCTTCCGTTTATCAATTGAGTTCAGGGTGATGCTGCCATGTATGTCATTCTGTAGTTGTTGTCTGTTCTTGTTGGTTCTCAGTCCACAGAACTTCCTTTAGGATGTTTTTCATAGCAGGGTTGGCTTTGGCAATATCCCTAAGCTTCTGTTTATCCTTGAATGTTTTGACTACACCATCATATTTGATTGACAGCTTTGCTAGGTATAGGATTCTTGGGTGGCAGTTTTTTTCTTTCAGGGTTTTATATATGTTTTCCCATTGCCTTCTTGCCTGCATGGTTTCTGTTGAGAAATCCGAGCTTAATCTGATTTGCTTGCCTTTGTATGTAACACTTCTCTTTTCCCTAGCTGCTTTCAGAATTCTGTCCTTATCTTTGATTTTGGAGAGCTTGATTATGATATGTTGTGGTGATTTTCTTTTATTGTCTATCCTTCCTGGGGTTCATTGAACTTCTTGAATGCTTATCTTTTCACTTTTCATGATGTTAGGGAAATTTTCTTCCAACAGCTCTTCAACTATCTCCTCTGGGGACTTGTGGGATTCTTCCTGTTCCAGTATGCTGATAATTTGTAAGTTATTCCTCTTTATGTTGTCCAACATGAATCTTAGGTCCTCTTCAGATTCTTTTATGCTTTTTTCCGCTTGATCTTCTATCTTAGTAGTGTTGAGATATTTATCTTCTAGCTCACTAGTTGTGGCTTCTGTATCTTCAGTTCTACTCCTTTGCCCTTTCAGTGTATTGTCCATTTCTGATATTCTATTATTAATCATTTGGACCTCTTTATGTAGGTTTTGAATTGTTTCCAATGTTGTAACTATCTTATTTGATTGTACGTGTAGTGCTTTCCAGACTTCCTTATTTTTCTCAACTCCATGTTAAAATGTTTTGATACATTTTATAATCATTTTTCTGAATTCCTTCTCAGGCATTTCCAAAGCCTTCCCATCTTCCAGTATGGAGTGTAGGTCTACTTCTAGCTCATTTACCTCAGTCACTTTATCTCATTTCTGGACATGTGCTATATGGTCATCTGTTTCTGGTTTTGGGGCATATTCAGGAGTTAGCTATGGCCTTAATACTTAGATGGGTGTGTACTTCGGTATTTTTAATGCTCTCTGATTGCCTCCAAAGTGATATGATCAGAAGATGGGCTTTCCGTTTCACTCTTCTTCCTGAGAAATTTCAAGATTCCACTGTTGGTCATTATGACTGAATTCAGGATTTAATTTTTGGCCTGTTTCCTTTTTAGTCTGCCTGTCCCACTCAAAAACCCCCAGCCAGGCCTTTTTCCTAGTGATAAACAATTTAGGGCTGGCTGTGGATGTTTTGCTCTGCTATTTGGTTTTAAGTGGAAATTGTCCCTTTAAATTTTGAGCAGATCTGTGCGCATGCATAGTAGAATCCTCCAGGGGTGGGGGTGGGGGTGGGATGTCCACTTGCTCAACAACCCCTCTAGTCACTGGAATGGAGGTTCTCAGACAGCCTAAATATTCCTTTATATGTGGTTCAGAATTCTGGGACCAGCCCCTAAGCCTGCTTGATCCGGTATTCTGTGTTGTTGCTGATGGAGCTCCTCACTGCACTGCTATCCAATCTGTCATCTTGTTTGATCTCCCCTACTCATGGAGTATTCAAGACTTGTTCATCTACATTTATTCTAGATAGCTCAAGGTTTTTATGTTATATTGAAATTTTTCAATATTAGGTTAATCATGATTAAAATATTTTCATTTATATGTTTTTATTTCAAACTGACTTCTTTGACTTTATATTAATTTAGTTATTTCCATCAGTTCTTTCACCTACAAGTTAAGCATAGACATGTATATTGTCTTCTGCAAATATATTTTCTTTTCTTTGTTATTGTTAAAGTGCCATTGAGTCGGTTGTGGCTCATAGTGATCCTGTATAGGGTTTCCAAGGAGCAGCTGGTGAGTTTGAACTGCCAGCCTTGCAGTTCAAATGACCTTGCGGACCACTGCTTGTCTTACATTGCCACACCAGGACTCCTTATTTTACTGTTGTTGTTGTTGTTGTTGTTGTTAGGTACCATTGAGTCAGCACTGGCTCATAGTGACCCTATGCACAACAGAATGAAACACTGCCCAATACAGGTCCAACCTCACAATTGTTTCCACACTTGAGCCCATTGATACTGCCACTTTGCCAATCCATCTCACTGGGGATCTTCCTCTTCTTCTCTGACCCTCCACCTTACCAAACATGATATCCTTCTCCAGTGACTGGTCCCTCCTGACAATATGTCCGAAGTATGA
>NW_006408861.1:1972453-1978272 GCF_000296735.1 Chrysochloris asiatica | reverse complement strand
CTTGCTTCTGCCACAAATTCCCCCAGCTGTGAGCCTTCCAACCTTCTAAGTATTCCTTTATATGTGGTTCAGAGTTCTGGGACCATCCCCTGAACCTGCTTGGTTGGGTATTCTGTGTTGTTGTTGGCGGAGCTCTCTGCTATACGTCCACCCAATCCGCCATCTTGTTTGTAACCCCCCATCAATGTACTTTTACAGCTGTTTTTGAATTATCTTTAGCAAAATTTTACTTGCACATGATATTAATGATATTATCCGCTGATTTCCACATTCTGTTGGGTCACTTCTCTTTGGAATGGGCACAAATTGGATATCTTCTAATTGGTTGACCAAGTAGTTGTCTTCCAAATTTCTTGACATAGATGAATGAGCACTTCCTGTGATGTATCCATTTGTTTAAAGATTTCAATTTGAATTGTGTCAATTCCTGGAGCCTTGTTTTTCACCAATGCCTTCAGTACACCTTGTACTTCTTCCTTCAGTATCATTGGCTATACATATGATCATATACTACCTCTTGAAGAGGGTGAACGATGACCATTTCTTTTTGGTATAGTGACTCTATGTATACCTTCCATCTTCTTTTGATGCTTCCTGAATCATTCAATATTTTGCCCACTGTTATTGTTAAGTACTGTCGAGTCAATTATGATTCATAGCAACCCTGTATAGGGTTTCCAAGGAACAGTTGGTGAGCTTGAACTGCCGACGTTGCAGTTCAAACCGACCTTGCAATCCAGCACATTAACCTGTAGTGCCTCACCAGGACTCCATTTTGCCCATAGAATC
Organism: Chrysochloris asiatica; assembly: GCF_000296735.1. Taxonomy (NCBI): domain Eukaryota; kingdom Metazoa; phylum Chordata; class Mammalia; order Afrosoricida; family Chrysochloridae; genus Chrysochloris; species Chrysochloris asiatica. The sequence continues at coordinate 1,977,483 of NW_006408861.1, read as the reverse complement.
CTTCAATATTTCAAGTCAAGTCTTGACTTTTTTTCCTTCCGTTCTTTCAGCTTGAGAAATGCTCAGCACGTTTTTCCTTTTTTTGATTTTCTATCTCCAGGTCTTCGCATATTTCAGGCATGCTGTCCCCAAATAAGCTAGTCTTAGCTAATTATATCCTCTGGCAAATGACCTCCCTTATCAGTAATTTTTTTCGCATTTCAGAAAAGTCCCTTGCAGCACTTACATTGGCATTCATTGCTTCACCTTGCACTTAAATATTATGTAAGTTTGCCCTCACTTTAGAACAATTGAACTAAGTCTTCATCACAGTCACCTCACTTACTGTATGTGCAGCTTTAAATCACTGAAAAGACATTGAGCTTTTTCTTGTACTAAATAAAGTAAGGCTAATAGCCATATTATGCTGATTTTGATTGTCTAACCAAATGATGAACAGCTTTTATTATTTGTCTATTTCAATAACCGATCCACTACATTGTTTAGTAATCATTGTAGCTATCATTGGGTCACTTGCCCATGCTTCATTTTTCTCACTTTATCCTTTAATATATTTCCAATTTTTTACCAACTCTTGCATCACTCTTTTTCCACTGGCAGATGGCATTTCAAATCTTTCAGTTGCTTTATTATTTACACTGTATTTTCAATCATGATCAGTTGCTATTTCTTTAATGCATCACCAGCAACTGCTTTGGATTTATGTTTTGGAAGCATGGTTACAAGGGTAAATGTTGTTAAGTGCCATTGAGTCAATTCTGACCCTGTACAGAATTTCCAAGGAGTGGCTGGTGAGTTTGAACCACCAATTTTGCCACTCAAACCCACCTTGGGGTCCAGTACTTACCCTACAGTGCCATACCAGGGTAAATAAGAGGGCAATTTAAGCCAGATACTAATTTACACATTCAGAACAGTGTTATGAGCAGTCATCTGACTCTAAAAGTTCATCATTTCTCAAGCTGCTGAACCACTTGAAAAGACTGAAGCTATGTGGTATTTTCATGAGCATCATAAAGTGGTGCATGTAATCATTATTATGAACATTGTATTTAAGCCAAATTTTTAATGTAGTCAACTTTATGGCAGTCTGTGCTTTAGTATAAATTGTCTGTAAGTTGGCTATCATGCATTTTGAGAGGACATCATGTTCAGAAGAGTTAGACCTCACACATTAGCTATCTGTCTCCTACTTTGACAAGTTGTTACTTCAGATTTGGTCTTGCGTTAGTCACTCCCTCATCATAAAGATCACCAAAACAGAGACCCCAAGCTATGGCATGACAAAGATGAAACTGAGATCTTAAAAGCGTATTCCGAATAGGTGAGAGAAAAATGTCTGCACAAAAGAAGTCACTCATATAATAAAGATCAGGGAATTTCTATAGAAATTCTTGGAAAACTATCAAATTCAAGGTATTTAACATAATTGAGACCTGGTGGTTCAGTGTATTAAGCTTTGTTGTTGTTGTTAAGTGCTGTCAAGTCAGTTCCAACCCATAGCGACCCTGTAAAGGGTTTCCAAGGAGCGGCTGGTGAGCTTGACCCACCTACCTTGCAGTCAAACCAACCTTGGAATACAATGCATTAACCCACAGCACCACACCAGGACTCCAGGTTAAGCATTGGGCTGCCCAAACTGAAAAGTTGTAGGTTCAAACCCACCAGCCCATCTATGGGAGAAAAATGAGGCTGTCTGCCCCAGTAAAGATTCATAGTTGTTTCAGTGCTATAGGGTCGCTATGAGATGGAATAGATTTGATGGCAGTGGATTTTTGTTTTGTCTATGACTGAGGCTTCTGACCTGTTTTGTTAACTTGACTGTTTTTCAGAAGTTACCTCCATTTTGCCAGTTCTCAGAAAATATGCTAGCAGGTACAAAGATGCAACACAAAGATCAAGACATACACTGCAGGTGTCAAGATGTCCTATAAAGATTAATATATGTGTGTATATAATGTTACGTTTTCTTAGGTGCCTTCAAGTTAATACCAACTCATAGTGACATATGCACAAAAGAACAAAACACTGCCTGGTCCTGGGCCAGCCTCATGATCGTTGCTATGTTTGAGTCCATTGCTGCTGCCACTGTGCCAATCCATCTCAATGGCGGTCTTCCTCTTTTTCTCCGACTCTCCACTTTACCAAACATGATGTCCTTCTCCAGTTACTGGCCTCCCCTGAAAATATTTCCGAAGTATGAGCTATGAAGCCTGCCCATCCTGACCTCCAAGGAGCACTCTAGCTATACTTCTTCCAACACAGATCTGTTTGTTCTTTTGGTAGTCCATGGTACATTCAATATTATGCTCCAACACCATAACTAAAATGCATCAATTCTTTTATGGTCTTTATTCATTGTCCAATTTCTCATGCATATTGAAAATACCATGGCTTGGGTCAGATGCACCTTAGTCCTCAAACTGACATCTTAGCTCTTCAACATTTTAAAGAGGTCTTTAGCAGCAGATTTGCCCAGTGCAGTACATTTGATTTTTGACTGCTGTTTCCATGATTGTTGATGGTTGATCCAAGCACAATGAAGTCTTTGACAACTTCACTCTTTTCTCCATGTATATGGATGTTATTTATAGGTCCAGTGGTGAAGATGTTGGTTTTCTTTACATTGAAATACAGCCCATACTGGTCTTTGATCTTCATTAGTAAATCAACAGCCTTTGTGTATTCAATAAAGCACAGGTAAACATCTTTCTGGTATTCTCTGCTTTCAGCCAAGATACATCAGACATCAGCAATGATATTCCTCATTCCACGTCCTCTTTTGAACCTGACTTGAACATCTGAAAGCTCTCTGTCAATGTATGATTGCAGCGTTTGTACATTTCTTTAATAAAACTTTACTCGCATGGGATACCGATGGTATTGTCCAATGATTTCCATATTCCATTGGGTCGCTGCTCTTTGGAATGGGCACAGATACAGATCTCTTCCAGTCAGTTGGCGAAGTAGTTGTCTTCCAAATTTCTTGGCATAGATAAGTGAGTTCCTCCAATGCTGCCTCACTTTGATGAAAGATTTCAATTTGTATTCCATCAAATCCCAGTGCCTTACTCTTTGCCAATTACTTCAGTGCACCTTGGACTTCTTCCTTCGGGATCACTGGCTCTTGATCATATGCTACCTCTTAAAATGGTTGAACATCGACCATTCTTTTTGGTATAGTGACTCAGTGTATTCCTTCCATCTTGATGTTTTCTGCATCATTCAGTATTTTGCCCATATTGTTGTTGTTAAGTGCCATCGAGTTGGTTACAACCCATAGCAATCTGTATAGGGTTTCCAAGGAGCAGCTGGTGAGGGTGAACCACTGACCTTGCAGTTCAAATGGCTTTGCAGTCTGGTGCATTAACCCACAGTGCCACACTGGGACCCCATTTTACCCATAGAATCCTTCAATGCCACAAGTCAAGATTTAATTTTTTTCTTCTGCTCCCTCAGCTTGAGAAATATTGAGCTTGTTCTTCCCCTTTGGTTTTCTAACTCCAGGTATTTATGCATTTCATTATAATATTTGACTTAGTCATCTTGAGCTGATCTTTGAAATTTTTTATTTAGCTCTTGTACCTCCTTACTTCTTCCATTTGCTTTAGCATCTCTACACTAGAGAGCAAGTTTCAGAGACTCTTCTGACATCCATTTTGGTCTTTTCCTTGTTTTATATGCTCTTAATGGCCTTTTTCTTTCTTCCTGTATGATGTCCTTGATGTCATCCAACAATTCTTTTGGTCTTCGATCTTTAGTGTCTAATGCATCAGAACTGTTCTTCAGATGATCTCAAAATTTAGGTAGGATATATTGAAGGTCATATTTTGGCTCTCATGGACTTGTTTCCTCAGCTTCAGTCTGATTGTGCATGTGAGCAATCGATGGTCTGTCCCATAGTCTGCCCCTGGCCTTGTTTTGGCTGATGATATGGAGCTTTTCCACAGTCTCTGTCCACAGATGTAGTCAATTTGATTCCTGTGTATTCCATCTGGTGAGGTCCATGTGTATAGTCACCTTCTATGTTATTTAAAATTATTTGCAACCAGAAGTCATTGATCTTACAAAAGTCTATCATGCAATCTCCAGCATCATTTCTATCACCAAGGCCATATTTTGCAACTACTGATCCTTCCTCTTTATTTCCAACCTTTGTATTCCAATTGCCAGTAACTATCAATACGCGTAGTGGTTACGAATTGGGCTGAGAACCGCAAGGTCAGCAGTTCGAAACTACCAGCTGTTCCGTGGGAGAAAGATGAGGCTTTCTGCTCCCGTAAAGATTTACAGCTTCGGAAACCCTGTGCAGGGTCGCTATGAGTCGGAACCGACTCCACGGTACATAACAGCAATCAATACATATTGATTGCATGTTTGATCAATTTCAGACTGAAGAAGTTGGTGAAATTCTTCAATTTCATCAGGACTGGCTTTACTGTTGCTGCTATTGTTGTTAGGTGCCATAGAGTTGGCACCGACTCATAGTGACCCTATGCACAACAGTGTTACAGACCGTGTAAGACTAGTCAGAGGTTCGAGGCCCTCTAGGGCTGAGTGTAACAAATGAGGCAACTGCAGTTAATGGCAAATTGCTTTCATCTTAATATTCAGTTATATATATTAAATTAATACACTGGAGCCTTTGACAATCCACAGATAAATGATATTTTCCTAAAGCCAAGACTAAAAGTTGCAAGGTTAAGCCTTTCTCCAAAGGATTAACTAAAAATATCTTAGCTACTTCACAGCTCTTTGTTCCATAGACAAACAACCCATCCACCCTAATCCTTTTCCAGGTGCAGCCCATTCACCTGGGCTTCTGGAGTCCTCCTGCAGACCTGACTCAGGAAGCCGAAGCAGCGGGACTCCGCCCAAGCTTTTGTCTTTATCTCTCACCTTCCCCCAACTATGCTCAGGGGCTATAGATATGTTAATTGGGCCTGAGAAACCAAGTTGCTGGCCTGGGATTAGAACTAGCGAAGTACTATGTAAAGTTACCTGAATGTCTGGAAAAGTACTGATGTTAG
>NW_006408861.1:1965377-1972353 GCF_000296735.1 Chrysochloris asiatica | reverse complement strand
CTTTTTCTCTGACCCTCCACCTTACCAAACATGATATCCTTCTCCAGTGACTGGTCCCTCCTGACAATATGTCCGAAGTATGAGAGATGAAGTTTGACCATCCTGGCCTCCAAGGAGCACTCTGGCTGCATGTTTTCCAACACAGATTTGTTTGTTCTTTTGGCAGTCCATGGCACTTTCAATATTTTTCCTCTAACACCATAACTTTACTAGTATACTAAAGGAGAGGTGGAGACAAAATGGTACCCAGTGACACACTGCTCAATCCATCTACAACAGAGATGAGAAAAACCAAGTGAAACACATACATCCTAGAGCTCTGAACATCAGAGGAAAAGATAAAGTATTCAGTTAAACACCAGTTGGAAAGTGAGACAAAACAAAAACAGTGATAGAGGAGAAAGAATTCAAGGTCCCATGCCACATCTAACCAGATACAATACAGATGGTAGTACATGGGAGAGGAGAAGCCAATTCTATGGACACACTGTGGTGAGATCCTGAGTAAAGCAAATGAATAAAACACACACTGGAGAAGGAAAAGAAAGTATAACAAAGTGGGCAATAATACTAATACCAGGAAGGAACCAGTGAAGGAAGAAGAAGCAACTAACTAGTAGAAAGCCCCAGTCATTTGGACTGAGGGCCCATTCAAACAGGAAAGCCTATGGGGTAGCAGTTGAAGACACTGAACACTGGGCATACTCTCCTTCCATTGAGTCTGTGCAGGAACTGGATAATTGGCTGTGCCCACACCAAAGTGTACCAGGCTGACTCCAATGAAGTAGGACCATAAAACTGCTTTTATTCTCATTCTTTCCCTATCATACCTGTCCAATGGTCAAGGGTAAGGGTCTCCCATACACCCACTCACCACACACACCTGACTAGTGCACTCTGGTGACTTCACACTACAAGCAGCTACCCACCGTACTGATCCTGAACAGGCCTACCCACTTGTCTGCAGTGTCCAGGCGATTGACACAGCTAGCTCTCAGGAAAGTCATGTTTTGGGGCTGCTGCAATCAGAGGTACACACATGCACAGAACTTGCACCAGGTTCCCGCCCCACCTTCACAAATGAGCCCCTATGAAATATGCAACAGGGAGCTTGTGGAAAAACTTTTCTGGTATTTATTTCTGCTTTATTTGGGAGTGGAGGTGGGATTTTGTTTAGAAATTAGAAAAGAAAAGCAATTAGTAAAGAACAGCAATGAAAAAGTCTACAGTCTCCAGAAGAAAGAATATACTAAATACTAGAGCAGAAATACATGAAACAGAAAAACAGCAGCAAGACTCAACAAGATTAGAAGTTGGTTCTCCAAAAAAAGATTAATAAAATTGACAAACCATGGACAAATGTAAAGAAGGAAAAGGAAAAATTGCAAATAACATGAATAAGAAACGGAATAGACAAGGCAACAACAGAACCAACAAAAATGAAAAGAATTATAACAGTATAATAAGAGGAATTGTGGAGATCTGGTGTGGTGCTGTAAGATAAGCATGGGACAGCAAAGTCGGTTTGAACCACAAGGTTGGTGGTTCAAATCTACCAGCTGCTCCTAGTCACTATGAGTCAATCAACTCAATAACACTTAATAAAAACAACAACATGAGGAATTGTACTCCAACAAATTTTAAAACCTAGAAGAAATGGGCAAATTTTTAAAAAGACAAAACCTACCTAAATTAACACAGATGGAGACAGAAAATCTTGTTTTGAACAGATCTATAACAAAAGAGGAGTCCTGGTGTGGCACTGTTGGTTAATTCGCCAGACTGCAAAGTCGTTTGAACTACAGGTTGGCAGTTCAAGTTCACCAGCTGCTCCTCAGAAACCCTACACAGGGTTGCTATGAGTCAGAATTGACTTGATGGCACTTAATAACAGCAACAACATAACAAAAGAAGAAACTGAATAAGTCATTAAAAAAACTAACAAAAAAAGTCCAGGTGCTTCACATTCAGAGAAGCATAAACTCCTATTCTACCCAAACATGGAAGAGGATGGAATACTCCTAAATTCATTCTATGAAATGAACATAACCTTGATACTAAAACACTAAAAAAGAAAATTACAGAACAATATCCCTAATGAGTATAAAAGTAAAAATTTTCAGCAAAAGCCTAGCCAGTCAAATCCAACACTATATAAAATAATAATAATAATAGTGTATTATAACCATGTGGGTTTGATAATGTATAAGAATATATTGATAATGTATAATAATAATAATGTATCATACCATGTATTCAAGGATGATTCGACATTGGAAAAACATTTAACAGAATTCACTACTTAAACAATGGAAAAAACCCCCACGATAATATCAATCAATACACACACACAAAAAGCATTTGATAAAATCCAACACTTGTTCCTGATGAAAATGCTCAACAAAATAGGAATGGAAGGGTATATATGCTCAACAAAATAGGAATGGAAGGGTATATATGGACAACCAAAAGTCAGCATTATTTTCAATGAAGATGCAATGAAAGCTTTTCCCCTTGAGAATGGAAGCAGACACGACTTCTACTTAACATTGTTTTGGAAGCTGTACCCAGGACAGTAAGGTAGGAAAGGGAAGTAAATGACATTCATATCGGTAAGGAAGAAGTAAAAGTATCCCTATTTGCAGATAATATGATCCTATGCATAGAAAATTCCAGAGACCTAACAAGAAAACTACTGTAACTAAATAAAATATTCAGCAAAGTGGCAGGGTACAAGATCAACATTCCAATATCAGATGCCTCTACAGCAAGAAACAGAATTCTGAAAAGAAAACAATACCAAACAGTAAGATACTTGCAAATAAACCTAGCCAGAGATGAAAGAAGACATACAAATAAGACTACAAAACACTACTACAAGACTTAAAAGAAACCTACATAAATGGAAAAACATACTAGGCTCATGGATAGGTAAACATAACATTATAAAAATATTGATATTGGGAACTGGAGAAGGGTGTGGCTCATCTTATGACACAATATAAGCACGACTATAAGGATCGGAACGTGGCAAGGACTGAAGGACGCAGTTTCTGACCCTGTGTTTGGGGAATTCAACTGAGAATGGAGACTGAAAATGAAATTCAAGACAGGTCAATGGAAGAGGAAAACATAAAGAAAAAAGATATAGAAAAAAAAGAAAAGGTCTCAGGTTAAACAAATGCTTGCTGATATTGCTAAGCAAGTAGATTTCTGATTTGGAGATGCAAATCTGCACAAGAATAGATTTCTGAGAGAACAGATAGAAAAATCTAAAGATGGATATGTTGATATAGCACTTCTTGTGTCATTTAACAAAATGAAACAATTGACCACTGATGGAAAATTAATTGCTAGGGCATTGAAAAATTCAGCTGTTGTAGAGTTGGATTTAGAAGGCACCAGGATCCGTAGAAAACAGCCTCTAGGTGAAACACCAAAGGATGAAGATGAGTGGACTGTGTATGTGGAATTACTTCCCAAAAATGTTAATCACAGCTGGATTGAAAGAGTATTTGGGAAATGTGGCAATTTTGTTTATGTAAGCATCCCACACTATAAATCTACTGGAGATCCAAAGGGATTTGCCTTTGAAGAATTTGAAACAAAAGAACAAGCAGCAAAAGCTATTGAGTTTCTTAACAATCCACCAGAAGAAGCACCAAGAAAACCTGGTATATTTCCTAAGACAGTGAAAAATAAACCCATTCCAGCTCTTAAAGTAACTGAAGAAAAGAAAAAGAAAAAAAAAGAAGAAATGTCGTGTGAAGAAGGAAGACAGTGTCCCAGCCAAAGAGGCAAATATGGACACAAATAATGAGAACTCCTGCAAACTAAAAAGATCCAGAACGACATCTGAGGGGTTGGAAGTAGAAATAACTGAAACACAAAAACCACTCACAAAGAAATAGAACCTACCTGAAGTAATAACCAGTAACAGGAAGAGAACGAGCTTCGCAGATGCAGAATGCCTAGCTCCCAGATCTACAGTGAAAAAAATCGCTCAAAAAGAAAACATTAAAAAGGAAGATAAAGAAGTTTCCCAAGAAAACAAGTCTCCACAGAAGAGGAAAAGGATACAGGAGATAAAGATGGATATCTTTTAAAGGCAAAAAGGAAGCACAAGAAAAAGCATAAAGAGAGACATAATATGGGAGAAGAGGTTATACCATTAAGAGTACTATCAAAAGTTGAATGGATGGATTTGAAAAGGGAGTATTTAGCTCTACAAAAAGCCAGCATGTCTTCTTTAAAAAATAAAAATCCCAAATAAAATCAGAGTCAGAAATGGAAATAGACCATGGAGAACCTAATAAGTCTGGAATGAAAAATGAAAAAATCAACAGTGAAGAATGTCGCCCTCAGGAGGTTAATTCGTTGGGACCACAGTTTGTGAGTGGAGTGATTGTGAAGATCATTAGTGCTGAGACCCCACCAGGCAGGAAATAAGTTTGGGATACTTTGGCAGCGATCTCAGAAGTTGTCGATGTTGACTTGCTAGAAGTAGATACAGAATGCCATGCAAGATTTAAGACTCCTGAAGCTGCTCAAGCAGTGATAGATGCATGCACAGAAATTCAAAAGAAACACAACTGGAAACTCAAGGTCCTTTCTGGTGATCAGGAGCAGAGGTATTGGCAGAAGATTTTGGTAGACAGACAAGCCAAACTGAATCAGCCTTAAGAAAAGAAAAGAGGCCATGAAAAGTTAATCACCAAAGCTGAAAAGATTAGACTGGCAAAGATTCAGCAAGCAAGTAAATACATTAGATTTTCTGAATATGATTGAAGAAAAAAAGAAAATGATATTTCTGAATATTTCATTGGATGCTTGAGCTATTAGGAAATCCATTTTTATTAGGATAATGTTACACAATGTTGTTTTAAAGTCCATATATTAATGAAAATCACATCTTGGTTCCTCAACTTGTAAATAAGACTTTTTTTAGAGATAAGTACATGTATACTAAAATTTTTTATTGTTGTTGTTGTTAGGTGCCATTGAGTCAGAACAGACTCATAGCGACCCCATGCACAGCAGAATGAAGCAATGTCTGATCTTGGCCCAATCTCACTACCGCTGCCACACTTGAGTCCATCAGTGCTGCCACCTAGACAATCCATCTCGTTGGAGGTCTTCCTCTTTTTCTCTGACCCTCCATCTTACCAAGCATGATATCCTTCTCCAACAACTGTTCCCTCCTGACAATATGTCCAAAGTATGAAAGACGAAGTTTAGCCATCTTGGCCTCAAAGGAGCAAGTAAAATTTTGTCAACGATGATTAAAAAATGGCTATGTCAATACATTGACAGGGAAATGTCAGAGGTTCAAGCTGGATTCAGACAAGGATGTGAAACAAGGGATATCATTGCTGACGTCAGATGGATCTTGGCTGAAAGCAGAAAATACCAGAAAGATGTTTACCTGTGCTTTATTGACTATGCAAAGGCTTTAGTTTGTGTGAATAATAACAAGCTATGGACAACATTGCAGAGAATGAATATTCCAGAGCACCTAATTGTACTCATAAGGAAACAGATTACGAGGCAGTTTTTGTAACAGAACAGGAGAACCCCAAATGGTTTAAAATTAGGGAAGGTGTGTGCTAGGGTTGTATTCTTTTACCATACTTATTCAATCTGTATGCTAAGCACATAATTCAAGAAACTGTATTACATGAAGAAAAATGTGGCATCAGGATTGTAGGAAAACTCATTAACAACCTACAATATAAAGATGATACAACCTTGATTGCTGAAAGTGAAGAGGACTTAAAATACTTACAGATGAAGATCAAAGACCATAGTGTTTGGTATGGGTTGTACCTCAATGTAAAGAAAAGAAAAACACCACTGGACCAATAACATCCATATAAATGTAGAAAATATTGAAATTGTCAAAGGCTTCATTTTGATCGGATCAACCATCAACACTCAAAGAAACAGTCGTCAAGAAATCAAATGATTAGGCAAATCTGCTGCACAAAACATCCTTAAAGTGTGAAGAGCAAAGATGTCAGTTCGTGGACTAAGGTGCGCCCAACCCATGCCATAGTATTTTCAATGCATGTGAAAGCTGAACAATAAATAAAGAAGACCGTAGAAATATTGATGCATTTGAGTTATGATATTGAAGAAGAATATTAAAATAGCATCAATTGCCTGAAGAACAAATAAATCTGTGTTGGAAGACGTTTCCATGAGTGTTGATAGTGAATCCAAGCAAATTGAAATCTATGACAACTTCAATATTTTCTCTGCTTGTCTTGATATTATTTATTGGTCCAGTGCTGAGTATTTTTGTTTTTGTTTTTTACATTGGGGTGCAACCCATAGTGAAGGCTGTGGTCTTTGATGTTCAGCAGTCAGTAGTTTAAGTCCTCTTTGCTTTCAGTAAGCAAGGTTGTATCATCTGCATATCACAGTCTTCCTCGAATCCTGATGCCATGTTCTTTGTTTGATTATTTGTTCAGCCTACAGATTGAATAAGTATAGTGAAAGAATACAACCCTAGTGCACACCTTTCCTGATTTTAAACCATAGAGTGTCCTACTGTTTGGTTTGAATGACTGCTTCTTGGTCTATGTACCACTGTGGGCACAATTAAGTGTTCTGAAATGCTCATTCTCTGCAATATTGCCCATAGTTTATCATGAGCCACACAGTCAAAAGGCTATGCATAGTGAATAAAGCACAGGTAAGCCTCTCTCTGATATTCTCTGCTTTTAGTCAATAGCCATCTGACATCAGCAATAATATACCTAGTTCCACATCCTCATGTGAATTCAGCTTAAAACAATGGCTGTTCCCTATCAATGTAGTTTTTTTTTTTTTTTATTTAAGGTTTTTATTGTGGATTGAGTGAAAGTTTACAGGGCACATCATCAGTTTCACATTCAACACTTCATATAACTTGTTTCATTACATTGATTATAATCCCCTCCATATACCATCAGTTAAAAGTATTTCTCTTTAT
>NW_006408861.1:1950724-1955907 GCF_000296735.1 Chrysochloris asiatica | reverse complement strand
AGAGGCCACGATGCCTGTAGTCCCAGGCCTGCCCACCAGTGATGTATCCACCCAGGCTTTGGGGTGCCTCATTGTCTCTCTCTTTGTCTCTTTCTGTGTATTCTTGATATATTGCAATCACCGTCAGGTATCCCCTCCTCGTGAACTGAACCCCAATGTTGAGGCGGGTCCCCGACACAACAGAACAAAACACTGCCTGGTCCTGAGCCAACCTCACAATTGTTGCCATGCTTGAGCCCACTGATGCTGCCACTTTGCCAATCCAGCTCGCTGGAGGTTTCCCTCTTTTTCTCTGACCCTCCACCTTACCAAACAAGATACCCCTCTCCAGTGACTGGTCCCTTCTGACAAAATGTCCGAAGTATGAGAGATGAAGTATGGCCATCCTGTCCTCCAAGTAGCACTCTGGCTGCACTTTTTCCAACACAGATCTGTTTGTTCTTTTGACAGCCCATGGTACTTTCAATATTCTCCTCCAACACCATAACTCAAATGCATCAATTCTTCTATGATCATTCTTATTCACTGTCCAACTTTCACATGCATTATTGAAAATGCCATGGCTTGGTTCAGGTGTACCTTAGTTCTCAAGCTGACACCTTTGCTCTTCAGCACTTTCAAAAAGTCTTGTGCAGCATATTTGCCTACTGCAATACATCATTTGATTTCTTGGCTGCTGCTTCCATGAGTGTTGATGGTTTAGCCAAGAAAAATTAAGTCTTTGACAACTTCAATCTTTTTTCCATTAATAAGAATGTTGTTTATTGGTCCAGTGGTGAGGATTTTTGTCTACTTTAATTGAGATGCAATCCTTATCAAAGGCTATGGTCTTTGATCTTCATCAGTAAGTATTTTAAGAACTGTTCACTTTCAGCCTGCAAGATTGTGTCATCTGCATATCGTAGGTTGTTAATGAATTTTCCTGCAATCCTGATTCCACATTTTTCTTCATGTAACCCAGGTTCTTGAATTATTTGCTCAGCATGCAGGTTGAATAAGTATGGTGAAAGAATACAACCCTGTCATGAACCTTTCCTAACTTTAAACCATTCAGTGTTCTTGATACATAAATTTGAGTAATAGTGGTATTAGCTGGTCTTGTAGGCATATGGATATTATCCTATCACAGACAGCATTGTACTTAATAACTGATCTTGATATGTTCTTTTTGATGATGAATGCGATGCCGTTCCTCTCAATTTGTCATTCTCAGCATAGTAAACCATATGATTGTCAGATTCAGAATGGCTAATACCTGTCCATTTCAGCTCGCTAATGCCAAGGACATCAATGTTTATACGTTACATTTAATTTTTGACAATTTCTAATTTTCCTAAATCACACTTTGTACATTCCATGTTCCAATTATTAATGGATTTTTACAGATGTTTTTCTTCATTTTGAGTAGTGACCCATCTGCAAATTCTACTTTGAGGAGGTAGCTCTTCCCCAGTCACACTTTGAGTGCCTTCCATCCCGAGGGACTCATCTTCCAGCATTATATGACAATTTTCTGGTGCTCTTTGTTATGTTGCATTATTCAGTAATCTGGTGCTGATAGAGTTTTAAAACTATTCAAAATGTTTTCAGTGACTAGATATTCAGAAATAGTCTGTCTCTCCTTCTTCCCAATCTACCTTCATCTGGAAGCTCAGCATAAACTTTGCCACCATGAGTGACCTTGCTGATATTTAAAATACCTGTGGCATAGCTTCCAGAATCACAGCAACACACAAGTCACCACAGTAGAAAAATTGACAGATGAGTGGTGGCTATAAATTTTATATATATGTATGGCCCAGTGGGTTCACGCATTGGACTGCAAAGTCAGTTTGAACCACAAAATCAGTGGCTCAAGCTCACCAGCCACTCCTCAGAAACACTATACAGAGCCGACCTGATGGCACTTAACAACAACAATATATGTATATATTGTTCATTGCCATCCAGTTTGTTCCGACCTATAGTGACCCTATATAGGGTTTTCAAGGAGCTTGAACCACCAACCTTGTGGTTCAAATTGACTTTGCAGTCCAGCGCCAACACCAGCATTCCAGTGTATGTGTATATATATTGTGGTTATGTGCCGTGGAGTCAGAGCTGACTCATACCGACCCTGTACAGGGTTTCTGAGGCTGTTAATCTTTATGGTTGTAGAAAACCTCATCTTTCTCCCATGGAACAGCTGGTAGTTTCGAATTGCTGACCTTAAGGTTTGCAGCCCGATTCATAACCACTACGCTACCTGAGCTATATATATATTCCAGGGCCTCTGGCTCTCCACCTACAGGCTCCTGCTGGGGGCTTCACCCTGACTTTGGGCCAGGGGTGCCCGTAACTTGTGTCTTCAGGTGTGAAGGGTAGGTTCGCAGTTGAAGGCACGAAAGGGAACATCAGTGTCTCAAGGCCACCCTTGCTTTCTCTATATCATCTTCATAAACTTAGTCCACCTGGGAGATGTCCCATGACCCGCATAATGAGTGCCAGTGAAGACCAGGAGATGGAACTAGAAACTTTGCGTTCAATTTATGAAGGAGATAAACATTTCTGGAAATTAAGTCCAGTTTCATTTCAATCATCAGCTATAAACCAGAGTATATTAGCCAAGTTACAGAAAGCAGTTCATATTAATCCTGGAAATGCTATAACCTATACAATACATTGTTTGAAGGAGCCCTGGTTACATAGTGAATTAGGAGCTGGGCTGCTAACTACAAGGTCAGTTGTTCCAATCTGCCAGTCACTCCATGGAAGAAAGATGAGGCTTTCTGCTCCCATAAAGATTTACAGTATTGGAAACCCTATACAAGGGGGATATCACCACCACCATGCATTATTTGAATATGCCAAGGACAATAAGGAACAGTTCTTGGAGAATCACCATCCCATTAATTCTACAACATCCATAAGCAGGATCATCTCAGCTGAAACTCCTAATGCAACTCCCTCAAGTAAGAAAAAAGACAAAAAAGAACTGCTTTCAAAAGCCCAGAAACATATATTGACAGATCACAAGGGGGAACTTCCTTAAGGATGGAACTGGGTTTGTGTGGTTAAGCATTTAAGCAAATTTGGTTCTAAAGATGACGAATAGCACTGGGAATTTGAGACAATGGAAATGCATTGTTGAAAAAAAAAAAAAAAAAGCAAGTGGGGTTCAAAATCTTCCATTACTCTTTTCTGGTATTGAGGTTGCTTTTTAGAAAATACAATTTTTTGTATGTTTTTTGCATTTTAAATGTAAGCTAATACTTCATGCAGAGATCTGGTTGTATTAAATTATCTTCACAAACTTGCCTTGATAAAAGGTGAAAATGTTCTGTGCATTTGCAAAGCCTATTAAGCATTGTAAACGGACCAATAAAGGAAAGAGTAAATAATCAGTGTTAATTTATATGATCTTATTCTTGAATCGGGCTGCAAACCTCAGGGTCAGCAGTTTGAAACTACTAGCTGTTCCATGGGAGAAAGATGAGACTTTCTGCTCCCATAAAGATTTACAGCCTCAGAAACCCTGCACAGGGTCACTGTGAGTCGGAACCAATTCCATGGCACATAACAACAACAACATTCTAGTGGAGTCCTGGTGTGGTGCTGTGGGTTAATGCACTAGACAGCAAAGTCAGTTTTGAACCTCAAGGTCAGTGGTTCAAGCTCACCAGTCACTCCTCAGAAACCCTATACAGGGTCGCTATGAGTCAGAACCAACTTGTAGGCACTTAACAACAGTATTCTAGTGATGTGGTACAGGAGTGTGAGTCCCTTTTCAAACCCTCACCAAATACTGACTGAACATGGCAGCATGATCCATATTAATAGACTTCTCATCTTAAGTAAAGTCTTCATCTCTTCCTTTTCTTAATTACTAAAGCATAAATTGCTTCAAAGAAACTTAAATACCAGTATTTGGACAATACTCTTTGGGTTTGTTTGTTTGTTTCCAAGAGTAAACTGCTTTCTGCTTCTCTTTAATAAATGAAGATCTGTTTATACTTTTCTCTTGATTTTTGTCAATATGTTCAATCATGAGAGCTTTCAGTAGTATGTGAAATAGAATATTAAACAAACAAAAATCTGCCAAATACATTAGAAAACATTTCAAATAAAGGTGCTGGATCTTTGAGATATTTTTCTTTGTTGCATATACCATGATGGAGTAAAAGCTGCCTTAATATTTAGTTTTTATTGCTAGAAACAATATTTTTAATAAATTCTAATTTATTTGCTATTGTATGTATTTAGTTGTTTTATAATTAAGATCTTCTAAATGGTTTAATATAAAAGACATTCGACTTTTCTTTTCAGAGTGTGTTTTCAAGTATAAAAACATATTTCTTGGAGAACAAAAAGATGGCAGATCGGGTGGAGATGCAGTAAGGAGCTCCAACAACAACAACACAGAATACAGGACCAAGCAGGCTGAGGGGATGGTCCCAGAACTCTGAAACACATATAAAGGAATATTTAGAAGGTTGGCAGGCTTACTGCTAGTGGAATTTGTAGCAGAAGCAAAAAACCCATTGCTTTCTAATTCAAGATGATCAGGTGCTCCAGGAGCCACCATCTTGGGAGAGACCAAGTAGGGGAAGGATCAGAGCAGGCACAGACACCTGACAGAACCGTGGAGATAAAGATGTGGATATTCTTCTCTTTTGGTATCTGTTCATTGGTCCCTTGCTATCTGTGCACCTCCATTTTGGTAACTATAAGGGGACCTGATCTAGTGGATAGACCAGCCCCACCCTCAGTGCGTTCTACTACCCATGCACACAGATCTCCTCAAAATTTAAAGATACAGTTTCCACTTAAAACCAAATGGCCATAGCTAGCCCTGAACTGTTTATAACTAGAAAAAAAGGTCTGAACAGGGATTGTGGAGTGGAACAGGCAGACAAAAAAGGAAATAGGCTTAAAATTAAATCCTAAGTTATGTCAAAATGCCCAAGAGTGGTATCTTGAAATTTCTCAAGAATAAGAGTGAAAAGATAAGCCCATTTCCTAATCACATGTACCTGGAGGCAATCAGAAAGCATTAAAAAAATACCAAAATACACAAGATAATCCCTGAATATGCCCAAAAAACAGAAGCAGATGACCGTATCTGCACATGTCCAGAAATGAGATAAAGTGACTGAGGCAAATGAGCTGGAAGTAGACCTACACTCCATACTGGAAGATGGGCA
>NW_006408861.1:1948729-1950347 GCF_000296735.1 Chrysochloris asiatica | reverse complement strand
GAATTATTGGCATTCGGGAACAGGAAGAATCACACAAGTCCACAGAGGAGATAGTTGAAGAGCTTCTGGAAGAAAATTATCCTAACATCCTGAAAAGTGAAAAGATAAACATTCAAAAAGTTCAATATACACCAGGATGGATAGACCCTAAAAGACAATCACCAAGACATATAATAATCAAGCTCTCCAAAATCAAAGATAAGGTCAGGATCTTGAAAGCAGCTAGGAAAAAGGGACGTGTAACATACAAAGGCAAGCAAATTAGATAAATGTCAGATTTCTCAACAGAAACCATGCGGCAAGAAGACATATATAAAACACTGAAAGAAAAAAACTGCCACCCAAGAATCCTCTTCCCAGCAAAGCTGTCAATCAAATATGATGGTGTAGTCAAAACATTCCAGGATAAACAGAAGCTTAGGGATTTTGCCAAAGCCAACCCTGCTATGAAAACCATCCTAAAGGAAGTTCTGTGGACTGAGAACCAACAAGAACAGACAACAACTACAGAATGACGTACAAGGCAGCTTCACCCTGAACTCAATTGACAAACGGAAGATTCAAGAACAGAATAAAATTATAAGAACATTGGATCTGGGAAGTCAGTCTATGATCAAAACAATTACAATGTGAAAGAAGGTAAACACAGAGGATCGGAGATCCAGGTGGTGGGAAGTTCAGGTAGATTAGAGGATAAAATAGACTGTCTTAAATGGAGGGTAGACTAATGGAATTTATATTCCACAATGGTAACCACAATGGGGTTGGGGTGGGAGATTTAGCTTGTTGTTGGAGAAGGCAATACAAGAAGGGAGGAGGAGGCTAAGAACAAGATAGATAGGGGAACACTGACACAGGTTTGATGGCCTAATGGAACAGAGGGAAATAGTGATACATACTCAACGTTGGGACAATAGGGCTCTGGGATACAGGGATCTAGGTATAGCTTGAAGAGGGGAAATAATAGTAAAATCCTTGACTGCCTTATTAATATTAGTTTCCTTTGCCTACTATTATTGTAAAATAGACACTTGAGTGGGATAGAAAGGAATGTTGGGAAACATGATTAGAGAAAACTTGTAAGCCTGCCTTCAGCCTATAACTAATTGGAATACCTAAAAGGGGTTCACAACTTGTTCAGTGAAATAGGCCTCGTGCAAAAGTTTTACAGAGTATAGGACCTTAGGTGGAATCCTGAGGTGCATTCAGAATCTTATGTGATGGGACATTCCCACTAGAAAAGACAAGCAGACTGGAACAGCTACAGTGACAGAAGATACATCTTCAAAGAAAGATCATCAGGAAACTGTCAGCATGACTGGCTACTACAAGAATAAGCTAGCTGTTCGCCAGGAAGACATCAAATCTAGCAATCAAGTGCCTTCAGGACAAACTCCCCTCTAAGACTGAAACTCAAAGGGAATACACAAACAAGCATGTAAACTTGCTGGGGACCACATTCATCTGCTGGTGAGTGGGAGAGGTGGAAAGGCATCAATGAGATAATGGGCTGAGTTCAACCCCAGTCCATTGAATCCCGTTGACCTGGAGATGAGAGAGAGAATAGGAAGGGCTGGTTGGTAAAGTGTGGTGAGACCTGAGGACACTTGAGCCCATG
>NW_006408861.1:1930159-1935051 GCF_000296735.1 Chrysochloris asiatica | reverse complement strand
AATGTTAAGATGCTTGGCTGTCTTTTGAATCTTGGTTTTCCTTGCATTATAATATAAAATAGACACTGGAGGGGGAGAGAAGGGAATAGTCAGAAACATCACCATAGAAAGCTGGTAAGTCCGTCTTTTGCCCATAACTGATTGGAATACCTAAAGTGGGGTTACAACGTGCCCAGTGAAGGAGGCTTCCTGAGGAGCCTCTGCAATACATAAGACTATGGGTAGAAGCATGAGCCACATCCAGATCTCCAGAGATGGGAAATTCCCACTTGAAAGGACGAGCAGACCAGCCTGGAGTGGCTAGAAGAACAGAAGATACTTCTTGAAAGACTTACAGGAAAAATACAAAACAATAGAGGCAGACAGACTGTTACTACAAGAACAAACAAGTTGCTTTCCCAGGAAACATCAAGGCAAGTGGTCGGGTCCCCTCAGTGCAAATCCCCTTCCAAGAATAAGACTCAATTGGAATACACGCTCTGATTAGTGACCACACTTGTCACCGACAAGGGGAAGTGAGGGATAAACAGCAATGAAGTGGTGAGCTAAGCCCTACAATGTGGAGAGTGAAGCATGCAGCTGATAAAAAGAGAGGGGATATGTACAAGAACACCCACACTTGCAGATAATACCCACTTGATCTGACTTCAATGACTGGATGATCAGAGATCAACCAGAAGAAGAAAGAAGAGGAAAAAAAAAAAAGAGTAATCTGATACAATTTGATGAACTTGACCTACACCTATGGATGCAGTAACTCAAAAGAGGGAACAAACCCTTGCAACAAGAACCATTCCCACCCCTTCCACACACACAGAGTAGATAGGGATGGGCAACTTGGACATTGGCTACCCAAAATGGGGTGGAGGGGCTACAAAGGCAAGAAGTGACTGGCTTGCAAGCTTTCAAAGGGAACCTAGAGACAGGGGGCCTGGAGGAAGGCAGAATCTCCAGTGAGTAGTATCCAATCTGTCTAGGCGGAGCTGATGAAATGAAATGCAGATGGGTCTCTTGTGTTACAATAGTGAATAATTGTTATCAGGATTGATTGTGAGGGTTGTAAATGTAAAGGTAGACGTTTTATAGCAAGGAAGGGAGTGATTAACTTTCTAGTCTAGGAGTGGAGGTCCCTAGGACCATCAACTGAGAAGATTTGAGAGCGGGACCCTACCCAGGGAAGCAGTGATGCCTGAGATGGAGGCAGAGACGATGACGTGGAGCGATGGAGCAGCTGGGGACTTTAGATCCAGAGAGGGAGAGCGACTGTGTGCTGAAGACTGGGGGGAGCGAAGCGGGGGTAGTGTAGGGGGCAGGTTTGCATGGTATACCCTTTGGTTGGTTGATGATGCATGGAGGGGATTGTAACCATGGCAATGAAACGATATACAATAGAATGAATGTAAAACTAATGTTCTCCCATGTAAACTATCATATAATTCACAATAAAACACTAAAAAAAAAGATGTTAAGCCTTACAAAATCATTAATGTAGGAAACTTGGTGTTATTTTATTATATTTGGAAACTTAGCTCTGGTAGCGTAGTGGTTATGAATCGGGCTGCGAACCTTAAGGTCAGCAGTTCGAAACTACCAGCCGCTCCGCGGGAGAAAGATGAGGCTTTCTACTCCTGTAAAGATTTACACCCTTGGAAACCCTGTACAGGGTCGCTATGGGTCGGACCCGACTCGACGGCACTTCACAACACAACAACAACAAGTGATTTTTATGTGCAGTTTACAAGGATCCTGTATATACCTCCCATCTTGAAAAACACTTAGAATTACTGATGTACTTTGGTGGTGGTTCTTATGTGCCATAGAGTCGGTTCCAATTCATAGTACAGGGTTTCCAAGGCTGTAAATCTTTACCGCAGCAGAAAGCCTCATCTTATACTTTTGAAATTTGAATCTGAATTTTTAAAAAATAATTAACATCTAAAGAAGCTACCTTAGCACAATAGTAGTTTTTGAGTTGCATGCATGGTTCTTACTGGGTAACAGTGGCTTCAGTTTAATCATTTGAGTTAATTATAAAGTAAGAATAATTACAGTGAAGGAATTTAGTCATAGTTGCAAAAGCTGGATCACATTTAGCTTCTTGAATTAATATGATGTTGTTGTTGGGTGCCGAAGAGTTGGTTCTGACTCATAGCGACCCTGTGTGGGGTTTCCGAGGAACTGCTGGTGGATTTGAACTGCCCACTGTGTGGTTTCAATTCCACTGCTGATTGTACAGTGCCACACCAGAAGTCCAGAATTAATATGATAAAAACATTAAATTCAGGACCACTGGAATATTCCAGCAGTTGTGTATTTGCAGGGTTTTTTGTTGGTGGTATGATGGATTTGTTTTCTTGTGTGTTTTTTGTTTGTTTGTTTTTAAAGTAATCAAAACTGCTAGGTCTACTAGTGAAGACCCTGAAAACTTTCAGGCTTCTTGTGGTTCATCAATGACAAAGAATGCTAGTTAAAAGGGAATGAACTATTTTTACTCTTTTTATATGAAGTTTACATATTTCTGGCAGGGGGAGGTGGCAGTGGTACCTCTTATTACCTTATGTAATACAGCTGAGAGTTCTTGTCAATATTGCCGTCATGTGTTTAACACTCCCAGTGTATTTTCTCAAAATCTGTTTATTCAAAATTGTGTGGAATGACAAAATTAATAAACAATTAAACCAGAGTTGCACATACACATAAATATTCCAAGAAATTTATGGATAGCCAGTGTTTACTTCCTGCAATTTTCCTCCACATTTTATTTCCACTAACCAATGAGAATTCTTTGTAAACAATTTTATGTAAATACCAGCCACTCATTATACTTTTCCATCTGTCCTTTGTGTTTGTGGGCATTGTCTTTATAAATCCCTGCAATTGAATAGCTTAGGGGAAGGCACTCATTGAACTGCTTTCACTTTGTGTTTCCTCAATTTAAAGTATACTTCAATAAACTCCTTCAATAAGTATTCCTTCAATAAACTCC
Organism: Chrysochloris asiatica; assembly: GCF_000296735.1. Taxonomy (NCBI): domain Eukaryota; kingdom Metazoa; phylum Chordata; class Mammalia; order Afrosoricida; family Chrysochloridae; genus Chrysochloris; species Chrysochloris asiatica. Next base: position 1,932,065 of record NW_006408861.1, on the reverse strand, counting down.
ATGCTATAATTTTAAGAGACACTTGAATTTTACTCTGTTACATTCTCTAATGAATTATACTTTTGCTGTCAAATTTAAGAACTCTGCCTAGTACACTGTCCTGAGGATTTTCTTCTATGATTTAAAAAACACTTTTTTATAACTTTGTTTTATATAAAACCGTTACCAGAGTCACTCTGAAGGAGTTGCCAACGCCATGCAGGTTGTAACAAAAGTAGGACATTTATTGTGCCAGCATGTGGCTCAGTGGATTTGTATCCAGAGGCTGAACCCCGTTTTCTCTGTGTGAGGATATTTTATAGGGAATAGAAGTGCATACATGAATTCATTTGGGGTTGGGTTTTGTTGTTGTTGTTGTTGAGTGCCGTTGAGTCGATTCCGACCCATAGCGACCCTGTATAGGGTTTCCGAGGAGCACCTGGTGCGTTCAAACTGCTTTGCAGTTTAGAGGGGCCAATAGCTTCACGGGGCTACCTGGAATTGGTTGGTTCAAACATACAGCGGAGAAGGATATATGAGCATACAAACAAGCGCTACAGAAGCGGAAGCAGATAAATATTAGCTCAGGGCTCTGTTCCCTCCAGCAGGTGGGTCAACAACAGGAGATTAGCCTGGGTAATCACATGAGGCTGAGGTGGTCTATTGCTTATTTCCTGGAATGTGAGCCTTGCTCCAGAAATGAGTCTATGAGCCTGGAGGCCATGAAGGGCTAGCACCTTATTTCCTCAGGACTGCCTGTTTCATTTCCCCCTCTTTGAGGCCCATGCAGCTAGATAGAGAACTAGTGGACCTCACTTTCCTGGATGATACTTTCTAGGTCAGTAGGCACAACAAGCAGACAAGTTGCCAGAGTATGTGGGGGGTAGTTTTTTTTGTTTTTGTTTTTTTCCTACCATGGCTTCAATTAGGCTTCTCAACGTTTTGATAGCCAGTGGGAGAAGGCATGGGATGAGCAGACATCCCCCCATGATGATCAGGAATCCTTCCACCAGGGTTTTGAATCCTCCAAATGCTGAGAACCAGCCTCCCCATAACGATTCTGGACTCCATCCCTGCCAAGTTTGTATGGGAACATGAGCTGCTACTGCCTGCATCTTCCCGGTTATTTTGCTAATTACCTTTCCTACGTCATCTATTTCCAGGCAACAATTGGTCAGATTAAACTTTCCATATACCCCACCTTCTCATGCCAATCAATATGTAATCTAGGGCTAACTGATTCTGGTAGATGGCATTTCTGATTTTTGCTTGCTGCTGGGCTAAGACTCTTAGGGCTTGAGGCGTTTCATTTGTTATGATTTCAACAACTGCTTGAAGTCGAATTATGCGATTTAGCATAATGCTGGAGTCCATTCCTCTCCCATCTTGGGTGAGACCAAGCGGGGGAAGGATCTGAGCAGCCACAGACGCCTGGCAGAAGCGCAGAGATAAAGGTGTGGACATTCTTCTCTTTTGGTATCTGTTCCTTGGTCCCTTGTCATCTGCACACCTCCATTCTGGTGACTATAGGGGTACCTGAGCTAGTGGGCACCCAAGCCCCACCCTCAGAGGGTTCTACCATGCAGGCACACAGATCTCCTTGAAATTTAAAGAGACGGTTTCCAATTAAAACCAAATGGCCACAGCCGGCCCTAAACTGTTTACAACTAGAAAAAAGGCCTGAAAAGGGATTGTGGAGTGGGACAAGCAGACAAAAGAGGAAATAGGATGAAAATTAAATCCTAAATTACGTCAAAACGACCAGCAGTGGTATCTTGAAAATTCTCAGGAAGAAGAGTGAAAAGGGAAGCCCATTTCCTGATCACATATACCTGGAAGTATTCAGAAAGCATAAAAACTACCAAAATACATACTCATCTAAATATTAAGTCCACAGATAACCCCTGAAGATGACCAAAAAAACAGA
>NW_006408861.1:1923806-1925411 GCF_000296735.1 Chrysochloris asiatica | reverse complement strand
GGAGGCACTCACTCATCTCTGCCAAGAAATTTGGAAGACAACTATCTGGTCAACTGATTGGAAGAGATCCATATTTGTGCTCATTCCAAAGAGAGGTGACCCAAAGGAATGTGCAAATCATCGGACAATCTCTTTGATACACTATGCAAGTAAAGTTTTACTAAAGGTAAAACAGAAATGGCTACAATCATACATTGACAGAGAACTTCCAGAGGTTCAAGCTGGATTCAGAAGAGGCTGTGGAACAAGGGATATCATTTCTGGTGTCCAATGTATCTTGGCTGAAAGCAAATACTATCAGAAAGATGTTTACCTGTGCTTTATTGACTACACAAAGGCTTTTGATTGAGTGGATCATGACAAGCTATGGACAACATTGCAAAGTATGAGTATTCCGGAACACTTAATTGTGCTCATGAGGAATCTGTGCATGGACCAAGAGGCAGTTGTTCAAATAGAACATGGGAACACTGAATGGTTTAAAATTAAGAAAGGTGAGCGACAAGGTTGTATTATTTCACCATGCTTATTCAACCTGTCTGCTGAACAAATAATCCAAGAAGCTGGGTTATAAGAAGAAAAACATGGCATCAGGATTGGAGGAAGACTCATTAACAACCTGTGATTGCAGATGATACAACCTTGCTTGCCTAAAGTGAAGAGGACTTAAACTTTCACTCATGAAGATCAAAGAGCACAGCATTCGGTATGGATTACATCTCATTGTAAAGAAAACAAAAATCCTCACCACTGGACCAATAAGCAACATTCTTATCAATGGAGAAATGATTGAAGTTATCAGGACTTCATTCTTCTTGGATCAACTATCAACACTCATGGAAGCAGCAGTCAAGAAATCAAACGACATATTGCATATCGCTTTCCAGTTCTGTTAGCACCATCTGTTGAAGAGACTATCACTTCCCCATGTGATATATTTAGGTACTTTGTCAAAAATCAGTTGGCTGTATGTCGATGGGTTAATTTCTAGATTCTTGATTCTGTCCCATTGATAAATGTATCTTTCATTGTACCAGTACCAAGCTGTTTTGACAACTGTGGCCAGGTAATAAATTTTGAAGTCAGGGAGTGAGAGGTTTCCAACCTTATTCCTCTTCCTAAGCAGTGCCTTGCTTATCCTGGGTCTCTTTCCTTTCCATATAAAGTTTGTGATTGTTTTCTCCATCTCTTTGAAGAATGTTTTTGGAATCTGGATTGGGATTGCATTATACATGTAAATTGCTTTGTGTAGTATTGACATTTTCACAATGATAAGTCTTCCTATCCAGGAGCATGGTACATTCTTCCATTTTTGTAGGTCTCTTTTGGTTTCTTGTAGTAGTGTTTTGTAGTTTCTTTGTATAGGTCCTTTGTTTTTCTGGTTACATTTATTCCTAGATATTTCATCCTTTTGTCAGCTGTTATAAATGGCATTGCTTTCCTAATGTAGTTTTCAACGCTGTCGTTTTTGGTATAGAGGAATCCAACTGATTTTTGTATGTTGATCTTATATCCTGACACTTTGCTGAATCTTCTAATGAGGTCTAGTAGCTTTTTTACTGAGTCGTTGCGGTTTTCTACATATAGGATCATATCGTCTGCAAA
>NW_006408861.1:1907831-1922807 GCF_000296735.1 Chrysochloris asiatica | reverse complement strand
GTAGGTTCCCTCTGTTGGTCTGTTTCTAATTGTTGTAGATGCTGTGTTAATGTGTAATTTTGGTTCTTTCTTCTTTTTGGATATGTACGTTTATTTGCAATAAATTGTCCTCTCAGCAGCACTTTCGCTGTGTCAAAGATTTTGGTATGTTGTGTTTTCATTTTCATTTGTTTCTATGAACTTTGTGAATTCATGTTTAATTTATTCTACTACCCAGGCCCTTTTAATCAGGATGTTATTCAATTTCCATGTAATTGACTTGATTTCCTTGGTCCTCCTATTGTTGATTTCTAATTTGATAGCATTGTGGTCTGAGAAGATGTTTTGTAGTATTTTGATATTTGTAAATTTATGGAGATTTGTTTTGTGGCCTAACACATGATCTTTTCTGGAGAATAGTTCATGTACACTGGAAAAGAATGTGTACTGTTCTGTTGTTGGGTTGAATGCTCTGTACTCATCTATAAGGTCCAGTTGGCTGATTGTATGTTTAGTTCTTCTGTGTCTTTGTCAAGTTTCTTTCTGGTTGTTCTATCCAATTTTGAAAGCGCTATATTAAAATCATCCATTATTATTGTAGATTCATCTATTTCTTTCTTCAAATCTATTAGAGTTTGCTTTATATATTTTGGAGTTCTTTCATTGGGAGCATTATTACGGTTATGTCATCTTATTCAATTGTCCCTTTAATCATGAGATAATGTCCATCATTATCTGTTATGCTGGTTTTTGCCTTAAAGTTTATTTTATCAGAGGTTAGTACTGCCACTCCTGTTCGTTTTTTCATTGCAATTAACTTGGTGTATTTTTTTCAATCCTTTGACTTTTAATCTGTTTGTGTCTCTGTGTGTGAGTTGTGTCTCTTGCAGACAGCATATTGAATGATCTTGTTTTCTTATCCATTCTGTCACCCTCTGTTTCTTAACTGGTGCATTTAATCCATTTATATTCAGTGTAATTATCAATAGGTATTGATTAATTGCAGCCATTATGTTTGTGTGTGTGTGTGTGTGTGTGATGTTGCTGCTTTCTTTGTTCTGTGTGTGTTCCTTTGCTGAGTTCATGCTTTTTGTGTTCTCTCTTGTGATTTTCCTCATAGTTTTAATGTTTTCATGTTCTTCTTGTATTTTCATTTTCTTGGTATCTTATGAAGTGTTAATTTTCTTTGAGGTTACCTTATAGTCCGTTAACTTTTCCCTCCATTTAGTGCAGTCTACAAAGGTAGGACCTTTATTGTGCCAGCATGTGGCTCAGTGGATTCATATCCAGAGGCTGAACCCCATTTTCTCTGTGTGAGGATATTTTATAGGGAATAGGGGTGCATACATGAGTTCATCTGGGATTGGTTAGAGGGGGCCAATAGCTTCACAGGGCTACCTGGGATTGGTTGGTTCTAACATATGGCGGGGAAGGGTGTATGGGCATACATACAGAAGTGGATGCAGATAAATATTAGCTCAGGGTTCTGTTCCCTTCCAGAGGTGGGTCAGGAACAGGAGATTAGCCTGGGTAATCACATGAGGCTGTGGTGGTCTATTGCTTATTTCCTGGAATGTGAACCTTGCTCCAGAAATGAGTCTATGAGCTTGGAGGACATGGGGGGCTAGTGCCTTATTTCTGCAGGCCTGTCTGCCTCAAAACTATGATCTATTTTCAGAGTCCTGGTGTGGCACTGTGGATTAATGCAAAGCCATTTGAACTGCAAAGCTGGTGGTTCAAGTTCACCAGCATCTCCGCCAAAACCCTTTATAGGGTCACTATTTGTGGGAATAAACTCAACAGCACTTCACAACAACAACATGATCTGTTTTGAGTTAATTTTTGTATAAGGTCTGAGGTTTAGATCAGAGTTTTAGTTTGTTTGTTTGTTACCTATAAATGTCCAATTATTTCAGCACCATTTCCTGAAAAGTCAATCCTTTTTTCATTGAGTTGTTTTTGCTCTTTGGGAAGTACTAATTAGTCATATTTGTAGAGATTCTTACTCCAATCTACTGGTCTATATGTCAGTCCTCTGCCAATACCACATTGTCTTGATTACTGTGTTGTTATTACATTGTTAAGTGCTATTCAGGTAGTTCTGACCTATAAAGACTGAGGAACAGATGGTAGGTTTGAACTTCCGACCTTGTGGTTAGCAATACAGTGTTGATCCTACAGTGCCACACCAGGAAGTTTTTGATTACTATTTGTTGTTGTTAAGTGCCTTTGAGTAGGTGCCAACACACAGGGACCCTGTATAGGGTTTCTGAGGAACGACTGGTGAGCTTGAACCTCTGACCTTGAAGTTGAAACTGACTTTGCATTCCAGCACATTAGCCCACAGCGCCACACCAGCTACTAATTAAATTTAACATTGAGTAAAGTGATTCATCCTACTTTATTCTTCTTTTCCAAAATTGCTTAGGCTGTTCTTGAACCCTTCCCTTTCCATATAAATTTTTAAATCTGTTTGTCTATGTCTCCAAAACGATTGTTGAAATTTTGATAGAAACTGCATTAAACCTATAGATAAATTTAGAGATAATTCACAACTTTACTGTTTTCACTCTTTCAATCCATTGTTGTTAAGTGCTGTTGAGTTGATTCTGACTCATAGCGATCCTATATAGGGTTTCTGAGAAGCAACTGGTGAGACTTTGCGGTCCAATTCTTATCCTACAGCACCATACCAGGATTTCATCTGAGGCTTTAAATCTTCTTGGCGTCAGAAAGCCACATCCTTCTCTAGCAGAGTAGCTGGAGGGCTCAAACCGTGGAACTTGTGATTCACAGTTCTGTGTTTAAGGTACACAGCCACCCTTTAATTTCATGGACATTGTCTATTTCTCCATTTATTAAGACCTTCTTTGATTTCTCTCATAAACATTTAAATTTTTTTCTCATGCAGTTTTTATGTATGTTTTGTTAGATTTATATCTAACTATTTCAGGTTTTTTTTGAGCAATTATGGTATTGTATTTTGAATTGAGTTTCCAATAGCTCGTTGTCATTATATAGAAATTCAATTCCGTTTTTCATGCTGATACTGTATACTGCATCCTTACTAAATTAGGAAATTTTTTTTAAAAAAATCAATTTCTGGGGTTACAAAGACATCGTGTCATCTGAAAATAGAGACAGTTTTATTTATTCCTTTCTAATTTATATGCCTCTTAAATTTTTTTCTTACCTTTTTTTGCTGACTTGAAATTCCAGTAATATGTTAAGTGACAGGCTTAATACCAGATATACAATATTATACTTGCCTTATTCCTGACGTTAGAGGAAAACATTTAATCTTTCACTGTTAAGTATGATGCTGGCTACAGATTCTTTTGATCTGTATCAAGTAAAGAATGTTCCACTGTATTCCTTATTTGCTGAGGTTTTTATATATATTATTGTGAATGAATGTTGAATTTTGTCAAATGCTTTTTCTGAAAAAATTGGTATAATCATACTATTTTTCTGCTTTAGACTACTGATATTATGAATTGCATTAGTTGACGTTTGAATGTTGAATCAACCTTGCATACTTGGAATAAACTTCACATGTTCATCATATATAGTTATTTTAATACATTGTTGAATTCAATTTGTTAATATTTTGTTGAGAATTTTTGAACCTAGGTTTATGAGAAATACTGGTCTGCCCTTTTGTTCTCTTCTATGATCTTTGGCTGGTTTGGCATCAGGGCAATACTAATTTCATACATGAGTGCTGTATTTCATAAATGATCACTCCTCTCCAATTTTCTACAAGAGATTTTGTAAAACTGTTGTTTATTCTCTAAGATTTTTTGGTGAAATTCTCTAGTGAAAGCATCTGGGTCAAAAGACTTCTTTTCCAGAGTATTTTAAATTGCAAATTCAATTTATTTAATGGCCATGGGTCATATTATCTATTTTATTTATGCTTTGATTTAGTGGTTAGTGGTTTTTAAGGAATTGATTCATTTCTTCTAAGTTGTCAAATTTATGAGTATAAAGTACTTTGTAGTATTTGTTTTAATTTTGTATTGTATCAATATATATACAATAAAACATTTGCCATTTCTACATGTACTATCCAGTCACACCAACCACCAACCACACGCCCCATGTTGCACAACCATCACTACTATCCATTTACAAATCTTTTTTTTTTTTGCTCTATCTCCTTTAATTTTTTCCCACCTATTCTTTCCTTTTCCTTTTTTTCACTGCAGGGAAGTTCCCAATGGTTTGTGTGGCGCTATAGGATAAGCACTGAATCACAAATTAGGTTTGAACAAGGTTGGCGATTCAAACCCACCAGACGCTCCTGGGAAAACCTATTCAGGGTTGCCAAAAGTTGGAAACTTAACAACAACAATGATAAATATACCTTGTTTACCTTCCAGTACAAGAAAGATAACGAAAAAGTTCAATTTCTTATTTTTTTCCTTTTTCCTTCCTTTTCTTTTTAACTGTCTTTCCTGTCACCCAAATTAGCACGTGGAGTGGCACTGCGGGTTAATGTGCTGGACTGCAACCTCAGTTTGAACCACAAGGTCGGCGATTCAAGCTCACCATCCAGGCCTCTGAAACTCTATACAGGGTCACTATGAGTCAGAGTTGGTACTTCACAACAACATTCTACCCAGTGAATAATTCTCCCCTCCTCTCAAGGAGTTCTGGTAGCGTAGTGATTATGAATTGGGCTGCGAACAGTAAGGTCAGCAGTTGGAAACTACCAGCTGCTCCGCAGGAGAACGATGAGGCTTTCTGCTCCCGTAAAGATTTACAGCCTTGGAAACCCTGTATAGGGTCACTATGAGTCGGAACCGACTCCACGGCACATAACAACAACCCATCCCTGGAAATCATCAGAGAATGTTAATTATAGAATGAAAACCTTTTCTTGACTTTACAATAGTGGTCTCACACAATATCTGTTCCTTTGTGACCAATGAATTTCACTCAGCATAATTCTTCCAGGTTCCTCCATATTATGTGGAGTTTTGACGTAAAATGATTCTTCAATGTTGCATAATATTCTGTGTATGTACCAAAGTTTGTTCAACTCTGCTGATGAGGCTGTCTCCATCTTTTTGCTATTGTGAATAATGCTGCACTAAACATAGGTGTGCAAATATCTATTTGTGTCACAGTTCTAATTTCTGAAGTAGAGACTGATAGGTCATATGATATTTCTACTTCCAACTTTCTGATAAAGTGCCATACCATTTTCCACAGTGGTTGCACCATTTTACAGTCCCACCAGCAGTGTAGCAGGGGCTCATACTCTCCATATCCTCTCCAGCATTTGTTTTTTTATTAGTTTTTTTAACTTTATTAATGCTGGAGTAAGATAATATTTCATTGCTACTTTCATTTACACATCTCTAAGTCCTGCTCCCGTAAAGATTTATAGCCTCAGAAACCCTGTGCAGGATTGCTATGAGTCAGAACCAACTCCACGGTACATCACAACAACAACAATTCCTGCTCTAGTGCTGTAGGATAAGCACTGAACCACAAGGTCAGTTTGAACCACAAGGTCAGAAGTTCAAACTCACCATTTGCTCCTTGGAAACCCTAAACAGGGTCACTATGAGGCTGAACTGACTGGACAGCACTTAACAACAACAAGGGCTAGTGATCATGAGCATTTTTTCATGTTCGTTGGCTGCCTGAATATCTTCATTGGTGAGGTGTCTGTTCATGTCCTCTGCCCATTTTTAAAATTGTATTATTTTTGCTATAATTTTAATGGTTGTATCATCTGTTGTGATATTCCTCTGTCATTTTGATATTGGTGGTTCATATGATCTATCTTATCATTGTCAATATTGCTAAATGTTTGTCAATTTTTTTCAAGTTTTCATTTCATTAATTTTCTTTTTTCCTGATTTCTGCTATTTATTATTTCATTCCATTGGTTAATTTTTAGTTAGTTATTTTGTTCTTGTTACTTGTTTGTTTGATTTTTGCTCTTCCTTATCTAATCACTTGAGCTAGAAACTAGAATGCTGATTTAATATATTTTCTCTTTTCAAAAGCAAACTAACATTCAGTGTTATAAAATGTCCTGTTAGTTCTGTCATAGCTGAATTCTACACATTTTGATAGGTTGCTTTCTATTTCATTTATATTAATTAATTTTTTTTTATTTCATTTGAGATGTTCTCTTTGGCCTATAGATTATTTAGAAGTGTGCTGCTTAATTTTCAAATATTTGAAGTTTTTTTCTGCTATCTTTGTGTTGTTGACCTCTATTTTGATTCTATCATGTTCAGAGAACATACTTTACATAATTTCAATTATTTTAAATTGATTAAGGTTTGTTGTATGACCCAGGGCATGAAATTTCTTGGTGAATGTCCCACAAGCACTTGAATGTTGTTTTTGTTATTATTAGATGTCATCAAGTTGGTTCTCACTCACAGTGACAAAATAGAACAACATAGTGCATAGTCCTGTGACATCTTCACAATAATTACCATGTTTGAGGCCATTATTGTAGCTACTGTGTCAATACATCTCATTAAGGGTCTTCATCTTGTCCACTGACCCTTTACCAAACATGATGTCCTTCTCCAGGAACTGGTCCCTTCTGATCACATGTCCAAAGTACATGAGTGAAGTCTTGACAACCTCACTTTCAAGGAGCACTCTGGCTGTACTCCTTGCAAGACAAATTTGTTCATTCTTCTGACAGTCCACAATACATTCAATATTCTCACCATAAACCAAATGCATCCATTCTTCTTTCTTATTCATTGCCCAGCTTTTGCATGCATATTAGGCAATTGAAGATATCATGACTTGGGCCACGCATAACTTAGTCCTGAAAATAACATCTTTGCTTTTTAAAAAGGTCTTTTACAGCAGATTTACCCAATAGTTTACCAGATTTGCATCAATTGATTTCTTGTCTACTGCTAAAACAGTATGTTCTGCTGTTGTTGGGTGGAATAGTCTGTAAGACCAATTCAATACAGCTCATTAATGATATTATTCATTCTTCTATGTCCTTGATGCTTTTATCTCCAGTAGTTCCATCAGTTGGTGAGTGTTGGGTTTTCAAGTCCTCAAATGTAATTGTGATTTTATCTACTTCTCTTTTAATTTCTATCAAGCGCCCCCTCTCACCCCATGTATTTTCAAACACTGCTGTGTGGTGCATGCAGTTAGGATTGCTACATCTTCTTTAAGGGTTGATCCTTTTATCACTATGTAATGTTCCTTTTCCCTTAGTAATGTTCTTTATTGTCAAATCTATTTGTCTGACATTAGCATAATCACTTTTTTTTATCAAATTAATGTTATAGTAAATATTTTATTAAGTGTTAAATTAAAGATATAATGGTATATTTTTATCCATTCTTTTATTTCAAACTTACATATTATGATGGTGATGGTTATGTGCTGTGACATCAGTTCTAACTGATAGCGACCCTGTATAGGGTTTCTGAGACTGGAAATCTTTACAGAAGCAGACAGCCTTATCTTTCTCCTGTGGAACAGCTGGTAGTTTCGAACTGCTAACTATGAGATTAGCAGCCTGACTCATAACCACTACGCTACTAGAGATTCTTGATATGAACATGGGGATGCAAATATTTACTCATGTCATGGCTCTTATTTCTTGAGGATATATACCAGGTACAGACACTGCTGGGTCATGTGGTATTTCTGTTTTCAACTTTCTGAGGAAACACCATACTATTTTCCACAATGATTGACCCATTTTACCCTAACCACCAGCAATGTAGGATGGTGTCATACTCTCCCCCTTGTCAGCATTTTCTGTTTTCTATTTTTATGAACTTTGCTATTAATGCTGGGTGAGATGATGTCTCATCGTTGTTTTGATTTGGTGGTGGTGGTGGTGGTGATGGTTGGCTGTAAATTTTTATGAGAGCAGAAAGCCTCATCTTTCTCCCAAGGAATGGCTGATAGTTTCAAACTGCCAACCTTCAGGTTAACAGCCCAACTCACACCACTATACTACCAGACATCTCTCTAATGATGTGGTTGAACTTCTGGTGTGGCACTGTAGGGTCAGCATTGGTCACCACAGGTCAGCAGTTCAAACCCACCAACTGCTCCTTGGAAACCCTATATAGGGTTGCTAGGAGTCAGAATCAACTCAATGGTACTTAACAATGCTGTAGGATCAGCACTGGACTGTGAACCACGAAGTTGGCAGTTTAAACCCACCAACTGTTCCTCAGAAACCCTATACAAGGTCTCTATGAGTCAGAACCAACTTGATGGCTCTTAACAACAACAACAACAGCGACTAATTTGGACTCCAGGTGTGGCACTGTAGGATCAGCACTGGACTACCAACCACAAGGTTGGCAGTTCAAACCCACCAGCTGGTCCTCTGAAACCCTATACAGGGTTGCTATGAGTCAAAACTGACTCGATGACACTTAATAACAACAACAACAATGGCTTATTGGAGTCCTGGTGTGGCAATGTAGGATAAGTACTGCACTGCATACCACAAGATTTGCAATTCAAACCCACCAGCCACACCTCCAAAAACCTATACGGGGTTGCTATGAGTCAGAACTGACTTGATGGCACCTAACAACAACAACAGCAATGTCTAATGATTGTGAAAATTTCTTCTTATGTTTCCTGGTTACCTGAATGTCTTCTTTGGTGAAGTGTCTGTTCATGTCCTCTGTACATTTTTTTAACTGGGTTGCTTGTCCTTTTCTTGTACAGATGTAGTTTTTTTTTTTCATAAATTTCTTTGTCATTGAAAAAGAATTTACCCTAGTCTGTGGGCTCTCTTTTTGCCACAGAGATAAAATGCTTTTATGGAAAAAAGTGTCTAATTTTTAGGATGTCCTAGTCATATATTTTTTCCTCTACTGTTTATGTGTTTTCAGTTATGTTTGACAGTATATTTATGCCATGTTTTAGAGCCCATAATTTTGTCTCTATTTTTTCACTGATGATCTTTATAGTTCTAAGTTTAACATTTAGGTCTTAAATCCACATTGAGTTTATTTGTATGTATGGTGTGAGATACGGGTGTTGTTTCATTTTTCTGCAAATTAATTTTCAGTATTGCCAGCACCATTTGTTGAAGAGATTATTTCTTTCCCATTTAATGTGTTTTGGCCTTTTGTCCAAGATCAGCCAACTGTATGTATGGATTTACTTCTGGGTTCTCAATTTTATTCCATTGATATATGTTATGTTTTACTTGTGTACCTATACCAGCCTGTTTTGACCACTGTAGCTGTGCAGCATATTTTGAGATCAGGGAGTGAGAGACCTCCAACTTTATTCCTTTTAAGCAATGCTTTATTTATCCGAGGTCTCTTTCCTTTCCATGTAAAGTAGTGCTCAGTTTTCAGAAGATTGCATTATATCTATAGATTGCTTTGGGTACTATTGATACTTTCACAATGTTAAGTCTTCCTATCCATGAGCATGGTATATTTTGCCATTTTTGTAAGTCTCTTTTGATTTCTTGTAGCAGTGTTTTATAGTTTTCTTTACATAGGTCTTTTGTTTCTTTAGTTAGATTTATTCCTAAGTATTTCATCTTTGGAGTGGCTATTGTAAATGGTATTGTTTTCCTAATTTCCTTTTCAGAGCTTTCCTTATGACTTTTGTATATTGACCTTTTATCCTACAACTTTGCTGAAACTTTCAATGAGTTCCAGTAATTTTCTTGCTGAGACTTTTCTATGTATAAGATCGTATCATCTGCAAATGGATATAGTTTCTTCGCCAATTTGAATGCCTTTATTTGCCTTTCTTTCCTTACAGTTCTGACTAAGATTTCTAACACAATATTGAATAGAAATTGTGTAAAAGGCATCCTTGTCTGGTTCCTGTTCTCAAAGGGAATGCTTTCAGTTTCTCTTCATTGAGGATAATGTTGGCTGTTTGTTCTACATATGCTCTTAATTATGTTGAAGAATTTCTTTTCTATTCCTGTTTTGTTGCATGGTTTTTGTTTTTGGTTTTTTTTTAATCAGCAATGGATGTTGGGTTTTGTCAAATGCCTTTTCTACAGCAATTGACAGATCATGTGATTCTTTTCCTTTGTTTTATTTATATGTTGGATTATTTTGGTTGGTTTTCCAACATTAACCCAGCCTTACATCACTGGTATGTATCCCACTTGGCCATGGTATATTAATTTTTTTATATCTTGTTGAATTTTATTGGCTAGAGTTTTGTTGAGAATTTTTGTATCTATGTTCATGAGTGGCAACATCAATGGGCTCAAGCATGGCAACAATAATGAGGTTGGCCCAGGATAAAGCTGTATTCCATTGTGCTGTGTATAAGGTCACTGTGAGTTGATATCGACTCGAGGCACCTAACAACAACAACAACAACAATGTCCATGAGGGATATTGGTCTATAGTGTTCTTTTTAGTGACGTCTTTGCCTGGTTTTAATATGAGGATTATATTAGCTTCATAAAATGTATTTGGGAGTTTTCCTCTTTTTTTCAATGTTCTGGAAGAGTTTGAGTAGAATTGGTGCCAGCTCTTCTCTGAATGCTTGGTAGAATTTTCCAGTAAAGCCATTTGTGCTTGGACTTTTTTTGGTTGGGAGTTGTTTTAAGACCTCATCAATTTCTTCTTCTGTTATGCATCTGTTCAGGTTTTCTACTTTCTTCTGTGTCTGTTTAGATTGGTTGTGTTTTCCTAAAAATTTATCCATTTCTTCTATTTCTTCAAATTTGTGGGAGTACAATTACTCATAGTATTCTATTATTATCCTTTTTGTTTCCTTTGGCTCTGTTGTAATATCACTCACATTGTTTCCTATGCAGGTTCTTTGTATCTTCTCCTTTTCTTTTGTTAGATTTGCCAATGGTTTGTTAATTTTATTAATCCTTAAAAAATTCAACTTCTTGTCTTGTTTATTCCATTATATTTCTATTTTCTGTTTCATGTATTTCTGCTCTAATCTTTATTATTTTTCTCTTCATGATTATATGTTAATTTTACTTCTCCTTTTCTAATTGTTGGAGATGTTGTATTGTGTTGATTTGAGTTCTTTCTTCTTTTTGGATGTTGTATTCACTGATATAAATTGCTCTCTAAGTACTGATTTTGCTGTGCCCCAAAGGTATTGGCATCTTGTGTTTTTGTACTCAGTTCAAAGGACTCCCTTTAGTATTTTTTGTAGAGCTGGCCTGGTTATTGCAAATTTCTTTAATTTCTTATCTGGAAATTGTTCTAATTTTGCCATCATATTTGATAGACAGTTTTGGTGGGTATTTGATTCTTGATAGGCTGGGGTTTTTTTTCTTTAGAGTTTTGTATATGTCTTCCCATTGCCTTCTTGCCTGTAAAAATTCTGATGAGAAATCAGAGCTTAGTCTTATTGCCTCTCCTTTGAAGGTAACTTTTCATTTTTCCTCAGCTACTCTCCAGATTCTTTCCTTGTCTTTTATTTTGGAGAGTTTGATTATGATATGTCTTGGTTATTTGTCTTTTGGGACCTATCCTACTTGGGGTTCATTCAGCTTCTTGAATGCTTATCTTCTTTTCTTTCATGATGTTTGGGAAATTTTTTTCCAACAGTGCTTCAACAATCTTTTCTATGTTTTTATTCGTCTCTTCCTGTTCTGGAATTCTCATCACCCATATGTCATTCCTCTTTATGTTGTCCCACATGAATCTTAGGCTTTCTTCAGATTTTCTATTTTTTTCCCCCTGACTGTTTTATAGTATTGACACATTTATCTTCAAGCTCATTAATTCATGCTTCTATTGATTCAAATCTACTTCTTTGCCCTTTCAATGTATTGCCCATTTCTGAAATTTTAATATTAATCTTATGAAATTCTATTCACAGGTTTTGTAATTCTTCAATCCTTTAAATATTTTGTCTATCCCCATAGTGTTTTCCTGAATTCTTCCTTGTTTTACTTGCTCTTTCTCTCTATCATTGGGAGGTACCTAAATGGCATTCTCTTTCATCCTTTTCCATGTGATTCAAATGCCTTTTCCCCTCAGAACGGTTTTCTTGCTCCCTTGTTTGATCCACTCCTGTTCTATTTCTTCATCTGAACAGAAATAGTCTTCTGCTTCTGAGACATTGTGTTGTTGTATTTGTATTAAATTGATAACAGTTGGTGTATTCTTAGGCACTCACCAACTGATTCCTGGTGGGTGTGATTAGGGAATGGAAGCTTGTATACAATTCTTTATTTGCCGTTTATGCAGTTCAGTTTAGGACTGGTTTTGCTTATGTTGGTTGTTGTTATTTAGCCAGGCTCTTGCTCAGTGGGTGGAGCTGTAGGGAGTACAATTTTGGCCGTGCTATATGTGCTCAGTTGCTGACCCCTGTTGGGTGAGACAAGAAGAGAAA
Source organism: Chrysochloris asiatica (assembly GCF_000296735.1). Lineage (NCBI taxonomy): Eukaryota > Metazoa > Chordata > Mammalia > Afrosoricida > Chrysochloridae > Chrysochloris > Chrysochloris asiatica. Next base: position 1,910,492 of record NW_006408861.1, on the reverse strand, counting down.
TCACACACACACAAGAGAGAAGGAAACCAACAAACAAGCAAACAAAAGAGAAAAAAGAAAATAGTAAAAAAAAAAAAAAAAAAGAACATGCAACAGCTAGAAAACAAGAGGTAGATGAAAATAAAAATGAAAAAAATAAAAGGAATTTTTTAAAAAGCTAAATAAGTAAATACAATTAGGGAGAGGAATGAGCAAAAGGAAAATAAGCCAGAGTGTAGTAAAGAAAAAAAAAAGAAAGAAAGAAAGACACAGCAGTGGTTGGAAAAGAGAAGCTGAGGAAAAGAAGACAAAATGAAAGTGGAGATAGAAAAGATAGAAAGCAAGAGACAGAATAAACAAACAAAAACAATGAAAGTTGAAAAACAGGGCAGGTGCCAAACCCAGAGAGGTGAAAATTCTGCTGTCTCCTTCCATTCAAAACCTCACAATTTAAGGTAGGAAAGAGATAGGACAATAACAATTTCAACCTAGATGGAGTTCCTGTGGAGTTGGATATCTTCTGTGCACCCAATCCAGAAGTAATTCATGCAGACCTCAAAACAGCTGGAGGTTCAGGGTATTTCCAAGTGGGTAACTGAGGATGAGAGGTCCTGCTAGTCCAGTGCTTGCCAGAACCAGCTATTCAGATCTGGAGCAAGCCACTTATTCCAGGTGCCAGATTTGGTGCTGTTAGTTCCCCACTCCCTTTGATGTGAGTCCAGACAGCAGAAGCTTTGCTAGGAGTATACATGGGTAGGGGCAGGCCATATTTGTGGTCACCAGGGTAATGCACTGTTGTTGTTGTTTAATAACTTTGAGTCCATTCTGACTCATAGTGACCCTGTATAGGGTTTCTGAGGAACATCTGGTGAGCTTGAACCACCAACCTTGTGGTTCTAACAGACCTTGTGGTCAAGTGCTTATCCTCCAACACCACACCATGACTCCAGGGAAATGTGGGTTACAATAAAAAAAAACTCACATCTGTCTCCACCAATAAGTGGTATGCCTCTGTGCCACTTACTGCCCTCTTGCCTTCAAAGCTGCCTTTAAAAGTTCAAGATGGCCAAATCATACTGGCCGGCCAGCACAAATTACCAGTCTTCCTTATTCCCCCCACCTCTCCCCACAACTCCCAAGTGTATGTTCAACTGATTCTCCTAGTTAGGGATAGTCCAGGGCTGGCCAGGGCCCGCTCTGCAGGCTTGGAACATGGCTCATTTGAATCTAGGCACCAGGGTGAATGTAGATTTCTCCCCACTCACATCAACTGTACCACTCACCTCTGTGAGGCTCTGACAGCTAGGAGATCAGGAGCTTCACTGGGGGTATATATGGGGGGGGGGTGCGAATCATAGCTGTGGTCACCAAGGAAGTGTGGGAATCATGAAAAAAAAAATCACACATTTATCTCAGTGAGTTACTGGTATATTTCTGCAAAGTCAATATATAATCTTTATCTCTGAAGCTGCTCACAAAAGTTTAAAATGGCCATGCTATATCTAGCAAGGCAGCACAGGTCACCAGTCTGTCTTCTTTTTTTGGTTGTGTCTGTTTAGCTTTCTCTCCTAGTAAGTGTTCAGTCCACTTCTCTAGCCCATCGTCGGAAGCTCAGGGTTCCAGGACTATCCTCCGCATCTGTTTCATTTGGGATTCCATACCTTTACTGTAGAGGGTCTTTACACCCTTGCTGATTAATCCACCATCTTGCTACCTCCTCACTCATTACTTTTTCAACCCCACCTTCTTTCTTTTTTCCTTATAGAACCCCACTGATATGATATGAATGTTGATATTTTATTTTGTCTCAAACATCCTAATGCTTTGTTTAGTTTTTCTAAGTGTATAAGATACTAAATTTTTCATTATCTTTCTATTTCATTTTCCATGGACTTTTCAAAGCCCCCTGATATTTTTTTTTTTTTTTGCTGTTTATTTAGATTGAAGAAATTCTATTGATCCATATTAAAGCTGACTGATTTTATTCTCTGTTAACTTCATTCTTTATTAAATTCATCCAGTGAGGCTTTTTATTTCAGTTATTGTATTTTTCAGTTCTATATTTCAGTTGTTGCTGTTGTTAAGTGCATTCTACTCAATTCCAGCTCATAGTGACCCTGTGTAGGTTTTCAAAGGAGCAGCTGGTGGGTTTGAACTTCCAATCTTGCAGTTCAAACTGACCTTGTGGGATCAAGTCTTTGATCTTTATCAGTAAGTCCTCTTTACTTTCAGCAAGATTATATTATCTGCATATCACAGGTTTTTAATGAGTAGACAATGGCCATGCCATAAAAGCTGGCCAGCACAGGTCACCAGTTTGTCTCCCTTTTTTGCCATGTCTGTTTACCTTTCTCTGACCTTCATCTGAAGCTCAGGATTCCAGGACTATCATCTACATCTGTTTCATTTATTTCTTAATGAGTTTTCTCCAATCATCAAGTCACATTCTTATTCCTATAACAGTCATATAACAGTGTGTACATAGTAGATATTCTATGTGTTAAATGAATAAGTAGAATTTTCACACTTTAATTTTAGTAAGACATTTGTAAGACAGCTCATTTTACTGAACTCTTTTTTTTTTATTAAATGTTTTTATTTTGGATTGAGTGAAAGTTTACAGGGCACATCATCAGCTTCACATTCAACCATTCATATAGCTTGTTTCATTACATTGATTAT
>NW_006408861.1:1902327-1907561 GCF_000296735.1 Chrysochloris asiatica | reverse complement strand
CTCCTCACTGGGTCTGCACGGTCTGCATCAGATTCCCCCTTATTTATTGTTTGTTTAAGGGACGCTGCCTGTCTTAGGCGGTCAGTGCGAATTCCTCAGTCTTACCCATCATCGAAACTCATTGCAGCATGGCAATGGCTCTGTCTTAGGTTGCCGAGGTTCTCATTTTACTGAACTCTTGAACAAGTATTTCTCATGGCTCTTTGGCTACTCTGGGAGTGCATCTTTCTGAGAAAAGACCAGCTTAATTAATGACCTAACGACAGGAGGATGTTGTTCTTAAAAAGCTAATGAAACTGCTTATCCTTCTCTTTCTATCTCTCTTGATCTTGCTATCTCTAGCTACCTATTATCTTCATTTATCTCTATCTCTCTATCCTATTTATTTATTTGTCATCTGACCCTATTTCTATTATATATATCTTTATACTTATCTGTTGTTTATCCATCTAAATAATTATCTTGAGGAATATCCATCTTTTCTCTTTTCCAAAAAGAAGAACCCTTGTTATTTCATATTCAAATATACTTGACATAATAGATTTGAACTGGAAAACACCTCTTGGCTGGAATATTACTTTAGTAAAAAGGTCTACATTTAATATACAGAAATTATAGAATTTTTCTATAATTCAGTCTTACTCCTTATTAGAATTGGATTAACATGTCAGAACATTAGCATTTGTAAGACTTAAATGTCAGAATTTCAACTAGATTTCCTTTAGCTCATATTCACTTCTCTCTGTAAATATTGCAGTGTGTCTCAGACATAGTGTTTGAAGTGAGAGCATATTAATGAGGCAGTAAATAATTCTACAGCAGGGAATTAGCTGCACAAGGGTGAGCTTTCAAAAAGAGTCACAACCACTAGAGTTTGTTTTCATCAATTCAAATTTTCCTTCCCAAATTGTACCTCACTTTGTATATCTAAGAGGTGAAATGCATATGGAATTAATTAAAAATTCCTTTGGTGGGATGCTTTAGTGGGACATCTTTGATTTGACACCTTTGAAATCTGATCCAGGTCACAGCAGTGAATGGTGTAAGCCTCTTTCTTAGCAATGGCATCTGGACCTTATTATTTTATATAAGGTTGTGGGGTGCTCGCATCCAGTTAATCTATGAAATTACTACTGCAGGAAGATCTTGTATCCTTAGATGATTTATAAAACAATATGGGCCCTAAATATTTGGAAATAACCTAATATGAATTCTAGACTTGGTCATTTCAGTAACCCTATTTTTCTAAATATGAGCCTTGATGGTATAGTGGTGAGTGCTCAGCTGCTAACTGAAAGGGTGACAGTTTGAATCCATCAGTGGCTCCACAGAAGAAAGATGTGACAACCTGCCTCCATAAAGATTGCTGTTGTTAAGTGCCATCAAATCAGTTCTGACTCATAGCAACCCCATGTAAAGTTTCCAAGGAGCAGTTGGAAACTCTATGGGCCAGTTTTACTCTGTTCTATCAGGTCACTATGAGTTGTAATTGATGGCAATGAATTTTTGGTTTATTTTTAAAAATTCTTAAACTATCATCTTTATTGATTGTTCTCATACCAGTGATAAATTAAACCCACAGCATTTTATTAACATTTAATTTCTTCCCCCAGAGGAATCATTGTTAAGTGATGTCAAGTCAAATCCAACTCACAGCAACCCTGTATAGGTTTTCTAATGAGAAGTTGGTGAGTTTAAACCACTGACCTTGTGTTTCAAACTGACCTTGAGGTCCATCACTTTATCCCACAGAGCCACACCAGGACTCAATAAAACTTTCTTCATTATAATCTTGATGGAAGCTGATTGTCAGGTCTTTCTTCACTGAGTGGGTTTCAATTGCCAATGTTTAGGCTAGTAGGCAAATGCAGACCATTTGCACTATCCAGTGACCTACTCCAAAATAGGCTATCACTTAAAATGTGCCCTGGTGTGGTGACATAGGATTAGTACTGGATGGCTAACTGCAAGGTAGGCAGTTCAAACCCACCAGCTGGTCTTTGGAAAACCCATATAGGGTTACTATGAGTCAGAACTGGCTCAACAACACACAACAACAGCAACAACAGTGTGTTCTAGGAATCCTAGTGTGGCACTGTAGGGTAAGCATTGTACTGCTAACCACAAGGTCAGCAATTCACATCTACTAGCCACTCCATGAAAACCTTATATATGGGGTGGCAGGGCTTGATGGTGGACTAGGAAAAAGGACCATGTAGACCCTCATCAGTGAAATTACAGAAAACTGGGCAAAACAGATTCAGAGGACCATCCTGGAACTCTGAACTTCAGATAAAGTGGTAAATAAGTGACTCAAGCGCTTATCAAGAGTAAGATTTGGAACAGGAGCAAGCCATTCGGAATGGGAGTGAGCAGAGAGAGGAACAAGAGATTGTTCCTACTGCTGAAACTAGCCAGTGGTCTTCAGAAACAGAGGTGAGAGTAATTTTTTTTCCTTATCACAACTTTTCTTTTGCTCTGCCTACTCATCTCCATAATAGTGACCAAATGGGAAACTTGTACAAGTAGACACTCCCAGGGAAGGTACAACATTGCACACATATGGTTTTGTAATGTGCAGAAAGATTGGCACTGTTCTATGCTGCTCAGCAGAAGGATCTGCACTGGGTACAGGAGGAGGCAGAAGAAAGAAACTGAATCAGAAGTCTCTTCCAAAGTGGAACTTGCCAGTCCTGGGCTGGTTCTCACTAGGAGAAACAGATAAACAGACTTGAGGAAATGGGTTAAAAAGAAGGCCTGGGTTAGATCACAATGACACAGCAGAAACATCATGGAATTTCTCAGTCAACTTTGAAGACAAAAGTCCACTAGGTGGCACTAAAGAATTAATCATATTTTGCCAGGAATTTTCTTTTTATCATTTTTTTTTTTTTTAATTGGAGGAGGGTGGGTTCAGCTTTACATAGATATTTTTCCTGGGTTTTTATGATGTTTGACTTTGGTTTTTAGTTTTGAATTTTGGCTCTCCTTCTGTCTTGTGAGAGAGATTTCTCTTCAGGCCTAACCTGAGAAGAGAAAGCAACTGCATCCACATAGCCAAGTTATAATTGCACCCTGTAAAACTCCACAAGAGCCAATAACAGCTGCTATACACCAGAGCCGTGTCTACAACCAATACCTGCTAAAAACAATCTGATGTGAGCTGTAAAATCAGTGACCAGAAAAGCTCTGTCCAGATCACACCTACTAGGAGGCAATTGGAGTATGCTGAAGAATATACCATCATACATCTAATTTATACAAATACAACAACACCACAAGAATAGAGCAACAGAAATTTTCTGCTTGTGTGCAGAAACAAGACAAAGTAGCTAAAACAAACAACCAAGAAAAAGAGCTAGGACTGGCATTGGAGGGTGAAGAGGCTCTGGAATTGTCTGATCTGAAAGGGAATTTAGGAGAATGATATTGAGGTACATTCAAATGTTCCACAGAAAGGTTGAAGAAAATAAAGAAGAAATCAGGAAAGTGCTACATGGAACAATCAAATAAAATACATACAGCATTGGAGACAATACAAAACCTACAAAAAGAGGACCAGATGCTTAATGCTAAAATATCAGAAATGGACAATACACTAAAAGGGCAAAGGAGTAGAACTGAATCAACAGAAGCCAGAACCATCAAAGTTGAAGATAAATTTCTCAATGCTGCTAGAATAGAACAACAAGCAGAAAAAAAGAATGAAAAAAATCTGATGAAAGTCTAAGATTCATGAGGGACAACATGAAGAAGAATAACCTGAGGTTTATTGGAATTGCAGAGCAGGAAGAGACAAAGAAAACCACAAAAGAGATAGTCAAAGAGCTGCTGAAACAAAATATCCCTAACATCATGAAGGATGAGACAACAAACATTCAAGAAGCTGAACGAACCCCAGGCAGAATATACCCCTAAAAAAAAAAAAAAAAAAAAAAAAATCCCCCAAGAAATAGCATAATCAAACTCTCCAAACTCAAAGACAAGGAGAGAATCTTGAAAGCTGTTAGGGAAAAAAGAAGTGTTACTAAAAAGGAAAGTCAATAAGATTAAACTCTGATTTCTCAGCAGAAATCATACAGGTAAAAAGACAATGGGGAGACATATACAAACCTCTGAAAGAAAAAGAAGACCAACCAAGAATCATATACCCAACAAAACTGTCAATTAAATATGATAGAGAAATCAGAATATTTCAGGATGAACAGAAAGGAGAGATTTTGTCAAAGTCAAGCCAGTGTTCCAAAACATACTAAAGGGAATTCTTTGGACTGAAAACAACAAGACCAGACAACAACCAGAGATTTACATATGCAGCCACATCACCAAGAACTCAGTCCAGAGATGGAAAAGTCCAGAGGAGAAAAAACTACAAGAATGAAATTAGGGAATCTTAGAGGTCAGTCTATGATCAAGACAACTGCAAACAAAAAATTTAGTAACAGATATCCAGGTGGTGTTGAGGAAGACAGGTAGATCTCAGAATAAAACAGACTACCGTAAAAAGAGAAAGAACTTAATAAAATATAGGGTAACCTCAAAGAAACTTAATATATCTCAACATCAAATCAAGAAAAGGAAAATCCAAGAAAACTATGGAAACATTAAAACTATGAAGAAATTGATAAGAAAAAGTACACAGAATAAAATTAACACAGGCAGGAAAATACACAAAACAAAGAACCCAGCAGCACCACAAAATCAAACAGCATAATGACAATTATTCCATACCTATCATGGCCACCACTCATCTGTCAGTTCATCGTACTGTGGTGGCTTATGGGTTGCTGTGATTCTGAAAGCTATACATACCACTGGTATTTTAAATACCAGCAGGGTCATCATGGTGGAGAGGTTTCAGATGAGCTAGCCAGACAGACTAGGAAGAAATAGTGACGAACTACTTCTGAATATATAGTCACTGAAAACTTTATGAATAACAGAGAAACACTGTCAACTATACTGCCAGAAAATGAGCCCCTCAGGTTGGAAGGCACTCAAAATGCAACTGGGGAAGAGCTGCCTCCTCAAAGTAGAGTTGACTGTGATGCAAATGGAGTAAAGCCCATGGGAGAAAAACCCGCAGAACCTTCATTTGCTGATGGGGCACAACCCAAAATGAAGAGAAACAGCTGTAAACATCCATTGAAAATGGGAACATGGAATGTATGAAGTATGAATCTGGGAAAATTGGAAGTTGTCAAAAATGAAATGGAACACATAAACATCAATAT
>NW_006408861.1:1894590-1899044 GCF_000296735.1 Chrysochloris asiatica | reverse complement strand
GATCAACTATCAACACTCATGAAAGCAGCAGGCAAAAAATCAAACGACGTTTAGCATTAGGCAATTATGCTGTACAAGACCTTTTTAAAGTGTTGAAGAGCAAAGATGTCAGCTTGAATAAAGTCAGAGGACTTTAGCAAAGATGTCAGAGGACTAAAGTGCACCTGACCCAAGCCATGGTATTTTCAATAACCTCATATGCTTGTGAAAGTTGCACAGTGAATAAGGAAGACTGTAGAAGAATTGATGCTTTTGAGTTATGATGTTGGAGGAGAAAATTGAAAGTGCCATGGGCTGCCAAAAAATACAGCTGACCTTGGTTTGAAGAAGTGCAGCCAGAGTGCTCCTTGGAGGCCAGGATAGCCAAACTTCATCTTTCATACTTCGGACATATTGCCAGGAGGGACCAGTCACTGGAGGAGGATATCATGTTTAGTAAGGTGGAGGGTCAGAGAAAAAGGAATACCCCCAGTGAGATGGATTGGCCAACTGGCAGCATCAATGGACTCAAGCGTGACAACAGTAGTGAGGTTGGCCCAGGATCGGGCAGTGTTTCGGTCTTCTGTGTATAGGGTCACTATGAGTCAGTACCATCTCTATGGCACCTAACAACAACAGCAATTACACTGAATGTCAATGGATTAAATGCACGTGACAAGAGACAGAGAGTAGCAGAATGGATAAGCAAACAGGAACCTTCAATATGCTGTCTACTAGAGACACATCTAATATACAAAGACAAAAACAAATTTAAAATTAAAGGATAGAAAAAATATACAAACTAATCGCAATAAAAAACAAACAGGAGTAGCAATATTAATCTCAGATAAAATATACTTTATGGCAAAAACCAGCATAAGAGACTGAGAAAGACATTATCTCATGGTTAAAGTATCAATACAACAAGAGGACAATACTATAATAAATATTTATGCTCCTAACAAAAAAGCCCCAAAATACATAAAGCAAACTGTAATAGAATTGAAGAAAGAAATAGACAAATCTACAATAATAGAGGGAGATTTTAATACACGACTTTGGGAAAAGGACAGAAAGAAACTCAACCAAGACAAAGAGGAACTAAACAATGCAATCAACCAACTTGACCTCATAGATTTATACAGAGCTTTCATCCCAACAACAGCACAATACACATTCTTTTCAAGTGCACATGGAACATTCTCCAGAATAGATCATGTAGGTCACAAAGCAAGTCTCAATATACTTTGAAGCATCAAGATACTACAAAGCATCTTCTCAGATTGCAATGCTATGAAATTAGAATTAAGTAATAAGAAGATCAAGGACATAAAATCATATACATGGAAACTGAATAACACCCTATTTCAAAGCTACTGGATAACAGAACAAATAAAACATGAAATAAAAAAATTCCTAGAAACAAATGAGAATGAAAACATAGCATACCAAACCTTTGGGACATAGTCAGAGCAGTGCTGAGAAGACATCTTATACTCCTCTAAATAAATGCACACATCCAAAAAGAAGAATGAACCAAAATCAACACATTAACACATCTCCAAAAATTACAAAAAGACCAGCAAAGTAAACCTACAGACACAAAAAGAAAAGAAATAATAAAGATTTGAGCAGAAATAAATGAGATAACAGAAAAACTATAAAAATTTTAAAAAGACAAGATTAATAAAATTAAAAACCCATTGGCAAATCTAACAAAAGAAAATATGAAGAAGACACAAATAACACTCATAAGAAACCACATGGGTGGCATCAAAACAGAACCAATGGAAATAAAAAGGATAATAACAGAATACTATGAAGAGTTGTACTCCAACAAATTTAGAGGAAATGGATACATTTTCAGAAAAACACCACCTACCTAAACATGAAGTAGAAAACTTGAACAGACCTATAACAAAAGAAGAAACTGACCAGGTCATCCAAAAACTCCCAACCAAAAAAACTCCAGGCCCAGATGGCTTTACTGGTGAACTTTACCAAACATTCAGAGAAGAGCTGACACCAGTTCTACTCAAACTATTCCAGAATATGGAATACTCCCTAATACATATTGCAAATCAAGCATAATCCTCATACCAAACCAAGGGAAGACATCACTAAAAAAGAAAATTGTAGATCAATATTCCTCATGAACATAGATGCAAAATTCTCAACAAAATCTTAACCAATAGAATTCAACAGCATATCAAAAAAAAATAATACATCATGACCAAGCGGATGCAATGATGGTTCAATATTAGAAAAACAATCAATGTAACCACATAAATTTTAAAAAAGGAGAAAAGCCACAAGATTACAACGATTGATGCAGAAAAGGCTTTTGACAAAATCCAACACCCATTCCTGATGAAAACACTCAACAAAATAGGAATTGAAGGGACATTCCTCAACATAATTAAGAGCATATATACAAAATCAACAGCTAACATCACTCTCAACAAAGAGAATCTGAAAGCATTCCATTTACAAACAGGATACCCTTTATCACCACTCCTATTCAATATTGTGTTGGAAGTCTTAACCAGAGCTGTAAGGCAAGAAAGGGAAATTAAAGGCATCCAAATTGTCAAAGAACTAAAACTCTCTTTATTTGCAGATGATATGATCAGATACATAGAAAATCCCAAAGACTCAGCAAAAAAAACTGCTGGAACTTATTGGAAGATTCCACAAAGTGGCAGGGTACAAGATCAACATACATAAACCTGTTGGATTCCTCTATACTAATAAAGAAAACTCTGAAAAGGAAATTAGAAAAACAATATCATTTTCAATAACCACTCAAAGGATGAACTGTTTAGGAATAAATCTAACCAGAGAAACAGAAGACCTCTACAAAGAAAACTACAAAGCACTACTATAAGAAATCAAAACAGATTTTTCAAATGGAAGAATATACCATGTTCATACCAGGAGTGCTCGTTTGATTTTGTGGGTTAATGCGCTTGACTACAAAGTTTGTTTGGATTGCAAGATTGGAGGTTCAAGCTCACCAGCTGCTCCTCAGAAACCCTATACAGGGTGACTATGGGTTGGAACCAACCCAACGGCACTTAACAACATGCTGATGGATACAAAACCTTAACATTGTGAAGATATCAATACACAATCCCAATGCTGATTTCAAAAACATTTGTTAAAGAGATGGGAAAAATTATCACAAACTTTATATGGAAGGGAAAGAGACCTTGGATAAACAAAGCACTGCTTAAGATGAAGAACAAAGTGGGAGGCCTCTCACTCCAATTTCAAATTTTACTACATGGCCACAGTGGCCAAAAGTGCCTGGTATTTGTACAGTAAAAGATATATAGATCAATAGTACAGAATTAAATCCCTCCACCTACAGTGTGGCACTGTGGGTTAATGTGCCAGACTCCAAAGCCATTTGAACTGCAAGGTTGGCGGTTCAAGCTCACCAACTGCTCCTTGCTATGGGTCGGAACCAACTTGATAGCACTTCACAACAGCAACCGTCAAATGATCTTTGGCAAAGAGCTAAAGTAAATTAAGTGGGAAAGAGATAATCTCTTCAACAAATGGTGCTGGCAAAGCTAGAAATCGATTTTCAAAAGAATGAAACAAGACCCATATATCATATCATATACAAAAACTAGCTCAACATGGATTGAATATCTAAATGTAAATCCCAGAACTATAAAGATCATCAATGAAAAAATAGGGAAAAACTTAAGGACTCCATACATGGCATACATAGACTATCAAGCATGGCAAAAAACACACAAGCAATAGAGGACAAAATAGATAACTGGGACATGTTAAAAACTTATGTGCATCTAAAGAGTTCACCAAAAGAGTTCAGTGCTGATCCTACAGCACCACACCAGGAGTCCTACACAATTACACTTAGGTAAGGAAACTCAGACTTGTTTATTTGGCTTATAACACTTGAAGGCCTTGAGGAAGTTTGTTTACATAATCCTGGTTTTTAAAGCCAAAACATATGTAAATTAAAATTACTTACTCTATTGGGTAAATTTTTAAATCAGTTTTTTCAAAAGGAGAATTGTAAATAAATTCTAATGTATACAACTATGTATGCCTTAGGGGATTGAACTGTGGATTTTAATGTAACAACTGGAAGAAAGTATCATGTCCCTTCAACAAAAGAAGAATTTTATCTGATTTTAAGTAGTGATTACAGGTTACATTACAAAATATTTCCAGTAATATTTTCTTATGATAGAAGAAATGTATGTCCATTATATCTCTCTAAAAACTCAGAAAAGTATCAAACACAAAAATCACCCTAGAAGAATTGGTAACAAAACAAAACTATAAGACCAAACTCAGAGACTATGGGAGGTCAGTCTATGACCAAAACAAATACAGGGTAAAGGAAGGTAAATGCCTAGGAAAAGAGTCTCAGATTGGGAGAAGATCAAGTCAATCACAGGATAAAATAGACTGCACTAAAAGGACAGAGAATT
>NW_006408861.1:1893928-1894490 GCF_000296735.1 Chrysochloris asiatica | reverse complement strand
TGAGAAGATAAAGCCAAATATTACAACAAAATGTGCAAAGATCTGGGATCAGAAAACCAAAAAGGAAGAACACACTCAGCATTTCTCAAGCTGGGGAAACTAAAGAAAAATTCAAGCCTCGACTTTTGTTATTGCAAGATTCTCTAGGCAAATTGCTGAACGATGAAGAAAGCATCAAGAGAAGATGGAAGGAAATCATAGCGTCACTGTACCAAAAGGAAATGGTTAATGTTCAACCATTTCAAGAGGTAGCATATGATCAAGAAACAATAATACTGAAGGAGGAAGTCCAAGGTGCCTTGATGGAGTTGGCAAAGAACAAGGCACCAGGAATTGATGGAATGAAAATAGAAATTGTTTAAGAAAATGAGGCAGCACAGGAGGCACTCACTTATCTCTGCCAAAAAATTTGGAAGACAACAATATGGCTAGCTGATTAGAAGAGATCCATATTTGTGCCCATTCCAAAGAGAAGTGACCCAATGGAATGCAGTAATCATTGGACAATCTCTTTGATATCCCATGTGAATAAAATTTTGCTAAAGGTAATACAGAAACAGCT
>NW_006408861.1:1869199-1886034 GCF_000296735.1 Chrysochloris asiatica | reverse complement strand
GGGGATAATAATCAATGTAATGAAACAAGCTATATGAAAGTTGAATGTGAAGCTGATGATGTGCCCTCTAAACTTTCACTCAATGCAAAATAAAAACATTTAATTAAAAAAAAATCACCCTAATCTATCACTATCAGTCAACCCACAAACTATCATCAATACTTGAAAAAAGTCACATAATTACTAACAGAGTTAGTTCAGGAGTCAGGGAAGAAATCTTTTTTAAGGAGAAACACTTAAAACTTAACAAAAAGAATTACATATATGTTATTCATGATGTGGCGCCATAGGATAAGCACTGGATTGCAAGGTCGGATTGAACTGCAAGGTCAGTGGTTCAAACTCACCAGCCACTCCTCAGAAACCCTATGCAGGGTCACTATAAGTTGGGCCCGACTTGACGGCGCTTAACGACAACAAAATTATTTCTTCTATAAATGAGGAAATTTTTCTGAATGATTTTCTGTTGAAACATTTATGAATTTTCCTGTTATTGTTATACTCTATATGAATGATAAGAATAATAGCAACAACAATAATTAGTATCTAAGAGCTCCTACCATTTGTCACCACCACCCATTTTTCAGTTTATCATTCTGTGGTGGGCGGTTTGTATGTTGCTATGATGCTGGAAGTTTGCCACCGGCATTTCAAATATAAATTAGGTAAATTACTGGAAGATGGTCCTCTTAGGTTGAAATACCACTTAAAATACAGAGTGGTCACAACAATAGAAGAAAGCATACCACAGACTGAAAGAATGGCACAGGATCAGTGATGTCAACAGGGCTGGTGTCACCCACTGATTTAGCTTATGGGAACCTCCACTCCTGGACCTCCTCCCATACCAACCCAGACAGAAAAACACTGGCAATAACAAACACAACAGGACATACTTGCAGTGTATGTAGATGAAGCCATATGATTCCAAGCACCATTATAACTAGGTAATAATGACAACTCTGATAAGATCACATTAGAAGGTTTAAAAAGTATATTAGCAAAGCATTTCAGCCTTGTAAGTTCACTGATACTTGTCAGTTGCTGCTGTTGCTGTTAAGTGCTGTTGAGTCGGTTCCAACTCATAGTGATCTTGTATAGTATTTCCAAGGAGTGGCTGGTGAGTTTGAACCACTGACCTTGCAGTTCAAACTGACATTGCAGCCAAGCTTATGAAAAATGATTTTGTTGTTATAACTCACTTTTGTTGTTGTTGTGTGCCATCAAGTTGGTTCCAACTCATAGTGCCCCTGTAAGTGCAAATGATGTAAACAAAGAGGAAGGATCAGTAGTTGAAAAATATAGCCTTGGTAATAGATATGATGCTGGAAAACCCATGATAGAATTTTGCAAGACCAACAACTTGATCACTGCATATACCTGTTTTCAAAATAGATGGATAGATAGACAGAGATAGATAGATAGGAAAGATGATTACGGACATGGTATGGCACTATAGGATCAGCACTGAACTTCAAACCACAAGGTTGGCGGTTCAAACCCACCAGCTGCTCCTCAGAAACCCGATACAGGGTCACTATGAGTTGGAATCGACTTAATGACACTTAGCAACAACATACACGTGGACTTCACCAGATGGACTACAAAGATTTCAAATTGACTATATCTGTTGGAAGAGATGATGAAGTTCAATATCACCAGCCAAAATAAGGTTGTAACAGACCATCAATTACTTATAAGAAAGTTAAGGCTAAAACTAAAGAAAATTAAAACAAGTCCACAAGAGTTTAAATATTACCTTGAGTATATCTCAGTTTTATTTAGAAACCATCTCAAGAACAGATCTGATGCATTAGACAATAATGAACGAAGATTATATATGATGACATCAGGAACATTATACATGAAGAAAGCAAAAGGTCATTTAAAGATCCAGAAAATAAAGAAAAAAACAAAATGAATCTTGAGATGATGAAACTTGCTCTTGAGTACAGAGATGTTAAAATGATTGGAACAAATGAGGAAGTAAAAGAGCTGAACAGAAAATTTCAAAGGGCAGCTTGAGAAGACAAAGTAAATTATTATAGTGAAATTGTGCAGAGACCTGGAGTGAGCAAACCAAAAGAGATGAACTTGTTCCACATTCCTCAAGCTGAAAGAACTGGAGAAAAGATTCAAGTCTATGGAGAAAAAAAAAATTATGTATATGGAGTCCTGTAGAATAAGTACTAAACTGGTAGTATAGTCATGGGCTGCTAATCGCAAGGTCAGCAGTTCAAATTTTCCAGCTACTCTGACTCAACAGCACCTATCAACAACAATAAAAATTGTGAGAAATTATCAGACAAACCTAAATGAAGAGACCTTCTATAAAAATAACTGATGAATGGAATAGTCCTTAGAAGCAAGGATGGCAAGACTTCGGCTCACTTACTTTGGACACATGATTAGGAAATGTGAATCCTAGAAAACAGCATCATGGGGAAAAAAAAAAAAGCATCATGGTAAAGTAGAAGAGGATTGTGGAAAATGGGGAGAATCCTCAATTAGGTGGGTTAACACAATAACTCAAACAATGAACACAAAAACACCAAAAACCATAAAGATGATGCTTAACTGGGCAGTGTTTTGTTCTGTTATACATGGAGTAGCCATGAGTCAACTCAATGTCAACTAGCTACAAAAATAACTCCATTTTTTAAAGTATATCAAGGTCATGAAAGACAAAGAAAAACTGACTGGTAGAGACTAGAGACATGACAAATAAATACCATGTGGGGTCCTGTATTAAACCCAGAACAGAAAAAAGACATTAGTAGGAAAACTGGTGAAATTTGAATATGCTCTATAGTTTATTTTATATAATCATATCAATTTTAATTTCCTGGATTTGATCATTTTGTATAGTTATGGAAAATGTTTGTATTAGGAGATGTTGGATGAGGGATAAATAGGAACTCTCAGTACTATTTTCCAACTTGTCTAAAATTATTTCAAAATAAAAATATATTTATAAAACAAGAAGCAATGGAAAGAACTGAGTCCTAAAACAAAAGTACCAAGGGCAGCTGCTGTCACATTGCTATCACTGGCTTGGAACCTATCTGCTTCTCACAAGGACCACTGTAGGTAGCCAACTCCAAGAGAATTGTTTCTACTGTTAGGTGCCACAAAGTTGGTTCTGACTCATAGCCACCTTATGCACAACAGAACAAAATACTGCCCAGTCCTACACCATCTTCACAATCATTGTTAAACTTGAGCCCATTGTTGCTTCTACTGTGCTAATCCATCTCACTGGGGATCTTCCTCTGATTTGCTGACCCTCCACTTTATCAAGCATGATGTACTTCTCAAGGACTGTTCCTTTCTGATACTATGTCCCAAGCATGAAATGAAGTCTCACCATCCTTGCTTCTAAGGAGCATTCTGGCTGTACTTTGTCCATTTTGTCCAAAACAAATTTGTTTGCTCTTCTGGCAGATCGTGGTTGTTGTTGTTAAGTGTTGTCGAGTCAATTCCAACCCATAGCGACCCTGTATAGGGTTTCCAAGGAGCAGCTGGTGAGCTTGAACCACTGACCTTGCAGTTCAAACAACTTTGCAGTCTGATGCATTAGCCCACAGTGCCACACCAGGACTCCCAGTCCACGGTTGTTGTTGTTGTGAAGTGCCGTTGAGTTGTTTCCGACCCATAGTGACCCTGTATAGGATTTCCAAGGTAGTAGGGACTTATTTAATTTTTGTGATCACTAGCAATTACCTTGTACAAAATTGTTGCCAATTATTACCAGACAACTGGCTCTGGCTTACCCAGAGCTGGCATATGATGTAAGCAGAAAGTTAAAGTAAGGGGTCTTCAAAGATGTGTAGGCAAGCTGCCTAAAATGTGTTTATAACTTAATATTTATGACATGCACAATGTTCTCAAGCTAATTTAAGACTTAGGTGCAACATCTCCAGGCAGCCAGAATAGCAGAGCACAATGATTTTATCTGGAAAGTGTATTACTTCCAAAAATCCTAGGTGTTCCTCAGTTTCTCCTCCCCAGTACATGCACCTTTCACATACTGGTGGGAAGAGCAAGAGAGTAGTAATTCCTATTCAAGAAATCCTGGGGGAATAGTGAGAATGGTTTTATTCTAGTTAATGCCTCAAAGTCAACCATACATGCTTGAATTAATAGGGTGGCTACAAACCTATTAAGACTTTACAATATCAATACTATTCAGAGGCACCATTAACTTCTGGGTGCTACAAATGGTTAACAGGCTCAGATGCTAACTCAAAGGTTGAAAGCCCTACCCAACCCAGAGGCACCTAAGAAGAAAGACTTGGCAATCTACTTTCCCAAAATCAACTATTGAAAATGGCAAGGTTTGTCTTTCTATGTGGCCTTTCTTGCTCTGGGTTTGTAGTTCTACTGAGATGACTTGCAGAGAGACTGGTTAGTTTACTATGCAAATAGAGTATATAAAACACAGGAATTGGTCAATTACTATGCAAACCAGGTGACTGTGGACTACTGAGGGGATTGGTCAGTTTTACCATCTTACTAAGGCTAAAAAGAGCCAATCCCACAGAGGTTGGAGGATGGGGTGGCTCACAATAATCAAGAAGAGGAGCCTGAAGCAGAGCAAGTCTTTTGGACCTGGGGTCCTTGTACTGAGAGAATCCTAGACCCAGGATAGAGTTTTAACACTGTAAAGGGGACAAGATAGCACAAGTGTCAAGAACCAGGAGACCAGTGCAAAGAGATTTCAGTGAGCTTCCCAGCCCACAGAGCGATATAGCAGCAGTGGGATCACCGACCCACAGAGTAAGACAGCTAAGCACCCTCAGGAAGGAGACTTACTGGATGAGTGAAGTGCCTCCGGTCATGTGTTGGAAGAGCTAAAAAGCTGTAATACATGCAGAAGTTGGCAGCACAAGCCCAGTCTGAGCAGGAGCCAGATATAGAGAACAGAGCTAAGGGTCTGCTTAAAGGCACAGCCAAGAAGAAGCTGAGAGCTGACTTGGTTGGAAACGGTCCTAATTAAGAAACTTTATCCTGTTTGCTGAGTTGTACCCTCTAAATTTATTCTGATAGTGAATTGTACCTTGTTATTTTCCTAACATACCCCACAATTTTTAGTTTGGTCTGTGAGTTATGTGCAGATTGCAATGAGTAATTGAACCCAACAGAGTACAGTGTCCTGCTGGTGTCAGAAATGGCAAAAAAATTTTGAAAAGTGGAGGTGTGTCCTACTTCCACCTCATAGCAATCAGCTTTGTGCTGATCTTGATTCTTCTTTCTCTCTCTCTAAAGTTAGAAGAGGTTTGATGCTACCACATAACAAAAACTCTATGGAGCACAGTTTTATTTTGACACACATGGGGGTCATTATGGGTTAGTCAATTACATGAAAATTGGTTTGTACTAGTTTCTTAGGGCCTCAATAACAAAGTACCACAAACTGGGTGACTTCAAATAACAACAATGTGTTGTCTCACAGTTCTGGAGACTAGAAGCCCAAAATCAAGGCGTCAACAAGGACATGTTCTTTCTGAAGGCTCTAGGGAAGGATCCTTCCTTGACTACCCCAGCTTCTGGTAGCCCAGGAAGTTCTTGGCTTGTTGCCACACCACCACAATCCCTACCTCTATGTGCATGTGGCATTCATATGGCAGTCTTCCCTTTGTATCTTTTCCTCTTTATAAGGCTCTTACTCATGGATTGAGACTAACCCTACTCTGTATGACCTCATACTAACTTAACATCTTCAAAGACCCAATTTAAAACATGGTCAAATTCATGGCAGACTCAGCATGTCAACCTATCTTTTGTGGGGGGACACTATTCAACCACAACAGAGGTGAAATCAAATAACATTGCTATATTTGGTTTAATGTCTACTTTGGTAAGAACGAGACAATGTTCTCAGAAACATATTTTTGATTATTTCCTCTCCAAGGAATCCAGTCTAAGAATGTCTAGAAAATATTCCTTCCTACATGCTTTAGGAGTAAGTTAGAGGATATTCTGGGTTTCCCAATAACCAACAGGGAAATAAGCTAGCTACATCAAGGATCTTTAACAAATTACCATCAATTCCACCCCAATTCATGGTGACCCCATGTATGTGGGAGTAGAACTCTCTCCCATGTGGTTTTTGATGGCTGATTTATTGGAAATAAATCTCTAGTCCTTCCTTTTTAAGCACCTTGGCTTGGAGTGCAATGATACCCCTTTTGGTTAGCAAATAATTTCATTAAAAGTTTGTACCATTCAGAGACTCCCATGAGAATCTAGGTAAAAATCAAGTTGATAAAGAAAGTAATTGTGGGGAAATAATGAAAGGAACACACAAAGATTGATATCCTAGGCATTAATGAGTTAAAATAGAATGGTGTTGGCCATATTTAATCTTACAATCATATATGGTTTACTATGCCAGAAAGAGCAAACTGAAGAGGAATGAATAGTGTCACATTCCTCTTCAAAAAGAACATTTCAAGATGTATCCTGAAGTAGAATGCTATCTGTGAAAGGATAATTCCATACACCTACAAGGAAGCTCTGGTAGCGTAGTGGTTATGAATTGGGCTGTGGACCACAAAGTCAGCAGCTCGAAACTACCAGCTGCTCTGCAGGAGAAAGATGAGGCTCTCTGCTCCCATAAAGATTTACAGCCTCAGAAACCTTGTACTGGGTCACTATGAGTCAGAACCGACTTCACGGCACTTAACAACAAACAACAAGGAAGACTAGGTAGTGCCATTATTATTCAAATTTACACACCAATCACTAAAGCCAGTGATGATGAAATTGAAGAATTCTACCAACTTCTTCGGTCTGAAATTGATCAAATATGCAATCAAGACATATTGAAAATCACAATTGAACTGCAAAGGTTGGAAACAAAGAGGAAGGATCAATAGTTGGAAATATGTTCTTGGTGTTAGAAATTATGCTGGTGATCACATGGTACAATTTTGCAAGAACAATTACTTATTCCTTACAAATACCTTTTTTAAACAGCATAGAAGGTGACTAAACACATGGACCTCACCAGATGGAATACACTGGATTCAAATGTATTGTATCTGTGGGAAGAGATGGTGGAAAAATGCAGTATCATCAGTCAAAATATGTCCAGGAGACAACTGGAACAGACCATCAATTGCTCATATGCAATTTCAGGCTGACACTGAAGAAAATTAAAACAAATCTATGAGAGAAAATTAAAACAAGTCTATATGTCCCAATTTAGAGATGAATTTATAGATCGTCTCAAAAAATGGACTGTATGCATTAGACACTAATGACCAAAGACCAGAAGAACTTGGGATGACATCAAGAACATAACACAGGAATATGGCGGACTAAGTAGATGCTCTACACAGATCCTCTACAACAAAGATGCAAGAGACCAAATTAAACAGACATAGATGAAAATTCGGGAACCCTGAACATCAGAAGAAATGTTAGAGAAATGGATTGAGTGTTCAGTAGGAGAAGAAGCTGAGCTGGGATGGAAGCTGAGTTGGATAGTGAGAGAGGGAGATTGACTGGTGAACAGCCAGCCAGAAGCTATGAGACAATCTTGTGAGCAGCTTTTACAACAGAAGGTGGCCTGGCAAAGCAGATTCACACAGGCTACCAGAAAGTTTCCATTTCTTCTTTTTCCCATGCTACCCTGGTGATCAGAGAAGTGACCACTCTCAATCTCCAGCGAGCCATGTGGTTAGGAGCCATGCCAGTGTGAGATGGGGGCTGGCTGCACCACTTTGGTGCCTGGATTAAGGTGGGCTTGCTTCTAAACCTATAGAACCTGAAAAGCTACCAGGCCAGAATTTAACCAATCACCCAGCCCCCAGCTGTCTTGTGGTCCTAACAGACACTGAAACCAGCTTCATCAAGGGCCTCCACAAACTGCTTCTGGATTGAGTGCCCTGAACATATATATCACCAAGGCCAAGACCAACAGGAACTCTATATAGGTCCAAGAATTCTGCTATCATATCACTCCCACACCAACCTTGTGAGTTCCTTGGCTTGCAGGAGCCCCCCAGAATTTTCTCCTCTCCAGGTCCAATAGCTACACTGTTTTTTTGTTTTCAGGTTTGGTTTTTTAGTTTCATTGTTTTTGTTTATTCTTTCTCCTTCTTCTACTTCTCTTCCCATTCCCTTGAATTTTAATCTATCTCTGCTTTTGTTTTTCTTTCTTTTCTTCTGTTTCTCATTTCCCCTCTTCTCCCTGTCCCCCTTTTGATCTTTCTTTACTACTCTCTTTCTCTTTGCATCTTCCCTCTCCCTCGTTTTTCTAAGTTTTTAAATTTTTTTATTTTACTTCTTCCTTTTATTTCCTCTTTTATTTTTCTTTACTATAACTCCATTTTCTGTCCCTCTCCTCTCTTTTTGGCTATTTGTAAGTTTTTATTAACCTGTAATTAACCCTGAAAATTAATACACCCACATATCAAAATTTTTTAAATGGAAAGTCAGAAAGATTTAATAAACATTAACACAACAGAAATTAAAATGAAAAGAAAACCTATAAACAAAACGAACCCAGTACAGAAAATGATGTGGAAAAAGAAACCAGAAGCACTATAAAAAACACACACACAGTAAAATGACAGCAATCAATTCATATCTGTAGATAATTACACTGAATGTAAATTAATTAAATGCATCAGTCAGGAGACAGAGAGCAAAATGGATTTAAAAAAAGAAGAAGAAAGTCCTTCAATATGCAGTCTACAAGAGACACATCAAAAAGATGGAGAAAGCCTAAATGTCCATCAATAGAAGAATGGTTAAATAAACTGTGGCACATACAAACAATGGAATACTACACCATGTTAAAGAATAATAATGAATCTCTCCTAACAACCTCACAACATGGATGAACCTGGAGGACAGTATGCTGAGTGAAATTAGTCAATCACAAAAGGATAAATATTGTTGAAACCAATGTGGCAAAAAGTTGGAAATGCCTTTCTGTGAAGATGGTGCTGAAAGCTAAAAAGGGAGCCCTAGCCCCTCCCAAAACTAAACCCAAAACAAAATCTTTGAATGCCAAGAAGGCAGTTCTGAAAGGCATCCACAGCCACAAAGAAAAGAAGATCCACACATCACTCACCTTCTGGTGGCCCTGAGGCATCGAAGATACTGAGGCACCAAAAGCAACCCAAAATATCCTCAGAAGAGGACTCCCATCATCAAGTTCCCTCTGACCCGAGTCAGCCACTAACAGGATTGAAGATAACAACACACTCATGATCATTGTGGATGTGGAACAGAACAATAGACTCTGAGTGGTTTAAAATCAGGAAAGGTGTGTGTCAGAGTGGTATTCTTTCGCTATTCTTATTCAGTCTGTATGTTGAGCAAATAATATGAGATGATGAATTACATAAAGAATGTGGCATCAGATTGGGAGGAAAATTTACTAACAGCCTGTGATATGCCAATGACACAATTTGCTTGCTGAAAGTGAAGAGGACTTAAAATATTTACTGATGAAGATAAAAAACCACAGCCTTTAATATGAGTTGCACCTCAATGTAATAAAAAAAAAAAATCCTCACCACTGAACCAATAAGTAGCATCATGATAAAATGAGAGAAGATTGAAAATGTCAAATACTTCATTTTCCTCGGATCCACAATCAACACTCATGGAAGCAGCAGTCAAGAAATTAAAAACCATGTATTGTGTTAGGCAAATCTGCTGCACAAGACCTCTCTAAAATATTCAAGAGCAACAATACTATTTTGAAGATTAAAGTGTGCCTGACCCAAGTCATGGTGTTTTCAATAGCCTCATGTTCATGTGAAAGTGGACAATGAATAAGGAAGGTCTTAGAAAAATTGATGTATTTGAGTTATGGTGTTGTAGAAGAATATTGACAGTACCGTGGACTTCCAGAAGAGCAAACACATCTGTACTGGAAGAACTATAGCCCAAGTGTTCCTCAGAAGCCAGGATGGTGAGATTCGTCTCTCATACCTTTGGACATATTATCATAATGGACCAGTCCCTGGAGAAGGACATCATGCTTGGTAAGGTGGAGCATCAGCAGAAAAGAGGAAGACCCCCAATGAGATGGATTGGCACAGTGGTAGCAGCAGTGGTCTCAAGCATAACAATTCTAAGGACAGCTCGGGACCCAGCAGTGTTTTGTTCTATTGTGCATAGGGTTGCTATGGGTTGGAAATGACTCATGATACCTAACAACAAGAAGGGGGCTTCAAAAATTGTATGGGAAACTGGATTAAAAAAATAAAGGTATTTTCCCACGAATTTCTTGAAGCTCCCACATAATTCATGACATTGGTTTGTCTTGAGTCAAAGACAACATGGCTTCATGCAGATGAGTGAACTGGGCTAAAGGACCCACGCCTGGATCAGGATTGTAATGATTAAATTGGGGAGGCTGTATGTCTCTTCCCACAGGTGGATACATTTTCTGCCCAATATACCATCTTTATTCATTTAGATATAAACTGGCTCTGAGTCCACTCAAGATGGAAACTGAATCCATGATCTCCCTACATAAAAACATCCATGACACCCATTATACCATCTGTGGGTCATAAAACCACATTCTCTATCTTTTCTTGGCTCTAGAGCTATTCAAACATTGAAGGGCAATATTTAGGACTGCGCTGGCTTATTCGTGGCCTTTAATTCAGAACACATTTTCACAAAGAGAAGGAGAACAAAGCACAATAACACTAAAGTTCAATTTGCATTCTCAGTCAGTGAAACAAAATGGAAATAAAAAACAGTTGTGGGAGAGTCATTTATAACTTAACTATGACTCCAAAAACGCCTCTCCTATAATGTCATGGAATAAAAGAAAACGTTTAAGTCACCATCAAAAAGCTTAAGTGAACAAAAAAGGGGTTGGAAAGACTATTTAAAAACAATAATAATAAATTAAAGTGTTGATGACATTGTGTAATCTCTCTCCCAAATTGGGAGGTACAATGTCATTTCAATATTTCCTGATTAAAAATATTTCCCTTCTGTTAATGATTTGTTTTGATGCTTCCAGTAATTGGGAAGTCAGCATTGTTCTAGGAAATTCCAGCAGATGGAATGCAAATATGCTTTACAATTTGGCAAGACTTCCTACACAACTGTTGTACTTGTCTGCCATCACATTTCCACAATTTTCAGGTACAAATTTGCCATTGTAAGTTATGTCTGGTTTGTTCTGCAAAAAAACATACCAAGTGTTAACAGATGCGTGCAATTCCAACTACAATGTCAGCTACCCAGTTAAATAGTTTACAAAGCACATGCTCTTCTTACAGGATTAGTAAAGTTATAAGATTGTGCTGATAAATAAAAGGGCTCCCTGAGTTAAATTTCAAACTCCATCTCATACAGTTAATCAGCAGCAGAACTTGAAGTAGGCTTTTGGCTTCATGTCTTGCATATTTTCTGCAAAGCTAAGAAATGGAAATACATATAAATCCCTCATTAACAGTGATCACATAAAACTGCTTGCTGTTCCTTTGGATGTCAAGCTATACTCAACACTGTGTCTTTGCTTGTGCTGATTCATTCTTTTTCCACCTGGTGAAGTAGAATTTTCTCTACATTTCTGAGTCCTCAGGCAAGGTTGTTGTTAGTTGAGTCAGTTCTGACTCATGGTGACCCTATGTACTTCAGAACAAAACATTGTCCAGTTCTGCACATTTATTGGTATGCCCTAATCCATTGTTTTGACCATTGAGTATTTTGAGTGCCTTCAAATTTTAGGGCTAATCTTCCAATACTATATTGGACAACATTCTATTAAGAGTCATAGAATTTTCATTGGTCCATTTTTGAATTAGATTTCTAGGGTTTCTTCCTAGTCTGCCTAAGTCCAGAAATTCCACATAAACCATCTAACCTCTTCCATGGGTGACCTTGCTGGTATTTGAAATACTGGTGGCATAACTTCCAACACCACAGCAAAATGCAAGCAACCATAATAAGACAGATAGATAGACAAGTGGTGAAAGGCTATGTTATCACTATCTTTTACACAGTATATTGTAATCATTTATAGGCCTGTTTCCCATATTGTCCTATAAACTTTCTAAGAAGGTTGTTGTTGTTGTTACGTTCCATTGAGTAGATTTCGAGTTACAGTGACCCTGGATAGGATTTCTGAGGCTTTTAGATCTTTGTGGAAGCAGAAAGCCTCATCTTTCTCCTGCAGAGTGGCTGGTGGGCTTGAACTGTGGACCTTGTGGTTCACAGACTAGTGCTTTTTGTATGGAGCCACCAGAATATCCTCTATTCATCTTTGTCTCATGGAGTTTTAGCTCAATATGTGGTGTATTGTCAGTAGCTTCTTAAATATTTATGAAGGAATTAATTATCCATACTAAATTCAATAATTTCTCAAATTAAATTTTTTCAAGTGTTCATTTTACTTAATTTTTATATAAACCCATTACCCTTGAGTTGATTCCCACACATAGCAACTCTGCATAGGGTTTCCTTGTAAATCTTTACCAGAGCAGAAAGTCTCATCTTTCTCCCAAAGAGCGACTAGTGGTTAGAACTTCTGACCTTGCAGTTAGCAGTCCAGTGCTTACCCTATAGTGCCACCAGGGTTCCTTTAATTTTATTTAGATGCCTGCAAAACAAATCAATATAGAAGATACATTTAGATGTTGTAGGAAAACATCAGGGGGAAAACCTGGTTTTAGCTCATCCAGAACCTAATTCATTGATCCCATTCTCTATTGCTTGCCCTTACGAATATTTTTGCTCATTGTAATGAGTCAACTCTGACTCATGGAAACACTATGTATGTCCCAGTAGAACTATGATCCTTAGGGTTTTCAGTTTGCTTTTTTATTTATTTTGCTGCTGTTGTAGAGAATATACACAAAAAAACAGATACCAATGCAATCATTTCTATATGAACAATTTAGTGACATTGATTACATTGTGCAAATTGTGCAGCCATTATCATTCTCTTTTTCTAATTTGTTCTTCCCCCACTAACGTAGTAGCCTAAGATTCCTATCCAGTTTTTCAGTTGTTGTTGTTAATGTCTTCAAGCCAGTTCCGACTCATAGCAATCCTATGTCCAACAGAACAAAATATTGCCTGGTCCTGTGTCATCCTCATAATTTTTGTTAAGCTTGAATCCATTGTTGCTGATACTGTACCAATCCATTTTATTGGGGATGTTCCCTTTTTTGCTGACCCTCCACTTTATTGAGCAAAATGTCCTTCAACAGGGACTGGTCCCTCCTAACAACATATCCAAAGAATAAGAGATGAAGTCTCGCCATCCTTCTGTCTAAGAAGTATTCTGGTTGTACTTCTAACAGCACAGATTTTTTAAATTCTTCTTCTGGCAGTCCAAGGTACTTTCAATATTCTCCTCCAACACCATAACTCAAATGCATCAATTCTTCTCCATTCTTCTTTATTCATAGTCCAACTTTCACATGCATATGAGGTGACTGAAAATACCATGCCTTAAGTAAGGTACATATTAGTTCTCAAACTATCTTTGCTCTTTAACATTTTAAAGAAGTCTTGTGCAGTAGATCTGCCTAATACAATAAGCTGTTTGATTTCTTGACCACTGCTCCTGTGAGTGGTGATTGTATATCCAAGAAAAATGAAGTCTTTGATCACTTCAATCTTTTTTCCACTTTTCATAATATTATTTATTGGTCCAGTTTTGAGTATTTTTGTTTTCTATACATTGAGGTGCAATTCATACTGAAGGCAAGCAAGCTAGGTCTGCATATCCCTAGTTGTTAATGAGTCTTCCTCCAATCCTAATGCCACATTCTTCTTCATATAATCCACCTTCTAAGATGATTGGTTCAGCATACAGATTTTAATAAGTATGGTGATAGAATACAACCCTGGCACACACTTTTTCTGATTTTAAACCATTCTGTTCAAATGATTGCCTCTTAGTCTATATACAGGTTCCTCATGAGCACAATTAAATGTTCTGGAATGCCCATTCTTTGCAATGTTCACCATAGCTTGTCATGATCCACACAGTCAAAAGCTTTACATAGCCAATAAAGTACAAGTAGATATCAATATGATATTCTCTGCTTTTAACCAAGATTCATCTGACGTCAATAGTGATATCCCTATTTCATGTCCTTTTCTGAAGCCACCTTGAATTACTGGCAGTTCCCTGTCAATTTAATTTACAGTCGTTTTTAAATTATCTTTAGCAAAATTTTATTTGCATGCAATATTAATGATATTGTTTGATAATTTCTGCACTTGGTTAGGTTGCCTTACTTTGGAATGGGCACAAATATGGATCTCTTCCAATGGGTTGGCCAAATTTCTTGGCATAGATAAATGAGCACATCCAGTGTTGCATCAGGTGGTTGAAAGATTTAAATTTGTATATGTTCAATTTCTAGAGCCTTGTTTTTCATCAATGCCTTCAATACAGCTAAGACTTCTTCCTTCAGTACCATTGCTTCTTGATCACATGTTAGCTCTGAAATAGTTGAACATTGACCATTTCTTTTGGGAATGGTGGCTTTGTGTATACCTTTTATCTTCCTTTGATGCTTTCTGCATCATTCAACATTTTGCCATACAATCCTTCTATATTGTAAGTCAAGGCTTAAATTTTTTCATTTCTTTCAGCTTTAGAAATGCTGACCTTATCCTTCCCTTTTGGTTTCCTAACTCCAGGGCTGCACATTTCATTATATATAATACTTGCTTTTGAAGTTTTCTGTTCAACTTTTGGAGATCCTCATTTCTTACTTTTACTTTATATTGCCACAAAGGAGAGTAAGTTTCAGGGTTTCTTCTGACATCCATTTTGGTATTTATTTTCTTTCATGCTTTTTAATGACCTTTGGTTTTCTTTCTATATTATGTTCTTGATGTCATCCCACAACTCCTCTGGTCTCCAGTGTTAATGCCTAATGCATCAGTTCTGTTCTTGATGGTGTTGTTGTTAAGTGCCGTCGGGTCGATTCCAACCCACAGTGATCCTGTATAGTGTTTCCAAGGAATGGCTGGTGAGCTGGAACTGCCGTCCTTGCAGTTCAAACAACTTTGCAGTCCAGCTCATTAATTCACAGCGCCATACCAATTCAGTTGGAATATGTTCAAGGTCATATTTTGGCTCTTGTGGACTTGTTTTCATTTCTTCAGTTTCAGCTTAAACTTGCATATAAGCAATTGATGGTCTGTTTCACAGTCAGCTGCCGGCTTTATTTTGGTTGATGTTATTGAACTTTTCCACAGTCTCTTCCCACAGATGTAGTTATTTGATTTCTATGTATTTCACCTGGTGAAGTCCATGTGTATAGTCTTCTTTTATATTGTTTAAAACAATCATTTGCAATTAATAAGTCACTGTTCTTGCAAAATTCTATCATGCAATATCCAGCAACAAGGTCATATTTTCCAACTACTGATCCTTCCTCTTTGTTTCCATCCTTCACATTCCAATCATTAGTAATTATCAATACATCTTGCTTGTATGTTTGGATTGAAGAAGTTGGTATAATTCTTCAATTTTATCATCATTGACCATGATTGTTAAGATTTCATGTCAACTTGTCTGGGTCAGGATTCTCAGTGCTTGAGTAGTTGAGAAGCAGTTATCCCCATAATGAGACCTCATACAATGTAATGAACTCTAGAATGATTGTGAGCAGCCAATCAATTGAAAGGATGTTTTCTTGGTGGCGTGGCTTGCTTCCACTATAATAGATACTCAGGCAAAGTTGTTTGCTTTCTGCTGACTGCTGATCCTTACAGTCATCAATTGCCTGCCTGCCTGTCTGATCTGCCTATCTACTGGAGCTAACCGCCTGCCTACTGGGCATGCTTGCCTGCTGGATCTGCCTGCTTACCAGATCTGTCTGCTGAATCAGCCTGCCTGCCTACCTGCAGATCTTGGTTCATCTGACCCAGTCTTAGGACTGCCCCATCCTACAGTTGTGAGCCATTTCCTTGATATAAGCTTCTCTTTGGTGGTTATGTACCATGGAGTCAGTTCTGACTCATTATTGTTGTTGTTAGGTGCCATCAAGTTGGTACTGATTCACAGCAATCCTACACAAAACAGAATGAAACACTGCCTGATCCTGAGCCAACCTCACAATTGTTGCCACTCTTCAACCCACTGATGCTGCCACTTTGCCAATCTATCTCGCTGAGGGTTTTCCTCTTTTTCTCTGACCCTCCACTTTACCAAACATGATATCCTTCTCCAGCGACTGGTCCCTCCTGGCAATATGTCTGAAGTATGAGAGACGAAGTCTGGCCATCCTGCCCTCCAAACTGTGCTTCTTCCTGCCCTCTGGCTGTGCTTCTTCCAACACAGATCTGTTTGTTTGTTTGGCAGTCCATGAAACTTTCACTATTCTCCTCCAACACCATAACTCAAATGCATCAATCCTTTTATGGTCTTCCTTAGTCACTGTCTAGCTTTTGCATGCATATGAGGTTATTGAAAATACCATGGCTTGGATCAGGCCCACCTTAGTCCTCACACTGACATCTTTGCTCTTCAACATTTTAAAAGGTTTTGTGCAGAAGATTTGCCTAATGCCATATGTCATTTGATTTCTTGACTGCTGCTTCCATGAGTGTTGATGGTTGATCCAAGAAGATTGAAATCTTTGACAACGTCAATCTTTTCTCATTGATAAGAATGTTGTTTATTG
Source organism: Chrysochloris asiatica (assembly GCF_000296735.1). Taxonomy (NCBI): domain Eukaryota; kingdom Metazoa; phylum Chordata; class Mammalia; order Afrosoricida; family Chrysochloridae; genus Chrysochloris; species Chrysochloris asiatica. The sequence continues at coordinate 1,869,388 of NW_006408861.1, read as the reverse complement.
GTCCAGTGGTGAGGACTTACGTTTTCTTTCCATTGAAATGCAATCCATACCAAAGGCTATGGTCTTTGATCTTCATCAGTAAGTATTTTGAGTCCTCTTCACTTTCAGCAAACAAGGTTCAATCACCTGCAGATTGCAGATTGTTAATGAGTCTTCCTCCAATACTGATGCCATGTTTTTCTTCATATA
>NW_006408861.1:1840360-1868811 GCF_000296735.1 Chrysochloris asiatica | reverse complement strand
CCTTTCCCTCTCTGGATCCAAAGTCCCCAGCCGCTACATCACTCCATGTCATCATCTCTATCTCTATCTCAGGCATCTCTGTTACTCTGGGTAGGGTTCCGCTCTCGGCTCAGCTCCGTTGATGGTCCCAGAGACCTCCACTCCTAGACTGGAGAATTAATCACTCCCTTCCTTGTTACAAAACGTTTACCTTTGCATTTCCAACCCTCATAATCTGTCCTGATAAGCATTAATCACTACAGTATCACGAGTTACCCATCTGTATTTCCTTTTGTCAGCTCCACTGAGACAGATTGAATAGTACCCACTGGAGATTCTGCCTTCCTCCATGCCCCCTAGCACTAGGTTCCCTCTTGAAAGCTTGTAAGCCAGGCACTTCTTGTCTATGAAGTCCTCCTCCCACCCCCCAATTTGAGTATCCAATGTCCAAGTTGCCCATCTCCATCCACTCTGTGTGTGGAGGGGGTGGGAATGTTTCTTGCTGTAAGGATTTGTTCCTTCTTTTGAGTTGTTGCTCCATAGGTATAGGTCAAGTTCATCAGATTGTATCAGCTCACTGTTTTGTTTTTTTTTTTCCCTCTTCTTTCTTCTCCTGGTTGAGCTTCCATCATCCAGTAATCCGGTTCAGGTCATGTGGGTATCATCTGCAAATGTGGGTGCTCCTGTGCACATGCTCTCTCTTCCCATCAGCCGGTAGCTCCACTCTCCTCTCGAGTCCTCTGTGGCCACACCACTGACTCTGGGCCCAAGAGTCCCCAGGTCTCCTCACACTGCTTGCCAACCGGGTCCCCAAATGGGTCCACAGAAGTCCACTGAACATTGTAGGGCTTAGCTTGCCACTTCATTGCTGCTTTTACCCTACTTCACCCCATCAGTGATGTGTGTGGCCACCAATCAGAGCATGCATTTCCATTGAGTCTTAGTCTGGAAGGGGGTTTGCATTAAGAGGACCTGGCCACTTGTCTTGATGTTTCCTAGGGAAGCCATTTGTTTGTTATTGTAGTAACAGTCCATCTGCCTCCATTTTTCCTACAGGTCTTTCTTTCAAGAGGTATCTTTTATTCCTCTAGCCACTCCAGGCTGGTCTGCTCATCCTTTCAAGTGGAAATTTCTCATCTTTGGAGATCTGGATGTGGTTTCTGTTTCTACCTATAGTTTTATGTATTGCAAAGGCTCCGCACAAAGCCTCGTTCACTGGGTACGCTGTAGCCCCATTTTAGTTATTCCAATCAATCATAGGCAGAAGACGGACTTACAAGCCTTCTAGTGTGATGTTTCTGACTATTCCTTTCTTTCCCTCTCCAGTGTCTACTGTATATTATAATGCAAGGGAAACCAAGATTAAAAAAAAAAACCAAAAAAACAGTCAAGCGTCTTAACATTATTGCCCCCCACATTCCTACCATGACTCAATCCCTGTATCTCAGAGCCCTGCGGTTCCAAGGCTGTGCATATATCGTCCTTTATCTCTGTCCCATTTAGCCCTTTCAAACATGCCCAATTGTTCTCCCATCTGCCCCGTTTCTCCACTTCCTTCTCCCTCCCTGTATATTGCCCCCCTCGCCAGCACCCAAGCTCTTCTGTGTCCAATCACTGCCCTGCGCTCCACCCTCCCCACTTCCCCCCACCCATCACCAACTTCCCAACCACCGACAAAGACTTCCCCCTACCCCCCTTTAGTAAAATTTCTTTTTCTTAGTCTTTTACAGTAGTGGTCCTATGCAGTATTTCTCTTTTTGTGACTGACTAATTTCACTCAGCATAATGTCCTCAAGGTTCATCCATGTTATCGAACAACTGCCTCAGGTACAAATTCCTCATGAGCACAATTAAGTGTTCTGCAATACTCCTACTTCACAATGTTGTCCATAGCTTGTCATGATACACACAATCGAAAGCCTTTGCGTAGTCAATAAAGCACAGGTAAACATCTTTCTGGTATTCTCTGCTTTCAGCCAGGATCCATCGTACATCGGGAATGATATCTCTCACTCCACGTCCTCTTCTGAATCCAGCTTGAACCTCTGGACATGCTCTGTCAATGTATGCTTGCAGCTGTTTCCGTATTACCTTTGGTGGTATGTGCCATGGAGTCAGTTCCGACTCTTAGCGACCCTGTACAGGGTTTCTGAGGCTGTAAATCTTCATAGGAGCAGAAAGCCTCATCTTTCTCCCATGGAACAGCTGGTAGTTTCGAACTACTGACCTTGTGGTTTGTAGCCTAATTCGTAACCACTACGCTAACAGAGCTCCTTGTAAAACTTAAATTGCATGGGATATCAAAGATATTGTCCAATGATTTCCACATTCTGTTGAGTCACCTCTCTTTGGAATGGGCACAAATACGAATCTCTTCCAATCAGTTAGCCAGATAGTGGTCTTTCAAAAAATCTTGGCATAGATGAGTCAGTGCCTCCAGTGCCACCTCACTTTCTTGAAAGATTTCAGTTTTTATTCCATCAATTCCTGATGCCTTGTTCCTTGCCAATTCCTTCAATGCACCTTAGACTTCTTCCTTCAGTATCATTGACTCTTTTTTTTTTTTTAAGTTTTTATTGTGAATTGAGTGATAGTTTACATGGGAGACCATCAGCTTTACATTCATTCTATCGTATTTCATTTCATTGCAATGATTACAATCCCCTCCAGGCATCATCATCCAACAGCATTTGCTTCCATTTTCTGTTTTGTTTTTGTTTTACACGGAAGCATTCAGGAATATATAACCATTCAAACAACCAGAGGGTACACCACTTAAGCCTACCCCCTGGTGCCAGCACACAGCCACTTTCCCTCCCTGAGTCCAGAGTCCCCAGCCACTCCATCTCTTCACGTCATCGTCTCTGCCTCTATCGCTGGCATCGCTGCTTCTCTGGATAGGGTCCCATTTATGGTCCCAGGGTCCTACGCTCCTGGACTGCAAGATCAACCACTCCCCTCCTTTTGTTACAAAGCATCTACCTTTACATTTGCAACATTCATAATCAGTCTTGATAACAATTTTTCACTATTGAACCACAGGAGTCTTATCACCATCTCCTTTCACCAGCCCCATCCAGACAGGTTGGAAACCACTCAGTGGAGATTCTACCTTTCCCTGCTTCCGCTGACACTAGGGTCCCTCTTGAAAGCTTGTAAGCCAGTCACTTAATGCCTTGTAAACACTTCCCCCACATTTTGGATAGCCAATGTCTAAGTTGTCCATCCCTGTCAACCCTGTGTACTGAGGTGGTAGGAATGATCCTTTTTTAAGTGTACTACTCATTCATAAGTTTAGGTCAGGTTCATCAAATTGTAATAGATTACTCTTTTTTCCCTCTTCTTTCTTCCTCTAGTTGAGTTCTGATCATTCAGCCATTGAAGCCAGGTCAAATGGGTATTATCTGAAAGTATGAGTGGTCTTGTGCATCTCCCCTCACTTCATATCAGCTGGATGCTTCACTCTCTGCTCTAGTCCTATGTGGCTGTGTCCCTGTTCCTGGGTTTAGGAGTCCCTAGGTGTCACTATACTGCTGGCCAAACAGGTCTCAATCCAGGTTAACATGAGTCTATTGAATGTGGCCAGACTTAGCTCACAACTTCATTGCTGGTTTCCCCCACTTCCCCGTATCGGTAGACCAACTTGCTCACCAGCAGGACCACATTCCTGTTCATGTATTCCACTTGAGTCTCAATCTTGGGAGGGGTTTTGCCCTGAGGGGATCTGACCACTTGTCTTGATGGCTTGTTTGTTCTTGTAGTAGTCAATCAGACTGTTGTTATTGTTTATTATTTTTCCTGCTGGTCTTTCAAGAAGTATCTTCTGTTCTTCTAGCTGCTCCAGGCTAGTCTGGTTGTCCTTTCAAGTGGAAATTTTCCACCTCAGAAGATTCTGGATAGGGATCAGGATTCTACCTAAGGTCTTACGCAATGCAAAGGCTCCATAGGAAGCCTCCTTCACTGGGCAAGTTCTAGCCTCATTTTAGGTTTTCATTTATAAGCTGAAGACAGACTTACAAGCTTTCTATTATGATGTTTCTAGCTATTCCTTTCTCTCCCCCTCAAGTGTCTATTTTACAATAGTAGGCAAGGGAAACCAAGATTCAAAAGATAGCCAATCATTTTAACATAATTTCCCTTCTTTTACCCATTCAAACAATGCCTCAATCCCTGTATCCCACAGCCCTTTTGTTCCAAGGTTGAGCAAACATCACTATTTACCTCTGTCCCACTTAGCCCATATCATTGGCTCTTGATCATATGCTACCTCTTGAAACGGTTGAACATCAACCATTTCCTTTTGGTACAGTGACTCTGTGTATTCCTTCCATCTTCTTTGAATGCTTTCTGCATCATTCAATAATTTGCCCAGAGAATCCTTCAATAATGAAAGTCAAGGCTTGAATTTTTTTCTTCAGTTCCCCCAACTTGAGAAATGCTGAGCATGTTCTTCCCTTTTGGTTGTCTGACTCCAGATCTTTGCACATTTTGTTGTAATATTTGACTTTGTCTTCTCGAACTCACCTGTGAAATTTTCTGTTCAGCTCTTGTACTTCCTCATTTCTTCCATTTGCTTTAGCATCTCTACACTGGAGAACAAGTTTCAGTGTCTCTTCTGACATCCATTTTGATCTTTTCCTTCTTTCTTGTCTTCTTAATGGCGTTTTGCTTTCTTCATGTATGATGTTCTTGATGTCATCCCACAACTCTTCTGGTCTTCAGTCTTTAGTGTCTAATGTATCAAATCTGTTCTTCAGATGATCTATAAATTCAGGTGGAATATATTCAAGATCATATTTTGATTCTCATGGACTTGTTTTCATTTTCTTCAGCTTCAGTCTGAATTTGCAAATGAGCAATTGATGGTCTGTCCCACAATCTGCCCCTGGCTTTGTTTTGGCTGATGATATGGAGCTTTTCCAGCATCTCTTTCCACAGATATAGTCAATTTGATTTCTGTACATTCCATCTGGTGAAGTCCATGTGTATAGTCATCTCTTATGCTATCTAAAGAAGGTATTTTAAATGAACAAATCGTTGGTTTTACAGAATTCTATCATGTGATCTCCAGCATCATTTCTATCATCAAAGCCATATTTTCCAAATACTGATCCTTCCTCTTTATTTTGAACTTTACATTCCAATCATCAGTAATGATCAATACATCCTGATTGCATGTTTAATCAATTTCAGATTGAAGAAGTTGGTAGAATTCTTCTATTTCATCCTCATTTGCTTTAGTGGTTGGTGCATACATTTGAATAATAGTGGTATTAACTGGTCTTCCCTGTAAGTGCATGGATATTATCCTATCACAGACAGTGTTATACCTCAAGACTGATCTTCATATGTTCTTTTTGATGATAAATGCAACACCATTCCATTCCTCTTTAATTTGTCATTCCTGGCATAGTAATGTAGTTTTCAGATTCAAAATGGCCAATACCAGTCCATTTCAGCTCACTAATGCCTAAGATATCAATGTTTATGCGTTCCATTTCATTTCTTTTACAATTTCCAATTTTCCTAGATACATACTTCATACAATCCATGTTCTGATTATTAATGGATGTTTACTGCTGTTTCTCTTCACTTTGAGTTGTGCCCTATCAGCAAATGAAGGTCCCAAGGGTTTTACTCCCATAGGCTTTACTCCATTTGCGTCATCACAGTCAACTCTGCTTTGAGAAGGTAGCTCTTCCCCAGTCACCTTCAACCTGAGGGACTCATTTTCTGGCACTATATCTGACAGTGTTTCTCCACTGTTCATAAGGTTTTCAGTGATTAAATATTTAGAAGTAGTTTGTCTCTCCTTCTTCCTAGTCTGTCTTCATCTGGAAGCTCATCTGAAACCTGTCCACCATGGGACCCTGCTGCTATTAAAAATACCTGTATCATAGCTTCCAGAATCACAGTACCTCACAAGCCACCACAGTATGACAAACTGATAGACGAATGGTGGTTCTGACTCATAGCAACCCTGTATAGGGTTCCCTGGGCTGTAAATCTTTGTGGGAGAGCAGAAAGCCTCATCTTTCTCCCATAGAAATGCTGGTAGTTTCAAACTGCTGACTTTGAGATTAGTAGCCTGATTTGCAACATTATGCTTCCAGAACTCCTGTCTTTTCTTTATGTGTATACATATGTAAGTTGCACACTTTTGCTTTTCTAGGGAACCCAGCTTAAGACATTTGGTACTGAGAGTGGTTTTAGAGAAACAAAATCATAGGAATGAGCTTTCTAAATTGGTTCTCAGGTCTGACTAATTTAAACTCTGCCTTCACTGTAAAGAGGGTGAGGGTGCTGATAATCCATGGCAAGAGGTGGCAATATTAATATAAAAAATGTCACCACCAATAGATCATATGTTGGAGAAAAGTAAGCTGATTGTTTTCTTAAAATTTTGTCAGAATCGAAAGTAGCAAAGGAAACAGATGAGCTCAGGGCTAAGAAGTCACAGTTCAAGTGCCACATAAAACACCTCAAAGTTTCCACTTGTGCTCTGAAAGAAAATGTTATTTCTTGTAGTAGCAGTGTTGATATTGTGGAAAACCAAATGCAGAGTCTTATTGTAAGAGTGGTTGAATTACAACGCCAGAATTTCCAACCTGGAATGGTGTCTGATGTTGTAGTGAGGGCATTGATTAGGAAGAAATGGGATTCTGAATCTCAAGAAGCTGGGACATAGAGCCTGGAAAGTCCACTGAATCACCCTTGTCAACAGCACCACCCCTCCATTCTGAAGAGATTACTCCATTTTTGTTAGGAGACCCATTATCAGTAAAAAAAACATTATCCTTTCTGGCCACACTTAATGAGATAAACCCAACTGTGACTGCTGAGATGATGCCTGAGGCATTGTCTGGGGCATCCCCTAAGGTAGATATCTTTCAAGACATTGTTGAATGTTCCCAGGAAACACCTCTACCAATTATTGCTTCTAAACCTATAATTAGACTTAAGTCCCAGTGAACTGCAAAAGGTGAAGTACAAATTGTGACCCAGAAAGAAAGATACTACACTCCAAAATAATTGATTGATTTCATAACTACAAGCAGAAAACTGGAGAAAACGTGTGGTAATGATGATTAAGGAGCTCTGGTAAGTGTAGTGGTTATGAATTGGTCTGCTAACCTCAAGGTTGGCAGTTCAAAACTACCAGAGGCTCCACAGGAGAAAGATGAGGTGGTCTGCTCACATAAAGATGTATAGCCTCGGAAACCCTTTGTAGGGTCACTATGATTCAGAACCGACTCCATGGTACTTAACAACAACAATGACGATTAATGGTAAAATGATTATTGATGTGGGCTTATTAAGCACAGATTCTTCATTCAGTGTTTAACCTCAATAGGTTAGGAGAGAATCTACTAGTTTATTTTGTTGGTTCACTGAAGCCTGGATTGTGTAGTGACCTACAACAAATCAAGTTGAAGTACCAGACATGCTTTGGTATTCTGTAGAGTAAGGGATCCAAAGTCTTTGGGAAACTGGCATGTTAGAGGGGATTTACTAGGATAAACCCATAACACATGGAGTTCCTTAGAGAACAAGATAAACTCACACATGGAATACTCAGAGAATACACCTTTTATGACAGCAGTGAGGAACAAATTTGTGGAAGGAGCCCTAGCATCCTTGAAAACTGCTGTGATTGCTATTTTATGTAAGCTAGATTTGACAGTTGGAACTGACCTAATTGAATTAGACATCTAGCTACAATGGGGTTGATTATATCCTGTAGTGTTGGTTATGTGCCATGGAGTCAGTTCTGACTCATAACAACCCTGTAAAGGGTTTCCGAGGCTGTAAATCTTTAAGGGAGCAGAAAGCTTCATCTTTATCCTGTGGAACAGCTGGTAGTTTCTAACTGCTGACCTTGCGGTTGGCAGCCCAATTCATAACCACTACGCTACCAGAGCTCCCTGATGCAGTGGTGGTAGGGGCCAAAAGGCAGCAAGCACTTCATTGCCAAGTACAAAAGGGGCATTGTTACCATTATGGACAACAGAATCAAAGTATTAATCAATATAGTCTGAGTCATGTGGATTTATGGCATTGACTAATTAGGCAGCGTGTCCCTAGGAGTGACATAGATAAGAAACCTTCTAAATGTTTACTTGATTGGTTGTTGTTAAGTGCCATCCAGTTGGTTCTGACCCTATATAGGGTTTCTGAGGAGCAGCTGGTGAGCTTGAACCACCAGAAAAAATTCTAGGTCAAGTGGACAGCAGTCCAACTTGAATTACCAGAATGGACAGTCACAGCCTGTCAGTTACCAGACTTGAGCCAGTTTATAGACCCACAACCCTTTAAATAAATGGGTGGCTGGATCCCCTTGATGAAGGACCTCACTACACCACAAGCTGTTAGTTTCTCTCCCAGCCTTCCCCAGAAGGATCTGTGGCCTTTTAAAAGAGTGATGGTTCATTGGGGGAAAGGAAATAATCCAACCTCTCAGGGATTATTAAACACTGGCTTTGAATCAACACTAATTTCATGAAACCCAAAATATCACTGTGGTCCACTAGTCAGACTTATGGAGGTTACATTATTAATGAAGTCCTAACTAAGATCTGTCACACTGTGGGTCCAGTGCATCCCTGAATTAATCCTGTGGTGATTTCCCCAGCTCCAGAAGGCATAATCAGAATAGACATATTCAGCAACTGGTAGAACCATCATGTTATAATATGAAATAATGAAATGTGGAATAATGGCTATAAGGGTTGGATAAGCCAAGTAGAAACTTATGAAGATAGTAAACTAAAAGTAATACCACATTCCCGGAAGGATTGCAGAGATAAGTGCCACAATCAAGTACATGAATGATATAGAGGGGTTGATTTCCATCACATTCCTACTTAACTCATCTATCTGGCCTCTGAAAAAGACAGACAAATCTTGGAGAATGACAATGGATTATCTTAAACTGATTCCCATTGCAGCTGCTGTTCCAGATGTTTCATTTCTTGAGCAAATTAATTAATCTTCTAGTACCTGATATGTAGCTATTGATCTGGCCAATGTCTTTTTCTCAATTCCAGTTTCTAAGGATATGGTGTGACACTGTATGATCAAGACTGGACAACAAACTACCAGTTCAGCACTTCAAACCCACAAGCTACTCGTCAGAAACATATTTAGGGTCTCTATGAGTCTAAATCAACTCAGTGGCACTTAACAATAATAACAACAACCAGGATCAACAGGTGCAGTTTGCCTTCATCTGGCAAGGCCAACATTATACCTTCACTGTCCTACCTCAGAGTTCTAGTACACAGTTGTAGTGTCATAATTTAGTCTGCAGGGACCTTGGTCATCTTTCCTCACACAAAATGTCATGTTGGACCATTGATGACATTATTATGATTGGAGCTAGTTAGGAAGAAGTCTTAATAACTCCAGACTTATTGGTAAAATACCTGCATGCAAGAGGATGGGAAATTAACCCAACAAAAAATTCAGGCACTGCAGTGAAATTTGTAGTGGTTCAGTAGTGTGGGACACATAGAGATATTTCTATCATAGTGAAGAATAAGTTGTTGCATCTGGACCATCCCACAACTTAAAAAGAGTCACAACACCTGATAGGCCTTTTGGGTTTTAGAGGCAGCATATGCCTTATTTGGGTGTACCACTCCAGCCTATTTATTAAGTAGCTCGAAAAACTGCTAATTTTGAGTAGAGCCCACAAGAGAAGGCTCTGCAACAGGTTCAGGCCTTTCTGCTGCTTGAACTATATGATTCAGTTAATCAGGTAGAGATGCAATTTGGAGCCCTTGGCAGGCCTCTCTTGGTAAATTATAATGAATCCTTGAATTGCAAGCTCGGTGGTTCAAGCTCACCAACTGCTCCTAGGAAACTCTATACAAGGTTTGACTAGATTCAATTTAAATGTCTTTAGCAAGAACACTTCAGGAGATCTGAATATGGATATTTTTATGGTTTGTTTAGATCACATGGAGTTGTGTGAAACATCCCACACCTAGTGCAAGCTTCTTGGTCACTGATTTTGTACCCACTCACTTATTCTAGAACTACCCATGACTCATAAGCACACTATATTTGGACTTTGTCTGAGAGATCTACTCATTCCATGTTCCTATTATTAATGGATGTTTACAGCTGTTTCTCCCCATTTTGAATTGTGCCCATCAGCAAATGAAGGTCCCAAAAGCTATATTTCATTTGTATCATAACAGTGAACACTACTTAGAGGTGGCAGCAATTTCCTGGTTGTATTTTTGAGTTCCTTCCAACTTGAGGGGCTCATCTGGCACTATACCTGACAATATTCTGCTGTACTTCATCATGTTTCAATATTCAATATTCTAATGCTATCTGACAATGTTTCACCTTATGAATAACAGTAGAACACTATCAGCATCAGAATATTGAATATTGAACATTTCAAGATCTATCTTGAAGTATACAACACTGTCTGTGATAAGATAATATCCATATGCCTACAAGGAAGATCAGCTAATACAAAAATTATTCAAGTTTACACACCAACCACTAAAGACAGTGATGATGAAATTGAAGGCTTCTACCAACTTCTTCAGTCTGAAATTGATCAAACATGCAATTAAGATGTATTGATAATTACTAGTGATTGGAATGCAAAGATTGGGAAAAAAGAGGAAGGATCAGTAGTTGGAAAATATGATCTTGGTTATAGAGATAATGCTGATGAATAAGAAAGACTGGAGAAGAATTGATGCATTTGAGCTCTGGTGTTGTAGGAGAATATTAAAAGTACCATGGACTGCCAAAAGAACAAACCAATCTGTGTTGGAAGAAGTCAGCCAGAATGCTCCCTGAAAGCCAACATGGCCAGATTTTGTCTCTCATACTTTGGACATATTGTCAGGAAGGAGCAGTCCCTGAGAAGGGATATCATGTTTGGTAAAAATGGAGGGTTGGAGAAAAAGAGGAAGATCCCAACAAGATGGATTGGCACATTGGCAGCAGCAATAGGCTCAAATGTAGCAAAATTGTGAGGTTGGCACAGGTCCAAGCAGAGTTTCATTCTGTTGTGCATAGGAGTCTCTATGAGTCAATACCAACTCAATGGTACCTAACAACAACAACAATGCTAGAGAGCATTCATCATCAGAGTCTCTACTGACATCTATCTTGGCCTTTTCCTTCTTTCTTGTCTTCTTAATGGCCTTTGGCTTTCTTCCTGTATGGTTTTTTTTTATGTCATTCCACAATGCTTGTGATTTTGGTTATTAGTGTCTAATGCATCAAATCTGGTTTTGAGATGATCTCTAAATTAAGATGGCATATGTTCAAGATCATATTTTGGTTCTCATGGGCTTGCTTTAATTTTCTTCAGCTTTAGCCAAAACTTGCATAAGAGAAATTAATGCCTTGTTTTTGCTGATGATATGGAGCTTTTCCACAGTCTCTTTTCACAGATGTGGTCAGTTTGATTTCTTTGTATTCCATCTGGCAAGGTCCATGTGTATAGCTGTCTTTATGTTGTTTTTAAAAAAAGTATTTGCAATGAAGAAGTCATTGGTCTTACAAAATTATATCATACAATCTCCAGCATCATTTTTGTCACCAAGGTCATATTTTCCAACTACTGATCCTTCATGTTTGTTTCCAATCTTTCATCCCAGTTGCCAGTAATTATTAATACATCTTGAATGCATGTTTAATCACTTTCAGACTGAAGAAGTTTTAGAATTCTGCAATTTCATCTTCACTGTCTTTAGTGGTTGGTGTGCAAACTTGAGTAATTTTTGTATTAACTGGTATTCCTTATAGACACATGGATATTATCCTATCACAGACAGTGATATATTCTTTTTGATGGTGAATATGATGCCATTCCTCCTCAATTTGTGATTCCTGTTACAGTATACCATGTGATTGTCAGATTCAGAATGGTCAATGGCAGTCCATTTTAGCTCACTAATGCCTAGGATATCAATGTTTTTGTGTAACATTTCATTTTTAACAAGTTCCAATTTTCCTAGCTTCATACTTCATATATTTCATGTCCCAATTATTAATGGATGTTTACAGTTGTTTCTCTTCATTAAAGCCCTGAAGGCTTTACTCCATTCATATCATCACAGTCAACTCTACTTTGAGGAGACAGCTTTTCCCTAGTCTCGTTTTGAGTGCCTTCCAACCTGAGGGGCTCATCTTTGGCACTATCTCTGATAATATTTTGGTGCTATTCATCATGTTTCAATATTCACTATTATAGGGCTGACAGTGATCCACTGTTAATCATAAGGTTTTCAGTGACTAAATATTCAGAAGCAGTCCGTTTTTCCTTCTTCCTAGTTTGTCTTTGTCTGGAAGCTCAGCTGAAATCTGTCTACCATTGATGACCCTCCTGGCATTTATGCACATGACACAATCTTGCTTGCTGAAAGCAAACAGAACTTAAAATATTTACTTGGTATGGATTACACCTCAATGTAAAGAGAACAAAATATTCACCACTGGAGGAATAAATCACATCAAGGTAAATCATCAAAATTTGAGCTTGTCAAAGATTTCCTTTTTCTCGAATCAACCATCAACATTCTTGGGAGCAGTAGTCAAGAAATCAAATGACATATTGCATTAGGCAAATCTGCTGCACAAGACCTCTTTAAAGTATTCAAGAGCAAAGATGTCAGTTTGAGGACTAAGGTGCACCTGACCCAAGCCATGGTGTTTTCAGTGGCCTCATATCATATGGAAGTTGGATAATGAATGAGGAAGACCAAGACCATAGAAGAATTGATGCATTTGAATTATGGTGTTGGAAGGGAATACTAAAAGTACCACTAATTGCCAAAAGAACGAACAAATCTGTGTTTGAAGAAGTACAGCGAGAGTACTCCTTAGAAGTCAGGATGACCAGACTTTTTCTCTCATACTTTGGACATATTATCAGGAAAGACCAGGCCCTGGAGAAGGACATCATGCTTGATAAAATGGAAGGTTAACAAGAAAAAAAAATGAAATCCCCAATGAGATGGATTCGCATAGTGGCAGCAGCAATGAGCTCAAGTTTAGCAACAATTGTGAGGTTTATTCTGGACTGGGCATGACAGCACCTAACAGCAACAACAACAACAATGATTTTGTAGCAATAATTTTTTACTCAACCTCACATACCTAAGATCTATCTGGAGCCAAGTAGAACTTTCCAAGAAAAGTGAACTTGGTCTAGGGGAAATTTTATGAAAATAAGGGATAGGAGAATTAAAAATAGTTTTTGAATAGATCATGTTATAGATATATACATGCATAGATTATATACTTTGTTGTTGCTATGTGCCATGGAGCCGGTTCCAACCCATAGCAACCCTGCACAGGGTTTCCGAAGCTGTAAATCTTTAAGGGAGCAGAAAGCCTAATCTTTCTCCCGCAGAACAGGTGGTAGCTTTGGACTGCTGACCTTAAGGTTTGCAACCCGATTCATAACCACTACGCTACCTGGTTACAAATTGGGTTGTGAACCTTTAGGTCAGCAGTTCAAACTACCACCTGTTCTGCCAGCTCGACAGACCTTAACAACAACAACAACAACATATTATATACTTATAATGTTGTTATTGTTCTTAGGTGTACAACATATTGTAATACTATCCAGTCCTGCCAAACTCAGAATTTTTGCTATATTTGAGCACATTGTTGCAACCACAGTGTCAAAACATCTCTTGAGGGTTTTCCTCTTTATCTATGATTCTCTACTTTACCAACCATGATAACTTTCTCCAGGAAATAGTCCCTTCTGATAACATGTCCAAGGTACATGAGATGAACTCTTTCTAACCTCACTAGTAAGGAATATTTTGGCTGTACTTCTTCCAAGACAGATTTGGTCTTTTGGCAGTCTACAGTATAGTCAATATTTTTTTGCCATCTTCATAACTCAACTGCATCAGTTCTTCCATCTTCCTTATTCATTGTCTAGCTTTCACATGCATAAGAGGCAATTGCAAATATATCATGGCCTGAGTCAAGTACACCTCAAGATGCCATCTTTGTTTTTAAACACTTTGAAGAAGTTTTTGCAACAAATTTGTCCAGTGCAATATAGTGTTTATTTCTTAACTACTGCTTCGATGAACATTGATTGTGGATCCATGTAAAATGAAATCCTTGACAACATCAAAATTGCTCATGCCCACTGGGTGAGATGGTATATATCAAGTACTTAAAATTGTACCTGACACATAAACCAGTTTCTGTGGAATAAATTCCAGATCAGGATGTCTTGTGCTGAGTTTTCAAAAGAAGGTATCCACACTTTTCTTCTAAGACACTTCTGGGTAGAATCAAACAACCAGCCTTTCAGTTAATAGCCAAGTACTTAATTGTTTACTCTACCCAATGACGCTATGTTGTTGTGCCATTGAGTGAGTGGGTTCAGATTCATTGTGACTCTGTATAGACTTTCCAAGGAGCTGTGGGTGGGTTTGAACTGCCAACCTTATGGTTAGCAGTCCAATGCTTATCCTACAACACATCCAGGAGTCCAGGGAGTCTATGGTGGTAGTGGTGGCTGTAAGCCACTGAGTGGTTTCCAACTCATTGCAACCCTGTATCCAACCCTATGTAGGTTTTCCAAGACTGTAAATCTTTACAGAAGCAGAAAACCTCATTTTTCTCTCACAGAGGGACTGGTGGATTTGAATTTCTGACTTTATAGTAAGCAGCCCAAAGCATAACCCACTCCACTACCAGGGCTTCTTCCAGGGGCTCTCTAATAATTACCAAATAAATACTAATTATTACCATTAAGGATAATAACAAAACTTAGTTCAACTTTGTTGTTATTATTAAATGCCATCAAGTTGGTTTGACTCACAACAACCCTTTTGAGGAACGACTGGTGAGTCTGAACCCACTGACCTTACAGTTCAAACCAACATTATGATTAGTGTTTATCCTACAGTCACAACAAGACTCTAGATCAACTATGAGGGGTAAAAAAAAACTCCATAGATGTGCAGGTCTCTTATTTCCTACTCAGTTCCCTAGGAAGCCACTGTGCTAAGAACTTGTGACTGATATTAAATCCAACTGTGTGATTCCTTTTCTAAATGCTTTACAAAAACCGCTACAATTACTATAACACCACAAACATGCACACATAAAGCAATTGCTGTCAAGTCCATTGCTATTCATAGTGATCCCGTGTATTGCAAAGTAGAATAGCTCTCCATAGCAATTTCAATGGCTATACCCTTTTGGAAGTAGATAACCAGGTCTTCCTTCAGGTATCTTTGGGTGGATTCAAACTGCCAAATTTTTAGTTTGTAGTCAAGTGCATAACCATTTGGGTTACACATGAACTCTTCAAAACACTGAAGACTTCCAGGAAAAGGCATGTTTCCATCTTCTTTAGTTCATCTAACACTACTTATACCCAGATTTCTGTAACCATCAAAACAATTTTTTATTTCTTATATGTGATGGTAAGTGAAATATTGCTATTATGGTTCCAGTTCATATATGCACCAGTTTACTCTAAACAAACTGTTTTAGCATGTCTCTATGATTGATGGATGGATGCAGACAATTCTCTCAGTAACACACTTGTCTCATTAAGGTTTCTTCAAATCAACAGATACTATTTGTGCCACGGAGGAAAAATGATTCTGAGGTCAGGGCTAATATAAATTTTAATATTAATCTCAAATGGACATTTTCCCAAAAATTGAAACTTTCTAACAAGTATACACAAAACAGTTTTTAGATATAGTAAGCTTTTTAAGGAAGGTCAGGAAGATGTCAAAGATGAGTTAAGAGAGGGAAGACTATTGACATGGATGAAGAAGAAACTGTGACTGAAGTCCAGACACTGGTAGAAGAAGACTGTAAAATTACCATTGATGCAATAGTTACTGGAGTCCTGGTGTGGCACTGTAAGATAAGCACTGAATTGCTAACTGCAAGGACAGCAGTTTAAACTCACCAGCAACTCCTCAGAAACCTTATTTTGAGTTGCTATGAGTTAGAACCAACTCAACAGCATTTAGTAGCAACAAACAACAACAACACATACACACACACACACACACACACACACACACACACACACACGAGCGTGAGTCAAAAATTATCTGCACTTTGGCTGTAGAATTAATTTTAATCAACTTCTAGAAAAGGAGCTCTGTTAGCATAGTGGTTACGAATCGGGCTGCGAACCGCAAGGTCATCAGTTCAAAACTACCTGCTGCTCCATGGGAGAAAAATGAGGCTTTCTGCTCCTATAAAGATTTACAACCTCAGAAACCCTGTACATGTCGCTATGGGTTGTAACTGACACTACGGCACTTAGTAACAACAAGAAAAGATAAATATATTATTTTTTAACACTATCTCCTTGTTTTTCAACACACTTTATCCATCTGTCAACAAGCTTTCATTTTCCCTTATCTTAAAATGTTTTAAGCTGAGCTGTGAGGCACAAATGCATCACTGTCTTCACTTCTTCATCAGAGGGGATTCTTCATCCTCGAAGGGCTGTTTTCAGGGGACCAAACAGGTGAAAGTCCCATGGAGCAAGGTCAGGACCACACAGAGGATGCTTTAACACCTCAAAAATAAGTTTTTGCTGAGTGTCAACAGTATAGGCAGAGGTGTGTGGATGTGTATTGTCATGCAAGATCACAACTCCCTTGAATAGCAGTCCTCTGCATTTAACACAAAGTTTAGGCTTCAGCTCTTCAGTGAGCACTTTCCTGTAAGGAACACTGTTTACTGTTGAACCTTTCTCCTGATAGTGGCCCAATACTAGCTCTTGAGAATCCCAGAAAACTGTAAGCATCAATTTTCTAACTGATGTTTGACTTTTAACTTTTTCTTGGTTAGCAATTGAGGATGTTCCCATTCCATACTCTGCTGTTTACTCTTAGGCTCGTGGTGATAAATCCATGTCTTATCATCAGTAACTATTTTTTAAAGACATTTTTACCTTCTTTTGAGTATCCATCCAAATTCTGTTTGTAGATATCCATGTTCACACCTGCACAGCAATCACCTTGAATGGAAAGTGCTGATAAGACAGTGCAGCCAGCAGAAGTTTTAATATAACCAGAATACTGATAATTTTTTATTCACTGTAGCAAAATTATAAAGACAATCAAAGAAAAATTTGGGGCAAACTTAGGGGCTTACTTGTTGTTGTTGTTGTTGAGTCCCATGGACTCATAGTGACCCTGTAGAGGGTTTCTGAGGCTGTAAGTCTTTACAGGAGCAAAAAGCCTCATCTTTCTATCACAGGATGGCTGGTAGCTTTGAACTGCCAACCTTGAGGTTAGCAGCCTGATTCATAACCACTAAGCTACTAGAGCTCCTTAGCGGCCCTACTACATGGTATAAATAGACTATGAAACACAACTAAAAATGCACAAACAGCAGAAGACAAACTAGATGACTAGGATCTTCTAAAAATTAAAAGTTTTTGCACGTCAAAATATTTTATCAAAAGAATAAAAGAAAGAGCCCAAACACTGGGAGAAATTTTAGCAACAACATATTGGACATTTAGCAACAACACCTCCACAACAAAAACACAATCTTGTTTAAAAATAAGTAAAGGACATAAACAGACTCTTCACAAAGACATTCAGGCAGCCAACAAACACATGAAGAAATGCTCATAATCATTAGTCATTAGAAAGATGCAAGTCAAAAAGCAAGATATTATCTCACACCAACATTAACAGTGAAGTTTAAGAAATCAGAAAATAACAAATGTTGGTGAGTGTGAAGACACTGGAATCCTTGAACAATTCTGGTGGGATAGTAAATGGTGCACCCAATGTAAAATTAGATTTCACCAAAAGAGTAAAAAGAGAACCTACAGACTAGAAAAAAATGTTTGGCAATGACATATCAGACTAAGGATTACTCTCTAAAATGTACAGACCACTTCAATACCTCAACAAGAAAAAAACAAATGATTTAATGAAAAATTGGGCAGAGGACATAAACAGACACTTCACCATAGAAGACATTCAGTCAGCCAACAAACATGAAGAAATGCTCATGATCATTTGCCAGAAGAATGCAAATCACAACAGTGAGTTATCTTCTTACTCCAACATTAATAGCAAAGTTAAAAAAAAAAAAACAACTGAAAACAACAAGTGCTGGCAAGGGTATAGAGGGCATGGAACCCTCCTATATTGCTGGTGGGACAGTAAAATAGTGCAATCACTATGGAAAACAGTATGGCACTTTCTAAAAAAAGTTGCAAATGAAAATACCATGTGATCCAGCAATCCCTGTACTTGGTATATATCTTCAAGAAACAAGAGCCGTGACACAAACAGATATATACACACAATTTTCATTACAGCCCTACTCACAATAGCAACAAGATGAAGACAACTTAAATGCCCATCAACAGAGGAATAGCTCAAAAAAAACTTTGGTACATACACATAATGGAAGACTAAGCAATGTTGAAAAACAACAGTGAATCTGCAAAACACTTGGACCTGGAGGACATTATACTGAGTTTAGTCAATCACAACAGGACAAATATTGTATGAGAAGAGTACTGTAAAAGGGGAGCATGGTGGCTCTATAGTATAAGCACTGGATGTGAACCACAGATCAGTGGTTCTAGCTCACCAGCCACTCCTCAGGAGAACAATGAGGCTTTCTGTTCCCACAAAGACTTACAGTCTCAGAAACCTGATACAGGATCATTATGAGTCAGAATTCGATGGCATTTAACAACTATAAAAAGTCAAGAAAAGAACCATTATTTGAAATTTACCAAGGGTGGGAGAGGGAAGAAAGATAAATCACTATTTAGAGACTAAACATGTATTAACTTGGGTGAAGGGAAAAGCAATATTCAATAAGGGGTAAGTCAGTCCAAAATGATCAAGGAAAATAAAGGAAGACACTGGGAGGGGCACAAAAGTTAAAGACAACAAAGGTATATATATCGCATACCCAATACTCCTATAATAGTAATAACAATCATCAACATCTACAAGTGGATGCATAGATAGACACTCAGGCAGAAAAAGAGTGGGCAATAAAATGGGACTATATCCACGAATACATATATAGGTTTGACAGAGGATATTTCTGCACATTATTTATATGTGTTGTAAAATAATGTGCAGTGGATAAAGCATTGACTGCTAACCTAAAAGAATCGACTCAGTTCCATTAGGTTTGTGGGTTTTTATATAGAAACACCTCCATAAATATAGTAGAGTATGTAGGGACAAAGCTATGAAAACTTCTAAGTCATAACTAAATACTTTGGGGAAATGAGTCACTGAACCCAGGGCTCAGGATCATTATCTCAAGGACAATTGTTATAACATCATCCATAAGGACAGTGTTCTACAATCATCTTGGTGAGTAGAGACTGGGGTCTTAAAAGCCTGTGAGTGACCATCTAAGGTGCAAATACTGGTCTCTCCCTGCTTGGAACAATGAACAGTGAAGAAAATTGTTTTAAAAATACAAGAAAACAATTAGTACAAAGACTAATGAGCCATGTGAAGCCCAGCCTTCACAACCCTGAGACCAGAAGAACTAGATGGTGCCTGAATACCACTCCTGACTGCTTTGAAAGGGTTAACAGTAGGAGTTCCTGGACAGAGTTAGAGAAAAGTGTGGAATGAAGCTCAAAAGCATAGAAAAGACCAGGTTTTTTGTTCTGATAGAGATTGGTTGAATCCCCTAGAGTATGTCCTTTAGCCACCCTTCAAGACTGGAACTAAAGTCACCCCATGGTTCATTTTTCAGCCAAATGATAGACAGGCCTATAAGATGAACAGTGACACAGAGAGGTATGTGCTCCTTAGAATTATCAAGCACATGCAGTCTTAAGGGAAGTATATGCCCAAGGACAAACATCAGAAAGTAGGAAAGAATAGGAAAGAAGGACAAATGGAAATGGTAAACTCAGGGAAGAAGTGGGAAAAATATTACCACAATTTGAGGATTGCAATCCATGTCACAAAATGAGTATGAATTGTTGAATTAAAAACCAATTTGCTCCATAAACTTTCACCCAAATCACAATTTAAAAAAAGAAGAAAAGGCATCAGCTGACAACCTAGATGCTCTTTCCTAACTAAAGCCCCAAGGTCATCTCTTTAGAGTCTAAGCAAAATAAAGACCTTACATAGATGCACACCTATGTTCATCACAGCACTATTCTCAATAGCAAAAAGATGGAGACAGCCTATATGTCCACCAATGGAAGAATGGATAAATAAGCTTCAGTATTGTAGGTCAACTAATTATGTATTATGACCCTGCTAGTCAAATTTCTCCATTTTATTATGTATTATAAATCCTACGCTCTATGTCTGGTATGGTGCTATAGTATCAGCAATGGACTGTTAACCACAGATTGGCAGTCAAACCCACCAGCCACTCCTTGTAAACCCTATACAGGGTCCCTATGAGTCAGAACTGACTCAAAGGCACTCAACAACAACAAGTATTAAGGGTGCCCCCACCTTGAGAAGGTGTGACTCAAGTCACCATCTTTAGTTTCCTTTGAGGGCATGGTCTGACTAATTTATAGGACTGCTTTGGAAATGCTCTCTCTCTCTCTCTTGTCCTAGATCTTGCATCTGGATCATTAGTCAAACCTTGTGGGACTTTCTGCTTGTCATCTGACCTGATTCACCAGCTCCCATAGACTTGTGCATCAACCTGCCAATTTGGGTTCCTCAGCTTCTGAGAATCCAATGGTGAGAAGATCCTTCAGACTGATGTCTGAATTATGGATTTAGAACTTGCTAGCCTCCACAAGTGTATGAACCATTTCCTTTGACATTTGTGAGATCTTACAGTGTGTTACAGAGCCCTAGAAAAGGAGGGGAGGAAGGTTTATGGAGTGGTATAATGTAATGTGTTAGAAAAATCGGACACTTGTGATATCTTTAAACACCAACTCATAGAGACCAGCCTTGTGCAGCACTTTCTAAAAGAAATTATTCATGCAGATACATACACACAATGGAATACTAATCTGAAAAATACCTCATAACACGAATGAACCTGGAGAACATTATGCTGAGTGATATTGTTGCTGTTAAGTGCCATTCAGTCCCGTGCAGTTCTGTTAAGTGCAGTTCCAACTCATTGCAATTCCGAGGCAGTAAATCTTTGCAGAAGATGAAAGCCTCATCTTTTCCTGTGGAGTGGCTGGTATGTTCAAACTGCTGACTTTGTGGTTCACAGTCCAGTGCTTATTCTACAGAGCCACTGTGCTCCCTGAGTGGAATTAGCCAATCAAAAAAGGCAAATATTGTATGACAACATTATTGTAAAAATCAAGAAAAGGTTTACATGCTAAAAGAAACATACTTTGATGGTTACAAAGGGTGAGAGGGAAAGGAGGGTAGTTCACTGGCTAGAGGGTAGACACATGCTAACTTGGGTGACTGGGAAGGCAATATACAAGAGAGAAGTTGGCAAAAGAATGATGAAGACAGGGAAGACATAGGGAGGTGTTCAAGAGTGAACCGTAATAGAAGTGAATACTGTTATACTGGAGTCCTGGTGTGGCACTGTGTGTTAATGTGCCAGGCTGCAAAACCATTTGAACTGCAAGGTTGGTGGTTCAAGTTCACCAGCTTCTCCTTGGAAGCCCTATTCAGGATCACTAGGGGTAGGAACAAACTCAATGGCACTTAGCAACAACAACAGTTATCTATGGACAGACACATGGACAGATACACAAGCTGAACGGTTATGGAAAGGAGAGTGGGAGTACATCCACAAATATATAAAGCTTGACAGAAGATATTTGTATCTGGGTATTTACCTTTGCTGCAAATGCATGGAACAAATGATAAGATAAAAACGACTTAAATATCTCCAAACACCTTGAAGAAATGAGTTGCTGAGTCTGGAGACTCAGGACCACAGTCTCAAGGGACACCATGGTCAATTGGCATAACAAAGTACACAGAGACAATGTTCTATATCCTGTTTTGGTGATTAGCAACAAGAATCTTAAAAGCTCATGAGTGGCCATCTAATAAGGTACAACTATTGGTCTCTCCCTGTTTAGAGGAAAGAAGAGTGATGAATATTGAATACATACTTCAAGACTAACAGAATACTTGAACATCAGTCTCCACAACCCTGAGACCAGAACTAGATTATATGGGGAGATAACAACACTAGTAAGGCATGCTCACCATGGAATGATCAATCATTCAAGATCAAAAAGACAATATTTACCTGAGGACAAAATTTAGAAGGGTTCAGAAGGAAGGTATAATGGCAACAAGGAAGGAAGTGGGATGACTGATGTTACATGGAGGAGATTACATGCATTAAAACTAAACTAAGTGTATAATTTGTTGAATGTAAACTAATGATCTGCTCTGTAAACCTTTACCCAATAAAAAGGTTATTAAAAAGAGAGAGAGAGAGAGATCTTACAGCCTGGGCATTTCTCCCTAATAAAAGTATAGGAGAGATGGTGGGCAGGGCTTGGTGGCAGACTAGACAGAAAAGCTGTGTAGATCTTCTTCAGCAAAAATGTGGAAAACCAAATGAAACTAGTTCAGAGGGTGGTCCCAGAACTCTAACCTTCAAATAAAGGGCTTAATATGTGGATTGTTGGGGACCAAAAGACTTACAGCCCTCATAAAACTTTAAGTCTGGGTCTAACCAGACAAAGTCTGCTTATCAACACAGCAGGGAAGGTAGCTTTCCCAAGGTGGCCTGATTCACAGTAAAGGACAGACTTGTAACTATGCAAAACAGCAATGACTTGCAGAACCACCCTATAGAGATTTGAAATAAACTTTGTCATTTGTCGTCAGCTTGTGTTCCTTGCCTGTTCATTAATCCTCGCCTCTCCTTCGGGAAACCCACACAGTGGTCTGAGGAGGTCTTGGACCCCGATAAGTGGCGCCCAAAACGTGGGACTCGAATACGAGAGATAACGTGACGGACCCTCCAAAACAGACCCAAAGAATAATGACACGCAGACATTACAAGAAGGGAGGGCAATCCGATCAGGTAAGTATGGGAAACAAACTGGGAAGAGCACAGTATGTAGATATGTTGAGAGAAATGCTACGTAGCAGAGGTTCAAAAGTAGATCGTAGCCAGCTTTGTAAATTCATAGACTTTGTAAATACTGTCTGTCCTTGGTTCCCTGAGGATGGAGTGGTAGATGTTAAGTTATGGAATCAGATAGATCATCAACTGCAAGAATATTATGCTAAGAATGGCCCGTCCCGGGTGCCTGCCTATACATTTAGTTTGTGACAGATTGTCCAAGATACTTTTGATTTTGGCAGCAATCATCTGGGAGGCAGTTCCATGGAACCAACTGCTCCACCTCCACGCATATACCCTGATTTACAATCTTTACCAACTTTGAGCATAGAAAAATAATTGGGGGATGAGAAACACGAGGATAAGAAAGAAAATGATAGTGGGGATGGAGCCTGGCCAGATTCTCCGGTCAGTGCTCTTTTTTCAGTCAGCGTAAAGAAGGAACAAGAAGAGGAGAAGCTGTGCCCTAAAATGGCGCCGGAACTGAAGGACAAGGAAGTAAGAGAGGCAGTAGTAGATAAGGCAGAAGAAGAAGGGCCGCACCCTAACATGGCGCTGGAAAAAAAGGAAGCGCCCAGGTGCAAGTCT
This sequence comes from Chrysochloris asiatica, assembly GCF_000296735.1. Classification (NCBI taxonomy): domain Eukaryota; kingdom Metazoa; phylum Chordata; class Mammalia; order Afrosoricida; family Chrysochloridae; genus Chrysochloris; species Chrysochloris asiatica. The sequence goes on along the minus strand of NW_006408861.1, from coordinate 1,845,198 downwards.
AATTCCCCATTAACTTCTGGTGAAACGCCTGAGGGAGAGCTAAGATCTGTGCTGAAAGAAGTTTTAAGTCAGTTAAAAGGTTTAACTTTAGAGAAAAAGGCGTTGACTGAAACTATACAGCAAAAAGAGCAGTGGCGTGCTGCCCTTGCTGACTTAGCCAAAGAAAGAGAGGCTAGGACTCAAAGAGAAACAACAACTCCCTTACTCTTGGACCCCTGTGCTACCGTTCAGTCTAATACCCCAGTGATTGCCCCTGTCACTGTAAAAATCGCTACCCCAAGATACTCCCTGATACAGGCAGCATTACTTGATGGAGCAAGACAGGGGGACGAGTTGTCTGGTTTTCAAATGTATCCAATTGTGCAGATGCCCACTGGTCAAGATGAGAACAGTAGAGATGTGGAGACTTGCACCCACAGCTCTTTACCCTTTAAAAGTTTAAAAGAGTTAAAAATGGCTTGTGCTCAACATGGGCCAAATGCTCCCTTTACACAGGCTTTGATAGAACTAGTCTGTGAAGAAGCCTTGCCTCCTTTAGATTGGAAGAATATCACCCTTGCCTGTCTTGCAGGAGGTGATTATTTGTTGTGGAAATCTGGGTATTATGAGGAAGCACGGTGTATAGCAAACCTTAACAACAATCAGCAGAATGGGGGAGCCACATTTGACATGTTAGTAGGGGAAGGGAAATATAATACCATAGAAAAGCAAATTATGTATCCTATGCCTGCCTATGCTCAGATTAATCAGTGAGGATGAAAAGCTTGGAGATCCATCCCCAACACAGTTAAGCAAACTACTGAGTTATCAAAGGTGCGTCAGGGTCCTGATGAGCCTTTTCAAGACTTTGTCTCCCAACTACTTCTTACATCTGGAAGGATCCTGGGTGATTCCCCTGACTCTCTGACCCTTGTAAAACAGTTGGCCTTTGAAAGTGCCAACAGTGCTTGTCAGATGGTTATTCGCCCGTTCAAGAATAAAGGCAGCTTAGATGTTTACATTTGTCTTTGTGCCGATGTGGGACCCTCATACAATCAGGGCCTGGCAATGGCCGCCGCCCTTCATGGGCTAACTCCTCCAGAAATGTTTGCTGCTCTTAAATGCCCAAGAAAGTGGTTGAATTGTGGGAAAATGGGCCATTTTGCTAAAGAATGTAAACAAAGAAAGAATGATAAGAACAACTGTAAAAATACAGCTCATGGAGTATGTCCCTGGTGCAAAAAAGGCAAACATTGGGCCTCTGAGTGCCGCTCGCAGACTCATGCCAATGGGCAACCGGTGTCGGGAAATGGCCAGAGGGGCAGACCCTGGGCCTCACAATCAAACAGGGGAATTTTCGTGGTGGCCAATCCCTTCCACAACGGGTCACAGATCTCCAGTGAGCCACCACAGGGAGTGCTGGATTGGACCTCAGTCCCTCCACCAAAATCGTATTAACTCCTGAAATGGGCATACAGGCTATCCCTACTGGGGTCTAAGGACCTCTGCCTGAAGGATATTTTGGGCTCATCCTGAGCAGAAGAAGCAGTACTCTTTCTGGACTAATTATCACCCCTGGGGTCATTGACTCTGATTATACTGGAGAAATAAAAATTCTGGCAAAAACAGAACAGGCTATCATCCCTTTGGCCACTGGCCAATGCATAGCACAACTGATTTTGCTGCCTCTTGCTGTGAAATATTATAAGTATAAGAAAGAAAACAGAGGCGCCAGAGGATTCGGTTCTTCCGACACCTACTGGGTAAAGGCTATCCAACAAGAAAAACCTAAATTAACCCTCACAATAGAAGGCAGAATTTTTGCTGGCCTCCTGGATACTGGAGCTGATGTCTCTGTGATTTCTGAAAATGATTGGCCAACAGATTGGCCTGCACAAGAGACTATCACTAAACTTGTGGGTATTGGACAATCCCAAAGCCCAAGACAAAGCACTAATTTACTGCATTGGAAAGATGATGAGGGACATGAAGGTACTTTTCAGCCTTTTGTAGTATGTGGATTACCTGTGAATCTCTGGGGCCGTGACATCCTGGAAAAGATGGGAGCCTTGCTCTTTTGTCCTAATCCCAGAGTAGCTCAAATTATGTTAGACCAGAATTTTGTGCCCACTGAAGGTTTAGGAAGAAACCAGCAAGGTATGCATCACCCTATAAGTATTCAGGCCAAGCAAGATCGCAGAGGCCTAGCGTCCTTTTCCATAGCGTCCACTGATGTTGCTGCACCCCACGCTGATAAGATAAGCTGGCTGTCCGACAGCCCTGTGTGGGTGGATCAGTGGCCGCTTCCAGAGGAAAAAATTAGAGCAGCTCAGCTGTTAGTGCAGGAGCAGCTGACAACGGGACATATTGAAACTTCCACATCCCCTTGGAATTCTCCTATATTTGTTATTAAGAAAAAATCAGTTAAATGGAGATTACTCCAAGACTTCCGTAAAGTCAAGAGCTCCATGGAGAACATGGGTGCTTTACAACCTGGGCTCCCTTCTCCCTCTGCCATCCCCACGAATACCTATAAAATTGTCATAGATCTCAAAGACTGTTTTTACACTATTCCCTTGCACCCTTCAGACTGCAAAAGATTTGCTTTTAGCGTTTCCTCCACTAACTTTAAGAGTCCTCGGAAACCCTGTACAGAGTCGCTATGGGTCGGAACCGACTCGACGGCACTTAACAACAACAGCAACAATGGATCGTTTCCAATGGAAAGTATTGCCACAGGGTATGGCCAACAGCACCACCTTGTGTCAGAAGTTTGTAAGTACAGCTATTGCTGATGTACGTAGCAACTTTACCTGCTGCATCATCCATTACATGGATGACATCTTGATTGCTGATACTGACCATAACCTCCTTCTGACTTCTTATCAAGCCCTTCAGGAAGCCCTCCGTCAATGGGGGCTAATCATCGGTCCTGAAAAGGTGCAGACCAGAGAACCCTATTCATATTTGGGCACCCAAATTTTTACATGATGCTTCCAGCCTCAAAAGTTACAGCTGAGGGGAGAAGGCGGCACTTCTCAGACCGGGCAGACAGATATGTGGGCTCAGGAAAATAGGGGGCGTTATCACAAATTGGGGCCCCCGCCTGGTAGACAGACAGATTTTGGGCAAACATAAAACATTAGGCTGCAACTTTATGAACTTGTTTTTTTGAAGGATCAAACTATTGAGGAGTTACGAGCATTTTTAACTTTCACTCGCGTGCTCCGGGCTCCTACCCAGGGATGGCCCCGCCCACTGCAGAACTTAGCAGGTCCTGAGCAGATCCATTCAAAGCATGACGCTCCCAGAAAACCAGTGGGGCCACAGGAACCAACATAGTCCATCCCAGGGGGGTCCTCATTGGGCATTACCGGCGGGTAAATAGGACAAATTGGGGGGTGCTCAAGGCACAGGGAGACAAAGAGAGGAATTTTAGACATCATCAAAAACAGACCCCATCTGCCTACTAGCACAAAGCCCATCCCCCACCTCTTCAGCCTAGGCCAGCCCTCTGCCCAGCCTCCTAGCCTCAGACATGCCCATCAAAGCATCAAGGTTTGGACCAGCCCAAGCTGAGTAGCAGCTTAATACCAGTAACAAAGCACGCCTACTGTGGTTTAATCCGCCAGACCACAAAGCCTTTAGAATTACAGGAACTGTGGTCCCAGCTCAACAGCTGCTATTGGAAACCCTATACAGGGTAGCTGTGGGTCAGAATCCACCCCACAGCATCTCAACAAGTAGCAAAACTCATAGGGGCCTGAAACAGAGTAAGAACATTACAGACTAACTGAAGAAGCAGGGAGGGCAAGGCTTGCTGGCGGCTAGGGTGAAGGCACAGTGAAGGTCGCCGTCAAAAGTGGTGTGGAATTCCAGGCAGAAAGGAGGCAAGACAGAGCTCAGGATTCGGACCCACAGATATAGGAGTGGTTTGGAGCCTTAGAGGCTTGTAGCCTGTGGAATTTGGAGCAGAGGCGGGAGGTCGCACACCTTTGAGACCACCAGCCAGGGTCCTGGACCCACATCCTGGGCTAGACAAAGCGGCTGGACTAAATAGGGACCACAGAGATGCCGCGGAAACGCTCCGCAGAAACATTTAGGGGAAAAAAGCAGAAAAAAGGGGGGCACGGTGTGCTTTGCTGATTTAGGGTGGCTATGACCTTGTTTTTTTTCTTTGGTGTCGGAAGTGGGTGTGCTCACGCTTTGCCCACATACATCTGGGTGAGTGGAGGTGGGGGCTTAGCCGAGTGGCTGGGACCCACCCCAACCACTGGCGCTTTCCTCTGCTAAGAGCTTATGCACGCTGGCCAGACTGAGACGTGGGTTTAGTCTGCCTTTCTTCACTGGTTTGAGAGGAAGCCCAGTGTACTGCTGTGTGTTCAGATGCTGCACTGCAAATTATTTTGAACAACAAGGCTGGTGGGACAGGGCCGGTGGTTCATGCTCAGCAGCCACTCATCAGAAATCTTATATGGGAGATGTTGATGTGTGTCTTATTTGGTTGGCTTACATTCACTGGTTTGAGAGGCATCCCATTGCAGCGCTGTGGATTGGGGTGCAACTTCAGGGCCTTTTGGTCTGTGGGGTAGGTGGTTCAAGCTCACAGGCTGCTCCTCGGAGACCCTGTGCAGGGGACGTGGAGACACGTCATATGTGGTCTGCTTTTTCATTTCACTGGTTTGAGAGGAGTCCGACACAGCACTGTGGGCTGAGGTGACACCCTACAGGGCCTTTTGAGCTGGAGGGCCGGTGGTTTGTGCCACCAGCTGCTCCTCGGAGACCCTATACAGGGTTGCTATGGACCAGAATTGACTAGACAGCACCTAACAACAAGGAGAGGAGGTCAAAAGTGACTG
>NW_006408861.1:1838434-1839505 GCF_000296735.1 Chrysochloris asiatica | reverse complement strand
GTTTTTGCTTCTGATCCTAATTTTGTTTTTGATTTTTACCCAACTTCAGTTGTTTGGCTGTTACATAGCCTCCCTATTGCTTTTGGAGGACTCTTTGTCTCCCTATATTACACAAGAAGAGTCAGTAACCGCTGCCAAAAAGCCAAACCGCAATCACACCTTATAACATACCAAAACCCAGGCAAGAACCAATACCAGCAGACATATACCAGGGAAACTGGCAACACTTATGAAAGTCACTCTGAGTTAAGCAATAAGAAGAAGGAAAAGAGAAGACAACACCCTGATCACATCTCTCTGGAAACAATCATAAAGCATAAAAAAGTACCAAAATACATACTCACTTAAGTATTAGGGCCACAAATAAACAGTAAACATGCCCAACAAGAAAAAACAGATGACCATATCAGCACATGTCCAGAAAAAAGATAAAATATCTGAGACAAATGACCTAGAAATAGACCTGGAACCCATTATGGAAGGAGGGCAGGCACTGGAAATGCCTGAGAAATAATTTAGAAAAATGATTATGAAATGTTTCAAAACACTCTACAATGGAGTTGAGAAAAATAAGGAAGAAGTCAGGAAAGTGCTACAAGAGCAATCAAACAACATAGATACAGCATTGGAAACAATTCAAAACCTACAGAAAGAGGTCCAAACAATCAATAAAAAAATGGCAGAAACAGAAAACATTCAGGAAAGGCAGAGTAATAGAATAGATGAGATGGAAGGAAGAATCAGCAAGCTGGAAGACAGGTCTTTCAATACCACTAAGATAGAAGAACTAACACAATAAAGGATAAAAAATTCTGAAGATGGTATAAGATTCATGCTGGACAACGTGAAGAGGTATAACTTAAGAATTATTGGCATTCCTGAGCAGGAAGAATTACACAAGTCCACAGAGGAAATAGTCGAAGAACTACTTGAAGAAAATTTCTCCAACATCCTGAAAAGCGAAAAAATAAAAGTACAAGAAGCTCAACGTACTCCAAGAAGGGCAGACTCCAAAAGAAAATCACCAAGACATATCATAGTCAAGCTTTTCAAACTCAAAGATAAGGAGAC
>NW_006408861.1:1835104-1837155 GCF_000296735.1 Chrysochloris asiatica | reverse complement strand
TCCATAGCTTGTCATGATCCACACAATCGAAATCCTTTGCATAGCCAATAAAGCATAGGTAAACATCTTTCTGATATTCTCTGCTTTCAGCCAAGATGGATCTGACATCAGCAATGATATCTCTCATTCCACGGCCTCTTCTGAATCCAGCTTGAACCTCTTGAAGTTCTCTGTCAATGTATGATTGTAGTCATTTCTGTTTTACCTTTATCAAAATTTTACTTGCTTGAGATATCAAAGAGATTGTTATGTACATATACAAAACAAAAAAACATATATTCATTTAAATGTCCTTAGAGTATATTCTGCAAGCCAGCTTCCTGCCTGAAGGCTTTCTCAGTCCATGAACCAAGATCCCACAGCTGCTCTATCTCTCCATGCCACTACCTCTGCCACTGTCTCTGTTTTTGCCACTTTTCTAGGTGGGGATCTCACACTCCACTCATGATCTTCCTTCCTGATGGTCCTAGGATCGTCTGTTCCTGAAATGAAAGATTATACATTTTTCAGTTACACATCTTCTACAATTACAGTTGTGGCAGTCACAATTAATTAATTCTGCTAGGGATTCCTCACAATTGAATGATAAAATCCTATCATCATCATCCCCTGTCCCTTTTCACCAGATACATCTAGAAAAGAGGGAAACTTTTCAGTGGGGATTCTACCTTTCCCTCTCATTCTGAAACCAGTATCCACAAAGCAAACACATTTTTCTCCTCCTTTAACCATTTGGCCTATGTTTCAATCCATGTATCTACTCACAGAACATTGTTGCTCCAAGGTTGTACATAATCACAATTTATCTCTATCCCATTTAGCCCATGAATACCTCCCTAAGTCTCCCCCATCTTAATTGTTTATCTGCCACCCTCCATCTTCTTGTGTGTTTGTCTTCCTTCTCATCTGAGCTAACATGTGTTTACCCTCTAGCCAGTGAATTGCTCTCCCCTCCCTACCACCTCTGGTCTGGCATTATAGAATAGGCACTTGACTTCAAGGTTCGTTTGAAACCCAAGGTAAGTGGTTCAAATTCAGCAGCTACTGATCGGAAACCCTATACAGGGTCACTATGAGTCAGAACCAACTCAATGACACTTAACAATAACAACCCTCTCACCCCTGATAATTAACAAAGAGAAAAGAACGACAAGATCGTATCAATTGATGCACAAATGTATATAGCTCTTCACAAAGCTCACAACCTCTGAGTGGTTCTAACGGCCTGAAAAGAAAGAGATTCCCTGGGGTTGTATGCTGATTGGAAAAAAGGAATAAAATAAAATAAAATTTGTACCTTTGTCTCCATGAGCCACAATGTGAATATGTTTTCTCCTCTCTAAAGCCATTCATGAACTCTCAAGATGGCTATGGAAGGTTCTGTCAGCTGCTGCTGCTCATCAGTCACCTCCTTTCTTGCCATGTCTATCCAACTTTTTCTCCCAGTAATCACTTGATCCACTTTTCTATCCCTTCCTCTGAAGCTCAGAGTTCCAGGAGCATCCTCTGTATCTGTCTCATCTGGTTTTCCATATCCCTGCTGCAGAGAGCTCACACAGCCTTTCTGCCTAGTCCACCACCTTTCTCCAACCCCTAAAGTAATTGTCTAAAGAAAAAGCTCACAAAATTGTGGAGGCTTGCAAGTCCCAAATCCATAATTCAGACATCAGTCTAGAGGAATCTTCTTACCTACATAGTCTCAGTAGCTGAAGAACCCAAACTGATTAATCAGGCTGTTGATGCATGTGGCTATGGAAGCTGGTGAATCAGGTCGGGTGATAGACCAAAAGTCACATGAACTGAAGTTCAGATGTAATGAGCCAGATGTAAGATCCAGGTCAAGAAGAGAGTCTTTAATTCTTTACATGAAAACTTTTCATATGTAGAAACACATATGGTAGATTATATTGACCTGATAAAAAACCCTGACTGATATGAGTTACAATCATGATCCTAGAGATGTTCAAGTGCATAATGTGTCAATAAAACAAGAATATGCTGCAATGAAAAAGAAACTATCAGAATAGAAGGAGTTAGAAAAAAAATTAATT
>NW_006408861.1:1832454-1835004 GCF_000296735.1 Chrysochloris asiatica | reverse complement strand
TATTTTATTTAAAGATTCAAATTATTGACTGAACATAAAGATGGAATTATTTGTGGCTGGTAAAGTTTAGGAAATTAGAAATGTGAGGAAAGGAATATTCAATAAGCTTTAAAAAAAAGTCTCTATTAGTTCTTTGACTATGAAAATAAAGACCATAGGCAGACATAAAACAATTTAAAATATAATTAATGTAAGAAAATTTTCTAGAGACAAACAAAAACTTGGGTTTTGAGATCTAAAGAACTCATCAAGAGCTACACAGGAAAAAATGTTAAAAACATACTTTTTACCACATGTAGGAGAAACTACTAAATACATATGATAAGAAAAATCCAAAAGCTTTCAAAAAAGTCAGAAATTCTACTTAGTAAACACCAAGTACAGAAGTCTGACATTATTTTGGCACTTGAACACAAGGAAATTTATTTTCATTCATAGGGGAATTTATTTTTAAGTTAGATGCCTGCAAAGTACCAACATATTAATTAATTGCTCTTGAACACTTTAAAGAGGACTTGTGTAGCAGACTTGCCTAATGCAATACATCATTTAATTTCTTTACTGATTGCTGCTTCCATGAGTGTTGATTGTAGATCCAATGACTTATTCATTTCAAGTTTGTTCTAAACAACATAAAAGATGATTATGCAGAGGACTTCTGGCACTTCCCTGACCAGGCAGCACAGGTAGGGCAGTCTCGGGGAAAAGGGGTGGAATCGTACATAGGAAACCTCTGTCTAGCAGACAGACAGCCTTTGAAAAAACATAAGATCTTATATTTCAACATTCTGAACTCATTTTTTTAAAAGATCAAATTACTGAAGAATTACAAGCATTTTGAGCTTTTGCCTGCCTGCACGCGGTTCCCGCGCCAGCAAGTGCCTCTGCCTCCTGCAGACCTTGGAATGCAGGGCTAGAGCAACCCCACTTAGAAGGCTGCATTTCCAGAGAAAAGGAAGCATAAACTAACAAAGCTGAACAAATAGAGAGGGGTATCGGCGTGGATATCAGGAAATTTGTGGTACCCACGGTACAGAGAGACTGAGAGGCATTTTTTATGCCATCAAATACGGACACTACCTCCCTGCAGCCACGACCCCCAGGCCTCTAATGCCCTGGCCTAGACCAGCCCTCTGCCAAGCCGCCGAGACTCAGGAACGCCCAAGGCACAGGCCCGCCCACTGAGGCCAAGGCCCTCCCAAGGCCCAGACACTCCTACTGAGGCCAAGGCCTGCCCTGAGGCCCAACCCTCCCACAGAGTGGTCACAAAGGCCCAGGCCCAAACAAGACCCGGTCGCCACCGAAGTCCAGGGCCCCCAAGTCCCAACCCACTGCGTAGCCAGGTCGCTAAGGTCCAGGGCCCCTGAGGCACAACCCACCGCGTAGCCTGGTCACCAAGACCCAACCCGCCCTGAGCCCAGTCCCCGAGGCACAGGTCCCCCAAGGCCAAATCCGGCCAACCCGCCCGCTGAGGCCCAAGCCGCCCGATGCCCAGCTGCTGATACCCAGGCCCCCTGAGGCCCAAACCACCCACCTGAGGCCCAACACTCCTGCAGCCCGGTTGCTGACGCCCAGGCACCCAGAGGCCCAAGCGCCCTCCCTAGGCTCAACCCACCCACCAAAGGCCCAAACGGCCCCCCGTCAAGGCCCAGGCCCAACTGAGGCCCAAAAAGTTACTCTGAGTTAAGCAATAAGGAGAGTGAAAAGGGAAGACCACATCCTGATCACATCTTCCTGGAGGTAATCAGAAAACATAATAAATTACCAAAACACATACTTTAATTAATTATTAGGGCCACAGATAAACATTAAACACATCCAAGAAGCAAAAGCAGATGACCATATTGGCACATGTCCAGAAAAAAGATAAAATATATGAGACAAATGAATCAGAAGTAGACCTTCTCTCTATGCTGGAAGGAGAGCAAGCCTTGGAGACACCTGAGAAAGAAATCAGAAAAATGATTATAAAATGTCTCAAAACACTTTACAATGGAGTTGAGAAAAATAAGGAAGAAGTCAGAAAAGTGCTACAGGAATAATAAAACAAGATAGATACAGCATTGGTAACAATCCAAAACCTACAGAAAGAGGTCCAAACAATCAACAACAAAATGGCAGAAATAGAAAACTCCCTGAAAGGGCAGAGGAGCAGAATAGAAGAGATGGAAAGAAGAATCAGTGAGCTGGAAGACAAGTCTCTCAATACCACTAAGATAGAAGAACAAACCCAAAAAAGGGTAAAAAATTCAGAGGAAGGTCTAAGATTCATGTTGGACAACATGAAGAGGAATAACCTAAGAATTTTGGCATTCAAGAACAAAATGAGTCACACAAGTCCACAGAAAAAATACTCGAAGAACTACTGGAAGAAATTTTCTCTAACATCCTCAAGGGCGAAAAGATAGATATACAGGAAGCCCAACGAAGTCCGGGAAGGGTGGACCCCAAAAGAAAATCACCAAGTCATATCATAGTCAAGTTCTCCAAACTCAAAGACAAGGAGATGCTACTGAAAGCAGCAAGAGAAAACAGAGGGGTCACATACAA
>NW_006408861.1:1824745-1828511 GCF_000296735.1 Chrysochloris asiatica | reverse complement strand
AACTGAAGAATGGATAAACAAATTGTGGTACATACACACAATGGAATATTATGCTACATTGAAGAATAACAAGGAAGCGGTAAGCCACCACATAACATGGATGAACCTTGAGGACATTGTGCTAAGTGAAATTAGTCAGTCACAAAAAGAGAAATACTGCATAGGACCACTATTGTTAAAGACTAAGAAAAAGAAATTCTACTAAAAGGAGGTAGGGGGAAGCCTTTGTTGGTTGTTGTGAAGTTGGTGATGGGTGGGGGAAGGGGGGAGGACCGAACGCAGGGTGGGGATTGGACACAGGAGAGCTTGGGTGCTAGGGAGGGGGGCAATATACAGGGAGGGAGAGGGAAGTGGAGAAATGGGGCAGATGTGAGAACAACTGGGAATGTTTGAAAGGGCTAAATGGGAGAGAGATAAAAGACGATATATGCACAGCCTTGGAACGGCAGGGCTCTGAGATACAGGGATTGAGTCATGGATGGAATGGGGAGGGAATCATGTTAAGATGCTTGACTGTTTTTTTTTGTTTGTTTTAATCTTGGTTTCCCTTGCGTTATAATAGAGTAGACACCGGAGAGGGAGAGAAAGGAATAGTCAGAAACACCACACTAGAAGGCTTGTAAGTCCGTCTTCTGCCTATGACTGATTGGAATACCTAAAATGCGGCTACAGCATACCCAGTGGACGAGGCTTCTTGCGAAGCCTTTGCAATACATAAAACTATAGGTAGAAACCGGAACCACATCCAGATCTCCAGAGATGAGAAATCTCCACTTGAAAGGATGAGCAGACCAGCCTGGAGCGGCTAGAGGAATAAAGGATACCTCTTGAAAGAAAGACCTGCAGGAAAAATGGAGGCAGATGGGCTATTACAACAAGAACAAACAAATCGCTTCCCTCGAAAACATCAAGGCAAGTGGCCAGGTCCTCTCAATGCAGACCCCCTTCCAAGACTAAGACTCAACAGAAATATACGCTCTGATTGGTGGCCACAGACATCACCGATGGGGGAAGTGGGGTAAAAGCAGCAATGAAATGGCAAACTAAGCCCTACAATGTTCAGTGGACTTCTGTGAACCCAGTTGGGGACCCGGCTGGCAAACATTGTGAAGAGACCTGGGGACTCTTGGGCCCAGAGTCAGTGGCGTGGCCACGGAGGACTCGAGAGGAGAGTGGAGCTACCGGCTAACGGGAAGAGAGGACATATGCCCAGGATCGCCCACACTTGCAAATGATACTCACGTGACCTGGATCAGATAACTGGATGATCGGAGCTCAACCAGGAGAGGAAAGAAGAGGGGGAAAAAAAAAAAAAAAAAGAATGAGCTAATAGAGTCTGATGAACTTGACCTATACCTATGGAGTAGCGACTCAAAAGAGGGAACAAATCCTCACAGCAACAAACATTCACACACACCCCCACACACAAAGTAGATGGAGAAGGGCAGCTTAGACATTGGATACTCAAATTGGGAGGGGAGGACTACAAAGGCAAGAAGTGACTGGCTTACAAGCTTTCAAGAGAGAACCTGGTGCTAAGGAGCATGGCGGAAGGCAGAATCTCCAGTAGGTACTATTCAATCTGGCTGGGTGGAGCTGATGAAAGGAGATACAGATGGGTAACTCGTGATACCGTAGTGAATAATGCTTATCAGAGCGGACTATGAGGGTTGGAAATTCAAAGGTAGAAGTTTTGTAACAAGGAAGGGAGTGATTAATTCTCCAGGATAGGAGTGGAGACCTCTGGGACCATCAACGGAGAAGAGCCGAGAGCGGGACCCTACCCAGAGAAACAGAGATGCCTGAGATAGAGACAGAGATGATGACATGGAGTGACTAAGCGACTGGGGACTTTGGACCCAGAGAGGGAAAGGGACTATGGGCCGAAAACTGGGAGGGAAGAGGGGGAAGTGTAGGGGAGGGGATTGGAACCATGGCGATGAGATGATATACAATGGAATGAATGTAAAACTAAAGTTCTCCCATGTAAACTATCATATAATTCACAATAAAACATTAAAAAAAGAAAAAAGATGATTATGCATACGAACCTCACCCGATGTAATACACAGAGATCAAATTGACTATGTCAATGGGAAGAAGCAGTAAAAACGCTCAATATTATAGCTAGAACAGACCATTAATTGTTCATATGCAAGTTTAGGCTCAAACTGAAACAAATTAACACAAATCTATGAGAGAAAAGAGATAACCTTGAATGTATTCCACCTGACTTTAGAAACCATATCAGGAATAGATTTGATGCATTTGACATTAATGACAAGAGGCCAAAAGAGCTGTGGGATAACATCAAGAATATCAGGCCAGAAGAAAACAAAATGTCTTTAAGAGAAAGGTAAGAAAGAAAAGACCAAAATGAATGTCAGAAGAGACTCTCAAACTTCCTCTCCAGCGTGGATATGTTAAAGCAAATGGAGAAATGAGGAAGGAAAAAAGCTGAACAGAAAATGTCAAAGGGCAGCTTGAGAAGACAAAGTCAAGATTATAATGAAATGTGCAAAGATTTGGAGTTAGAAAACCAAAAGGGAAGAATGCACTCAGAATTTTTTCAAGCTAAAAGAACTGAAGAAAAAAAAAAAAAAAAATCAATCCTTGACTTGCAATATTGAAGTTCCATAGGCAAAATATTGAATGCTACAGGAAGCATCAAAAGAAGATGGAAGGAACACGCAGTCACTGTACGGTCGATGTTCAACTATTTCAACCACACGATCACGATGTACTTCTTTATAAACTGTATTATGTCAAATGACCTAGTTGTCCCACAAACACAGTAAACCTATCCTGAGAGGTATTTAGTTATGTCTAGAAAGTATCCAGACATAACTAAATATCATGGAGTCCTGGTGTGGCACTGTAGGATCAACATTGGACTGCTAACCTAAGGTAGGCAGTTCAAACCCACCAGTCACTCTTTGGAAATCCTATATAGGCTGGTTATAAGTCAGAGTTGAATCAATTCCACTTAGCAACAACAACAACATGTGCTTTATTGTAATATGAATATATATGCAGCACACACAAACATGTATATGCATATGACTACAGATACACCTATACATGCACACTCATGTACCTTCCTATACCTATAAATGCATACCTACCTACATATGTAACCACACACATACTTTTTGGTTGTTACTGCTGTTGTTGTAAAATTGTGTATGTTATGCTGTTGTTGTTAAGTGCCATCAGATAGTCATTTCTGACTCAGTGATCCTGTATAGGGTTTCCAAGGAGTGGCTGGTGGGTTTGAACTGCTGATCTTACAGTTAGCAGTCCAGTGCTTATCCTACAGCTCCACATCAAGATCCTTTATATTCTATGTTGTTGTTGTTAGGACCATTGAGTCTGTTCCTACCCATAATGACCCTATGCATAACAGAAATGAATTATTTTAGTCAGCATAATTGTCCTCTAAATTTATTGATGTTAAAAGATATTTACAGAACTCATCATTATTCCTTATAGCTAGCTACGTCCATGGTATGTATGTACCACAATTGGCTTATCTGTGTATCCATCGATAAACACAGGCAATGTAATTGTTTAATGTTTATGATGTAAATGTTTATGATGGTGCAATGTTTTGAATGAAGATAGTAATAATTGTGGCCAACGTGAAAAATGTAACCAATGTCATTGAATTGTACATGTGTAAGTTGTGAAGGTGTTCTGGTAGCGTAGTGGTTACGAATTGGGCTGCTAACCTCAAGGTCAGCAGTTCGAAACTACCAGCTGTTCC
>NW_006408861.1:1818456-1823366 GCF_000296735.1 Chrysochloris asiatica | reverse complement strand
CAGTCCATGGCACTTTCAGTATTCTCCTCCAACACCACAACTCAAAGGCATCAATTCTTCTACGATCTTCCTTAATCACTGTCCAGCTTTCGCATCCATATGAGGCTATTGAAAACACCATAGCCTGGGTCAGGCGCACCTTAGTCCTCAAGCTGACATCTCTGCTCTTCAACACTTTAGAAACCCTATACAGATTTGCCCAATGCAATACGTCGTCTGATCTCTTGACTGGTGCTTCCACGAGTGTTGATAGTTGATCCAAGAAGAATGAAGTCCTTGACAACGTCAATCTTTTCTCCATTGATAAGAATGTTGTAAAAATTACAGTCTTGGTATTTTCAATCTCCTCTTATGTATTGAACACATTGGCAAAGAACAAGGCACCAGGTATTGATGGAATAAAAATTGAGCTCTTTCAAGAAAGTAAGGCAGCACAGGAGGCACTCACTCATCTCTGCCAAGAAATCTGGCCAACTGACTGGAAGAGATCCGTATTTGTGCCCATTCCAAAGAGAGGTGACACAATAGAATGCAGAAATCATCAGACAATCTCTTTGATAGCCCATGCGAGTAAAGTTTTACTAAAGGTAATACAGAAATAGCTGCAAGCATACATTGACAGAGAACTTCCAGAGGTTCAAGCCAGATTCAGAAGAGGCCGTGGACAGGGGGATATCATTGCTGACGTCCAATGGATCTTGGCTGAAAGCAGAGAATATAAGAAAGATGTTTACCTGTGCTTTGTTGACTACAAAGAGCTTTGGATTGTGTGGATCATGACAAGCTATGGACAACATTGTGAAGTATGAGTATTCTTTCAGGTTCTTCTCCTTTACACCTCTAATCAAGTCAGCACACACTTTCTTCAGAGACTTCACGTTGCAACTGGTTATTGTAATTCTAATCTGGCCATCTAAATTCTAAATGGCCACCTTTGGTTCCACAGGGCATCTTTTCTGTGTCCTTGAAAGCTATGGCAGAGGCTTGACTTCCTAACTGACTTGATCCTTTGAGTCAGGAGCAGGAGGCAACCTGCAGTGGCAACTACATCTTCCACAAAGAGGATTAAGCGTCTTTTGAAATACTAAGGGAGAGAGAAGTGAGCTTTCAAGATAAAAGAACCAAGAGTGGAGTTTGTCTTTGGACCTGGGGTCCCTGCACTGTGAAGCTCCTAGATCCAAGGAAAGGTTGATGCCAAGATGAGTGGAGGTCTCCAAGGAATACTGGGCCTACAGGTGCTGCAAGGAGACAAGGACATTTCCCAGAGCCAACACAGAAAGCCTTCCCCTAGAGCCAGCACTCTGAATTTTGACTTCTAGCTTCTAAACTGTGAGAGAGTAAATTCCTGGTTGTTAAAGTCATCATCCACTTGTGATATTTCTATTGAAGCAGCACTAGATAGCTAAGACACTTAATAAACCCCTTAACTGTGGAGTTCTATGTGGCCATTGCTTTGAATTATCAACCCCAGATAAGTATAGAATGCTGTGGGAGGAATAGTTTCTGTCACTGTACAGGGTTTCCAAGAAATGACTGGTGGATTTGAGTCACCAACAATCTTTTTTTTTTTTTTTTTAACATGGGAGAACATTTGCTTCATACCATTGTTTCATCACAATGGTTACAATCTTCTCCGTACATCATCATTAACAGTATTTGCTTCCATTCCCTCTGTTTTACTTTTTTGGGGGGAATGGAGTAGGGTAGGGAGATGTACACAAAAACACTCAGGACTATGTAATAATTCAAACAACCAAAAGCAAGCCTGCCTCCTGGCCACCAGCACTCAGTCCCTCTCTTTCCATGAGTATAGCGTCCTCAGCTGCTCTCTCTCTCCATGTCCTCATCTTTGCCTACATTTCTGGTGTCGCTGCTTCTCTGGATGGGTCCCGCATTCTGCTTGTGCTCCTCTCCCTTGATGGTCCTAGGGTCCTCTGTTTCTGGACTGTAAGCTTAACTACTCCTCAATTTTGCTTACAAAACTTTTACATTTATAGCTGTGACAGTTGCAATTAGTCATGATTGTTGTTGATGTTGTTGTTAAGTGCTGTCGAGTCGTTTCCGACCCATAGCAACCCTGTACAGGGTTTCCGAGGCTGTAAATCTTTATGGGAGGAGAACGCCTCATCTTTCTCCAGCGGAACAGCTGGTAGTTTCGAACCGCTGGCCTTAAGGTTCACAGCCCGATTCGTAGTCATGATAATAATTACTTATTATTGAATCATAAGAATCTTATCCCCATCTCACCAGACCCATCTAGACAAGATGAAAACCATTCAGTGAGGACTCTTTCATTCCCCCCCCCCCACATTCTTAAACTAAACTCTCTCTTGAAACCTTGTAAGGCAGTCACTTTGTACCTTTATCATCCCTATCTACCCTGTATACAGAGGGGATAGGATTGATACTTGATATGAAGACTCCTTTCCTCTCTGTTGGTATTTTGAGCTATTACATCCATGAGTATAGATCAAGTTCATCTAACTGTAGCAATTTACTCTTGTTTCCTTTATCAAAAAAATATTTTTTATCTTCTTATAGTCAAGTTCTTATTATCAAGCCATCGAGGCTAGGTCAAATGGGTACTGTCTGCAAGTTTGGATGTTCTTGTGCATCTTCTCTTACTTCATATCAGCTGGATGCTTCACTCTCAGCTCTAGCCCTCCATGGCTATGTCCTTGCCTGTGGGCTCAAGACGCCCCAAGTTCATGAAGGCAATTAGCCACACATCGTATGTCCTCTTCTGATTTCTGACTTTCCTTGCTCTGTTACTCCATGCAAATAAAGACCAATTGTCATACATTGGATGAGCCCTTCAAAACTTTTAAGACCCCAGGCACTACACTACAATCTAGGATTTTATAGTAAAGAATGTAGGAGTTTGTAGAGCTAGAAGGTAGAACAGAAGCACTAAATACATTAATAGAATGTCCCATGAAGCCATGACCCTAAAACTCCAAATCAAGAAGCCAAATTCCATGAGAAAAAGGAAGACACCCCAGGAAATGGATTGGCACAGTGATAGCAACAATGGGTCCAAGTATAGCACGATTGTGAGGCTGGAACAGGTCTGGGCAGTGTTGTGTTGTGCATAGAGTCTACATGAATTGGTACTGACTCCACAACACCTAGCAACAACAAAACATACTCAGCAGGTACTTTTTTTGATCATGTATCTATAACAGAACTTTTGTCAATTCAACTTTTTTACAGGTGTGCAACTTACTGGCTTACAACTTATCAATTATAATAATTGGCTGTACAACTCTGCATTTCATTAATGCACTTTTCCCATCATCATTAACTCCTTTCCCTCCATCCTGCCCCCTTTTCCTTCTCCCTCCTGCCACTAATAAACTTTGGTCGATAGATATTTGACTTTTCTTATCTTTTTATATAATATTTGTCCTCTTGTGATATACTTATTTCACTCAGCATAATGTATTAAAATTCTATCTATATTGTAGCATGTATCAAGACTTCGAAGTCCTGGTGTGGCAGTATGGGTTAATGTGCTAGACAGCAAAGTTGGTTTGAACTACAAGGTTGGCTGCTCAAGTTCACCAGTCACTCCTCAGAGACCCTATACAGGGTCACTATGGGTCAGAATCAACTCAACAGCACTTCACAACAACAAATCAAGACTTCATTTTTCCTACTGACTGAAGGATATTCCATTGTATGTATGTACTACATTTTGTTTATCCATTCATCTGATGATGGGCATTTAGACTGATTCACCTTTTAGTTATTGTGACTCATGCTGCACTGACCATTGGTGTACAAGTCTCTGTTTGGAATCTCTTTGTGGTTTTGATTTGCATCTCTCTGATGACTAATGATGTTGAGCTTCTTTTCATGTGTTTGGTGGAATTCAAATGTCAATTTTATTGAAATATCTATTCAAGTCCTTTACCCATTATCTTAGTTATCTAGTACTACAATAACTCAAATAACACAAATGGGTGGCTTTAACAAACAAAGATCGATTTTCTCAAAATTCATCTGGAGTCAGAAAACCAAAAAGGAAGAACATGCTCAGCATTTCTCAAGCTGGGGGAATGGAAGAAAAAAATTCAAGTCTTGACTTCCATTATTGAAGGATTCTCTGGGCAAATTATTGAATGATGCAGAAAGCATCAAAAGAAGATGGAAGGAATACACAGAGTCACTGTACCAAAGGAAATGGTTGATGCTCAGTCATTTCAAGAGGTAGCATATGATCAAGAGACAATGAGACTGAAGGAAGAATTCCAAGTTGCATTGATAGAATTGGCAAAGAACAAGGCACCAGGAATTGATGGAATAAAAATTGAAATCTTTCAAGAAACTGAGGTGGCACAGGAGGCACTCACTCATCTCAGGAAATTTGGAAGAAAACTATCTGGCCAACTGATTGGAAGAGATCCTTATTTGCTCCCATTCCAAAGAGAAGTGTCCCAACGGAATGCAGAAAACATCGGACAATGTCTTTGATATCCCATGCAAGTAAAGTTTTACTAAAAGTAATACAGAAACAGCTGCAAGCATTCATTGACATAGAACTTCCAGAGGTTCAAGCTGGATTCAGAAGAGGCCGTGGAACGAGGGATATCATTGCTGATGTCTGATGGATCTTGGCTAAAAGCAGAGAATATAAAAAAGATGTTTACCTGTGCTTTATTGACTACAAAGGCTTTGGATTGTGTGGATCATGATAAGCTATGGACAACATTGTGAAGTATGAGTATTCTGGAACACTTAGTTGTGCTCATGAGGAATCTGTACCTGGACCAAGAGGCAGTTGTTCGAACAGAACATGGGAACTCTGAACGGTTTAAAATTAGAAAAGGTGTGAGACAGGGTTGCATTCTTTCACGATACTTATTCAACTTGTATGCTGAGCAAATAATCTGAGAAGCTGGGTTCTA
>NW_006408861.1:1788930-1817689 GCF_000296735.1 Chrysochloris asiatica | reverse complement strand
TTATTCACTGTCCAGCTTTCGCATCCATATGAGGCTATTGAAAATACCATGGCTTGGGTCAGGTGCACCTTAGTCCTCAAGCTGACATCTCTGCTCCTCAATATTTTAAAAAGTTCCTGTGCAGCAGATTTGCCCAATGCAATACATCGTCTGATTTCTTGACTGGTGCTTCCGCGAGTGTTGATAGTTGATCCAAGAAGAATGAAGTCCTTGACAACTTCAATAACCCCATATGCATGCGAAAGCTGGACAGTTAATAAGGAAGACGGTAGAAGAATTCATGCTTTTGAGTTATGGTGTTGGAGGAGAACATTGAAAGTGCCATGGGTTGCCAAAAGAACCAACAGATCTCTGTTGGAAGAAGTGTAGCCAGAGTGTTACAGCAGTTTTAGATTCATAGTTGAAGAAACCATGGCCACTCTGAGAGTGAAGCAGAGTTTCAGATTTTATTAAGCCAGCTGACTCAGAAAAGCTAATTTCTCCAGATTCTGAGCCCTGAATGGAGGGCAACATGGGCCTACATGGGGTCAGAGTCTGGGGAGGGGCCAAGCTGCATACCTGTTTGAGGGCAGGGGGAAAACTAGGGGGATTGGTCCCATTTGATGACCTGATTAGCATTTTAGCTTGCCTCCTGGGAGGGAGAGGGCAGTGAATGATTTTTGCTTTTTCCTGTTCATTCTCCCTTTTGATGTCCTTTGGGACCTTTTTCTCAGGGGCAACATCTATGTAAGAAATGGTAATTTGGTATTGATTTGGACTGTTGGAACCCCTTTCGATTGATTAGTTTTAATGGCAGTTCCATCCTCATGGGAGGAGGCATGGACTGATTAAGTAAATTCCAAATAAAACAGAACCCCACCCACAAGGGTCTTGAACCCTGTAAAGGTGAAGAACTACCTTCCACATAGGCTCTGTGGGTTCCACCCACTCCAGGTTTGCACAGGGACATGGGCAACTTTCTGCATTTTTACAAGCTCTTCTACGGCCAGATTCTGATCCTCTACTTGTATACATAGTGGTTACGAATTGGGCTGTGAATTGCAAGGTCAACAGTTCGAAACTACCAGCTGTTCCGCAGGAGAAAGATGAGGCTTTCTGCTCCCATGAAGATTTACAGCCTCGTAAACCCTGTACAGGGTCTCTATGAGTCGGAACCGACTCCACGGCATGTAACAACAACTTGTATGCAGCAGTTAGCAAAAGTAACCTTCTCACATACCCTTCCTCCTTCTGCAGCCAGTAAGTAGTTTAGTGCCAATCTATTTTGATAGATGGCATTTAGTATCTGGGTCTGTTGACGCATAAGAAGGGTTAGGGGCCACGTCAGTTCCATTGGTTATAGATTCAGTTACTTAAGAGAGTGCCCTCTCTTTTATTAGCATAGTGGTTACGAATCGGGCTGTGAACCGCAAGGTCCGCAGTTAGAAACTATCAGCGGTTGCTTGGGAGAAAGAGGAGGCGTTCTGCTCCCGTAAAGATTTACAGCCTCGGAAACCCTGTGCAGGGTCTCTATGAGTCGGAACCGCGGCACTTAACAACAACAACACAGAAGAGTAGCGTGGTTACTGTTTGGCCCATCTTGGTGGTGTGGTTGTATAGATTACACAGATTACTCCTTTTCCCACACCCCAAAGTCTAATTAAAATGAGTCCCACAGTGGACATTCTCATGCTTCAGCCATGCGTAGATCAGCCAGCTCCGGGTTTGTGGCTGAAGTAGGGGAGGGTCTCAATGTTACCTTATGAGGGTTGGTAGCGTCAGTTTTAGCTTCTCATGGAGACTAGGCTTTCTTCAGCCTGCTGTGGTGAATCCAAGTGGGGACTCCTTCAAACTTGGCTGCTGGGCTTGGGAAAATTTCTTGTTCCAGCCCTCAGTAATCTTTGCAGATGCTCTGGATGCCCTCCCAAAAGGATAAACAAATCAGATACAAATGTTTTTCATCCTGTTGAAAGGAATAATGTCTTATGAGAGTCCCATTGTGTCCAAGTTGAGTCCGGCTAACTTGACTGTTGATTGGGTGGCTAGAAGGACTTCCCAGGGTCCAGTTCACTTTTTTTCACTGGTTTTCAGGTCTGTCTCTCCATGTTCTGAGCAGAACATGATCTCCAGGCTGGAAGAGACAAGACTACCTATAGGGAAGGAAGCAGACCTGGGAAGAGCAACTTTACAAATAATAGAAAGTGTGGGGTATAGGTGTTGTGCATACCACACTGCACCTTTAAACCTTGGCTGAAGTCAGGTAGAGGGTTGAGGGAAGCTGCCTGGGAAGGTTTACTATATACAACTTCATAAGGGCTCAATTTAAGCCTGCTTCTGGGGGCTACCTGAATTCAAAACAAGGCTAAGGCAACACCTTTTCCCAATGTAAATAAATTTCCTGACACTTTTGTCATTTGTTTCTCTTTAGAGTATGGTTCATCTTCTCGAACCTCCACGTTGAATGCAATCTCCATTAATCTGTAGGTATTTGCTGCTCTGTTGTCACTTTGGACACTCTGGAAGTCCAAACTTGGAGGCAATTTCCTTCAAGAGGATTTTCACTATTTCTGAAGTTCTTAGTTCTGGTGGGGGAAAACCTCTACCCAACCAGAAAAGGTGTATACAAAAGCAAAACCAGCAAATATTTAATTCTCCATCTTGGGCCATTGGCATGAAATCAACCTGTTAATTTCCAGGGGGTTGTTTACCTTGATATTGGTGCAGGACAGCCTGTCTGGGGATTGTTCTTGAGGCAGGTAATAGTCAGAGCTAACATCCTGAATGATTTTTTTTTGAAAATTTCTTGTTCTAGTGCCAGGGCCTAATGAAACAAATTAGGGCCTCTTTCCTGTAGTGGGTCATTTCATGAACTTATTTAAGAAGAGCAGGAACTAGTTGTCACAGAATCAGAACCATCCTATTAAAAGCCATTTACTTTTTAGCTTTTAACTTCTCAGAATCGAAACAATTCCATTGCCATCACTTTCATTCTTTAACGCCTCTCTCCAATCCTTCTGCCTCAGTTCTACTAAAGTCCTCTGGGTACACTTTTTCTTGCCAACATTTCTAATGCCCTCGTCAGTGAAATCAGTTCAGCTTTTTTTTTTTTTTTTAAGCTTAAATTCCCTGGCAGGAGGGCTATAGCCTCTACTGGGTCTTGTAAGATTACTATTACACACCCTGCTATCCCAGTCCCTTTTTCCATGTAACTACTTCTGTTCACAAACAACGTCTAGTCCACCAGATACAGTTAAACAGGTCAGGTTGGCTGGAAGATACTTGGTCAATGATTGCTATACAATCATGGTTCAGCCCTCCAGTTGCCACATCAGGGGAGGATGGCAGGTTTAGTTGCCCCATAATTCACAGGGTAATATTCAGATTGTCCAGTAAAATAACCTGGTATTGCCTATCCATCCTGTTGTGAGCCATAGGCTCCCTTCTTTAGCTGCAGTGAGACAGCTTAACGGGGATGGGGACGAGCTGGCCAGAATGAATTTCTCAGCCTCTTTTCTGAGAGGATTTTGGGTTCTGTGGGATGGTCAGTTTCCAGGCTTCAATCAGACCTTGATGAGGGATGCTTGTTGTCTCTCCCCAGAGTTCCGCTAGTCCGCACAGGGGGTTTACCTGACTGTCAATCTCCTCAGGCCAATGTGACTGGTTTCCTGAGTCTGAATCAGTAATCGCAGGCATGTTCATGAAGGACCTCCATCTGCAGAGTTTTGGTTTCAGAAAGTTGTTTGAACATGCAACTCAGGAAGCAGGTCCTGGCCCAATAAGGGGACCAGTCAGTTATTTTCTTTTCCCCAATGAAGTAGTCCAGGGGTGTCTGTGTTAGAAATGAATCCCGATGTCGCATAAAAGACACTCGGTGAGACTAAATTACCTTGGCAAAGTAAAATTTACTCTTGCAAGAGGGTGCCTGCGCATAGCTGTACATACATGAACAGGCTAGCGAGCACACCGAGTGGGCAGTCCACTCAGGTTTTTAATCCCTGACACGCGTCTCAAGGCTGTGTCTCACCCTATTGGCTAGGGTTTTGACCACACAATCTATTCCCTTACTCGGTTGGCTAGTTCAAATTTTTAAGGCGCACATTCCTACTTTAGGAAAAGAAGAGAGGGGTCAGTCTTTGCTCCAGGAAGTAGCTTAAGGAAAAAGAAAGTTATCATAAATTCCTTACTCCGGGAAGCGGTTTAAATAAAAAGAAAGTGACCATAAATTCTTTACTCACTTCAGGAAGTAACTAAAGAAAAAGAGAGAGATCATAAAGTCTTTACTTCAGGAAATAAAAAAGATACCCAAATATTATAATAAACAGGATTATAATTTTTTTCCCACAATTCCCCCATTTTTTTTTTCTAGGTGAAAAGGTTATTTTCATATGGGGGTGGGGGTTGTTTGGATAAGGCTGTTTCTATGAGTTTTAGAACTAATTCTCTTATACAGGATATAACAGCATCTCATTAGTGTTAATATGCCAAATACAATAATTAGAGAGTTGAGAACTGAAGTCATAAGCCCTTTCTATTTCCCGAATCATTGTTCTATATTAGAAAAGGGGTCGTCTATGCCTGAATTTTCAGCAAGTTCATTAGCTAAGGTGGTCAGACCTTATAATGCTTTGGTAATGGTACTATCAGGATGAAAGTACAACATTGGACTCTGATCATGACACATACTCTTGCTTTTTCTGCTAATATCATATCTAGGGCTAACCTGTCTTCTTAGGCCATTTTGCTAGTAGGTCCTAATTGTTCTGCTATGCCCTTTATAGCATCCCTGGTATAATTTACAAATCTTTGTTGATTATAATAGATGTAGTTAATCCAGTCCACATTTTTGTTAATGGTTGACCACCAGAATAGTACAGATTCAAAGCCCGCAGCTATTTGGTTTCTTGCTTTGAATTCATTGAGCACCCCTCGGGGTACTCTTATACTGTCTATGTAATATAGGGATCGAAAGACCCATGGGGAGTAGTTACCATTCTTTTGATTTTATGTCTGTTTTCTGTACTTGTTGGCTGATGGAATGCTAGGGTGAAAGGGATGGCCAATTGCACCAGAGCATAGGTGCCACTCCAATTTGCCAGTAGAGCCCCAAACAGTTGTTTCCCGCAGTACCACCAGACATCTGCTCGTGGAATAGCTAGGGCTGACTGATTTGGGAGCTCTTTGAAGGCTTTGTGCTCACTGCATCCCGTCAGGTTTCCGATAAACATCATCTGTAAGAACTGGTCTTTAGGCTTCCCTGAGATCTCAGTCACCATCACTGTCCCCATTATTATTTTCAGCTGAGGTCCCACGAGTGGGGGCAATAGGGGTAGCAGAGGTTGATGCCAAATCATGCTGGGCCCCTTACCCCCTGACAATGTTAGTCTTCTGCAGATAATAAAACTTGTTCAACCATCTGTTGAGTTTGATGGCTTTTTCTACCAGATCCTCCCCTGAGATTTGGGCATTTATTTTTTTCCAGTGTCCAGGTTTTTGCATAAACACATGGGTCTTTGCTTAAGACCCTCGTTCTTTTCCGGGGTCTTCCCTAGGATGCCACAGGCTTACCTGTAGTGGTCTTTTAGCAGGACAGTTACAGCCTGAGATTTCTCATGCTCTCAGCTGTCAAATACCTCGAACTGGTGATGCCCACCATTTGGGATGGGTTCATGCCAATTGCCCTGTCAAATTTCTGCCATTTCTTTCTAAAATCCTGGGTGCTTTGGAAGATAAAAAATCATGTTAACCATTCAGATATTTGCTGAGTTCTCAGGCTCAAGATCTGTGCACTTACAGTAAACTTGGTAGATTCATTTAAAGAATTCATAAGGGTCCTCAGTTGGCTTCTGCTGAATTGCTTGTACCATGTTCACATGGTTTTTGTTTTTTGTTTTAGGAATTCCTTTTTTCAGACCTCTGAGAATGCATCTTTTATAGTGCTCCAGTGTAGCATGTTGTTGTTGTTGGTAAGTGCCGTCGAGTCAGTTCTGACCCATAGCCACCCTGAATAGGGTTTCCGAGGCTGTAAATCTTTACTGGAGCAGAACGCCTCATCTTTCTCCTGTGGAACAGCTGGTAGTTCGAACTGCTGACTTTGCAATTCACAGCCTGATTAGTAACCACTATGTTACAAATCGGACTGGGAACCACAAGATCAGTAATTCGAAACCACCAGCTGTTCCAAGACCAGGCCCTCCACTCCTGCGAAGATTTACAGCCTTGGAAACCCTGCACAGGGCCGCCATGAGTCGGAACCGACTCCACAGAACACAACCATCACCACCACCAGTCATGGCAGGCCCATCTAGATTTTAATTTGTGTCAACTAGAGGAATTGCCTTACTGGGGTCAAGTGTCCTGTTCAGGGTTTTATGGATGCGTACTGTTTTGTCCCATGCCTTATCTCAGACCAACCTTTTTCATCCCTGGTCAGGAACATTGTTAACAGAGCCTGAATATCTGCCCAGTTAGGATGATGGGTAGCAAAATAGTGGTTATCAAATTTGTTATTTTGGTTAGGTCATCCTAGTGTGGCACTGTGCATCAATGAGCTGGATCACCAAGTCCATCCGAACCACAAGGTCAGTGGTTCAAGTCCACCAGTTGCTTCTCGGAAAACTTATACAGGGTCACCATGAGTCAGAACCGACCCAGCAGCACTGAACAACAACAACTCAATAAGAAGGATTTGAATTTTTCCTATTTAACAAGTCAAAGATAGAGAAAGAGGTATGTGCCCAGTAATATCCTGCAGCTTGCCCTTCCGTATTTAATTCTGTGGTCATCTGCAGAAGGGGTATTGCCTTGCCTCTGTTCCAGGTAGCCCTCTACCGAAACAAGTCCCTAGAATGATATGGTGTAGAGAAATCACTTCCAAATTGCTTTCCTCTATGGCTGAATATGGCCAGGCAGGTTCACTAGGTCAAGTTATAATTTTCTCTAAAGGCAGCTGCTGGAGTATCAAAGCACCCAGAATAAAGCAAAAGGGAATCTCAAAGCGCAGGTAGAGTGAGTGCAGAGGACACAGGGCTGAAGACCCCCAAGAAAAGATTCAACAGACAGATTCAGACTTTGTTGCTTCTCTTGTGAGTATTTTCTAACATATCTTTGCTTTGGAGAATTTTGAACCAGGAGTCCTCTCAGGGCCAGCAGAGAGGACTGTCTCCTTAAGCAGTATGAGATTCGCTACCAGCCAGGTATCTGGGTGGGTGTGCATATCTTTTCAAATGCAAATGTATCAATTCAGGTTGTGGCTCAGGATACCACCTCAAAGTTCTAATGAATCCAATCAAGTATAGGCCAAGGAGCTCTGGTAGCCTAGTGGATATGAGAATCGGGCTGCGAACCACAAGGTCAGCAGTTCGAAACAACCAGCTGCTCCGCGGGAGAAAGATAAGGCTTTCTGCTCCCGTATTTACAGCCATGGAAATCCTGTTCAGGGTCGCTATGGGTCAGACTCGATGGCACTTAACAACAATGTAGGCCAAAGGCCAGCTTATAAACGTTCCATAATCATAATTCCCAATATTCCTATTACACATATTACAATAATAAACAGAAGCCAATATCTGTAAGGTAATCAAACACATTAACCTTTAAAACACTTAATTTTCCTCCACCCTAGACTATCCCCATTCACATGCATATGACCTTGGGCCAGTTCTGGGTGGGCCTGCATCTTTTCAATGCAAATATATCAACTCAAATACCACCTCAAAATTCTAATGAATCCAATCAAATCCAAAGACCAGTTTACAAACTTTCCATAATCATAATTCCCATCTCCCCCCCACCCCTTTTTTTTAATCCGTCAACATACATCCCAAGGCTGTGGGCTCACCATGAGAATTCCCATTTACTTAAGTGTATGTAGTGCCCTAGGGCCCACTCAGATTCCATAGCTGGAGCAGTGGAACCATACACACAGGCACGACAAGCTGCGCTTCAGTTACATGCACACTCGCCTTCAACCAGTCACACAGAGTTTATGGCAGCTCCGACCCCCTTTTTGGGGAGTCCCTGACTGAGGCCTCTAGGTGAGGCCTTGGAAGGGGATCAACCTTCCATTTCTGTCCATAGGGACAGGCCTGACTGGGTTTTAACCTGTGCCCTGGGGCATACCTGTTCTTTGGTTCTACCTCTCCTTTTGAATCTGGTCAGGAGAGGTGGATGTGGTGGCTGGCTGCCCCTACTGGGAGGAGGAGGGACCGTCAAATGTGGTTGTGGCCCACCATCTCCTCCATGGAGGGGAGCTCACCATTAGTCACTACCTGACTCCGATCCGGTGGCTAAAGGGGCCAGCTTGTCAGGGAACTAAATGTTATAGCACACACCCTCTTGCAGGAGTAAATTTTACTTTGCCAAGGTAATTTAGTCTCACCGAGTGTCTTTTACACAACATCGATATTCATTTCTAACAAACCTAATCTTATTTAACAAAACCTAGGCTAAAGCACTGGACCACAAGGGCAGTTTGAACCACAAAGCCACAATATTCTGTAAGGAAAATTGTGAAGGGCAACTTGAGAAGACAAAGTCAAGGATTATAATGAGATGTGCGAAGATCTGGATTTAGAAAACCACACTCAGCATTTGTCAGTTTGAAAGAACTGTAGAAAAATTTCGTCTCAACTTGCAATGTTGAAGGATTCTATGAGCTAAGTATCGAATGATTCAGGAAGTATCAAAATAAGACAGAAGGAATATATAGAGTCACTGTACAAAAAAATAAATGGTCAGTGTTCAACCATTCTAATAGATAGCATATGAACAAGAACCAGTGGTACTGAAGGAAGAAGGAAGGCCAGGCTACACTGAAGGCATTGGTGAAAAACAAGGCTTTAGGAATTGAAAGAATACAAATTGAAATCTTTCAACAAACTGATGCAGTACTAGAGGTGATCACTCATCTATGCCAAGAAATTTGCAAGATAGAGCTATCTGGCCAACCAGTTGGTAAAGATCCATATTTGTATCCATTCTGTGGAAAAATATTTTTATGATCACTTTCTTTTTCTTTAAACTACTTCCTGGATAAGGAATTTATGATCACTTACTTTTTCCTTAAACTACTACCTGGAGCAAAGACTTTATGATCGCTCTCTTCTTCTTTTCCTAAAGTAGGAATGTGCACCTTAAAAATTTTGAACTAGCCAACCAGGTAAGGGAACAGTCAAAACTCTAGCCAATAGGGTGAGACACAGCCTTGAGACTCGTGTCAGGGATTAAAAATCCGAGTGGACTGCCCACTCGGTGTGCTCGCTGGCCTGTTCGCGTATGTACGGCTATGTGCACGCACCCTCTTGTAAGAGTAAATTTTATTTTGCCAACGTAATTTAGTCTCACTGAGTGTCTTTTACATGACATCGGGATTCATTTCTAATAATTCCAAAGAAAGGTGACCTGAGGGAATACGGAATTCCCTATTTTCAGTCTTGTATGTTTATTTTACTTTGGCTATTTCTATATCTGGATTGAATTCTGGGTGGTGTTGCTTTGTATGTCAATCTCCAGTTGTTTCTGCTGTTGTTGGTTCTCAATCCAAAGGGCTCCCTTTAGTATTTCTAGTAAAATTGATCTGGTTTTTAAAAATTCCATTAATATGTGTTTATCTGGAAATGTTCTAATTTTGTCATATTTGAGGGCCAATTTTGGAGGGTATATGATTCTTGGTTGACAAATATTTTTCTTTCACAGTTTTGAATATGTTTCCCTATTGCCTTCTTGCTTGCATGGTTTCTACTGAAAAATCAGAGCTTAACTGTTCATTTTTCACAAGCTGCTTTCAGAATTCTTTCATTGTCTTTGGTTTTGAAGACTTTGATTATGATGTCTTGGTGATTTTATTTTGGATTTATCCTATTTGGTGTTTGTTCAGCTTCTTAAATAGTTATCTTTTTGTCTTTTATTATGTTAGGGAAAATTTCTTCCAACATCTCTTTGACTTTTTTTTTTTCTTTCTATGCTTTTCTTTATCTTTACCTGTTCTGGAATTCCAGCCAACCATAAGTTATTCCTCTTCATGTTGTCCTTCATGAATGTTATGATTTCTTCATTAATTTTTCCGATTGTTCTTTAACTTACTAGTACTAAAAGATATGGAGCACTGGTGTGGCACTGTGGGCTAATGTGTCAGACAGACTGCAAAGTCGTTTGAACCACAAAGTCAGTGGTTCAAGCTCACCACCTGCTCCTTGGAAACCCTATACAGAGTCGCTATGGGTTGGAATCAACTTTGTGGCACTTAACAACAACAAAATTAAGAGATATATCATCAGACTTATTAATTTGGTAGTCAATCACAAAAGGACAAATATTGCAAGAGACCATTATTGTAAAAGCTTAAGAAAATATTTTCATACTAAAAGCAACATCCTTTGATGGTTACCAGAAGTGGGAGGGAGAAGAGTGTAAATCATTAGTTGAGGGGTAAACATATGTTAGCTCATGTGACTTGGAAGGCAATATACAAGGAGGGGTAGAACATTACACAAGAAAAGGGAAGGTGGCAGATGAACAATGAAGATAAGGGAAGATGTAGGGAGGTATGCATGGGCTCATTGGGATAGTAAGTAAATAGCTATTTATACACAGCCTTGGAACAATAGTGTTTAGTAATACAGGGATCAAGACAGTCTAAATGGGTAAAGGGGGTGTTTAGTTCCTTGACTGTCTTATAGATATTGGTTTCCCCTGCCTACTATTGTAAAATAGGCATTTAAGTATGATTGAAATTAATATTAGGAATTATGATTACAGAAAGCTTGTAAGCCTGTCTTCCACCTAAAACTGACTGGATTATGTAAAAGGGGAATTTGAATTTGCCCAGGGAAATTGGCTTCTTGTTAAGGCTTTGTGGAGTGTGGGACCATAGGAGGAGTACTGAGCTCCATCCAGAACATTTTGAGGTGGGATATTTCCACTTGAAAGGACATACAGACCAACCCAGAACACATGGAAGACCAGAAGATTCCTACTGAAAGAAAGACCAGCAGAAAAAAAGCAGACTATTTGGCTGATAGAATACCAAACAAGCTGTTTGGTTTGGAGGGATCAAGGCAAGAAAAGTCAGCCTACTAGGAAAAACTGTGGGCAGGAGACAGGCTTGCAAAATGTGTCCTTTGGACATTTAAATGAATACATATTTTTGTTTTATATGTGTACATCAAATATTTTTGCTTTGTTGATTTGTGAAAAATAAGATGTAAAAGGGAAGTCACAGGAAGGAAGCAGAATAACTATTGTTACAGGGAGAGAACTGTAATCATTGAGATGAGACAAAACATGTTTGGTTGAGGGTTGTTTTTGCTGTTTTTAAATGCCATTGAGTCAGATCTGACCCATAGCGACCATGTACAGGGTTTCCAAGGAGCAGTTGGTGGGTTTGAACTGATGACCCTGTGGTTCAAACTGACTTAGCAGTCTAGCACATTAGCCCACAGCGCCACACCAGGACTCCTTGGTTGAGGGTAAAGCTGATTATCTTGTCTGTTAACCTTCACTCAATTCACAATAAAAAGTTTTAAAAAATACATTATTTTGGCCTTTCAATGTATTGTTCATTTCTGAAATCTTAGTATTAATCACTTAGGTTTCTATTTGCAGTTTCTGTATAGTCTCTAATCCTTTATGTATTTTGTTTGTTAGTTCCTGTAGTGTTTTCTGAATTGTTCCTTGTTTTCCTCAATCTTTCTGTCCATCCTTTGGTGGTACTTAAATATCATTCTGCTGAGTTCTTTTTCAGGTAGTTCCAATGCCTTTTTTTCCCTAAAATTACTTTCTAACTATGGCTTTTTGTCATTTACTTGAACCACCCTGTTTTGTTTCTTCATGTAAACAGAAATTTTCTGTTACTTTTGAGACAATGTGATGTTGTTGTCTTTGTATTAAGTTGATGATTATATGTTGTCACATTCCTAGGCACTCACCAAATGCCTCCTTGTGGATGTGGTAGTGTTCTATGTTCACTGTTCATGCAGTTCAGTTTATGATGGATTTGGCTGATGTTGGTTGTTGTTGATCCAGTGTATAGCAGCTGGTATTGCCTCTTGCCCAATGGGTGGAGTTGTAGAGGATACAGTTGTGGCTGAGCTGTATGGCTGAAGTTGCTGTCTTCTGTCAGGTGAGGCAAGAAGAGAAAACACACATACAAGAGAGAAGGAAAACAAACACAAACAAGCAAATAAAAGAAAATATAGTAAAGAAAAATGCAGGCAACAGCTAGCAAAAGAATATAAAAACCAAAAATAGAAAAGAGGGAGAAGAAAGTAAAATAATAAAAGGAGAAAATAAAAAGAAAGAAAAAAGACTAAAAACAATTAGGGAGAGGAATAAGTAAAAGGTAAAGAAACCAAAGTGTTGTAAAAAAAAATGAAATAAATAAATAAATTTTTAAAAAATGAAATTAAGAGCAAATAAAAAATATGAGGAAAGAAAGAACCAGCAGTATATGCAAAAAAATAAGTGGTAAAGAAGAAAAAAATGAAAGGAAAAAAAGCAAGGGAGACAGAATTAAGAAACAAAAGTATGAAAGGAATAAAAAAAAAAGGACAGATGACAGACCCAGAAAGGAAAAAAATTCTGCAATCTCCTGCTAACCATGGACCTTATGTTGTGGATGGGTAAAAGATGAGATATTAACACTCAATCCTATATAGAGTTCCTGTAGGGCTAGATGTTGTCTGTTCTGGGCACCCAACCCAGAAAACTGCACACATACTTTGCTGCAACTTCAACAGTCCAGAGAGTAGAAGCTTCCCTGGGCATATCCTTGGATGGGTGTGGACCACACCTGTAGTCACCAAGATAACGTGGGGTATAATAATAAGTAAGGAAGAAAAAAGTTTTGCCCCTTTCTGTCCAATAAGCAGTATGCCTCTGTACCCCTTGCCTTCAAAGTCACCTGTGAGTTCAAAATGTCCACACCATTGCTGGCCTGGCTACCAGCACAAATCAGCAGTTTCTTTTTTGAGTTTTTTTCTTGCTGATGTGTCTGTCCAGCTGCTTCTTCTAGGGAGAGCTATCAGGGCCAACTGTGGATCTGGAGCAGGACCCTCCCAAACAGGGTTAATACAGGCAGCTTCACCCTTCTTAAAAACAGTCCACAATCCTTGTACTCACCTCTGTTCAATTCCAAATGCCAGGAGAATGGGAACTTCCCTGGGGGTGTTATGTGGATGGGGGCCAGTCTCCCATCTAGTCTCCAGAGCAGTATGGAAAACAAAAACAAAAATTGCACTTTTATCTCTGTGAGCTACAGGTATGTTTCTGCAACACGTTTTGTCTCTGAAGCCACTCACAAAAGCTCAAGATGGTTGCGACCATTTGGTCACTGGCTCATATCACCAGTCTCTCCTATTTTTTCCATGTTTGCTCAGCTCTCTATCCTAGTAAGCATTCAGTCTACTTCTCTATCCCATCATCTGGAGCTCAGTGTTATAGAACTATCATCTACATTTGTTTAATTTGTTTTTTTTGTTTTTTTTTTTTGTATCTTTGTTGTTAAGGGTTTGTATAGCCTTTCTTTCTAGTTCACCATCTTTTTGCTTCCACTGTAAGTTTCTTTTCTCATGTAAGCATTTACTACTTTCCCCCTCTTAGTAATACCTTCATTATATCCCATAAGATTTGGTATGTTTTGCTTTTCTTTTCACTCTAGGAAATTGTGGTTTCTGTTTTGATTTCTTGTTTGACCTGTTGGTAGTTTAACAGTATGTTGATTAATTTCTGTATGTTCCTTTATTTTTCAGCAAGAGAATTATTGAAACTCATTGGAAGATTTAGCAAAGTGGCAGGGTACAAGATCAATATACAAAAATCAGTTGGATTTGTCTATACTAATAAAGACAGCTCTGAAAAGGAAATTAGGAAAACAATACCATTTACAATAACCACCCAAGAATGCAATGTTGTTGTTGTTAAGTGCCATCGAGTCGATTCTGACCCATAGCAACCCTGTATAGGGTTTCCAAGGATCAGCTGGTGAGCCTGAACAACCGATTTTACAGTTCAAAAAACTTTGCAGTCTGATGCATTAGCCCACAGCGCCACACCAGGACTCCAATACTTAAGAATAAATCTAACCAGATAAATAAAATCATATGTAAAGAAAATGACAAAACACTACTAGTAGTGATGGTGGTGGTGGTGGTGGTAGTGTGCCATGGAGTTGGTTCCAACTCACAGAGACCTTGTTTAGGGTTTTTGAGGCTGTAAATCTTTATAGGAGTAGAAAGCCTCATCTTTCTCCCTGTGAATGGCTGCTAGTTTTGAATTTCTGACCCCGAGGTTAGCAGCCCGACTGGTAACCACTACGCAACACTACAACAAGAAACCAAAAGAGATTTATAAAAATGGAAGAATGTATCATGCTCGTGTATAGGCAGACTTAGCATTGTTAAAATATCAATACTATCCAAAGCAATTTATAGATAAAATGCAATCCCAATGCTGATTTCAACAATGTTCTTTAATGAGATAGAAAAAATTCTCATGAAGTTTTTATGAAAAGGAAAGAGACATCAGGTAAACAAAGCACTTCTTAAGAAGAAGAACAAAGTTGGAGGCTTCTCACTCCCTGATCTCAAAAATTACTACACAGCCACAGTGGTCAAAACAGCCTGCTACTGTTACAATGAGAGATACATATTCAATGGACCAGAATTGAGAATACAGAAGTAAATCCATCCACATACAGTCAACTGATCTTTGACAAAGGGCCAAATCACATTCAATAGGGAATCAACAGTCCCTTCAACAAATGGCATTGGCAAAAGTGGAAATCAATTTACAAAGAATGAAACAAGACCCATATCTCATACCATATAAAAAAACTAAGTCAATATGGATTAAAGACCTAAACATAAATCCTAAAACTATCAAGATCATCACTGAAAAAAATAATGACACTCTTAGGGGCTCTAATATATAGCATACATGCATTATCAAACATTGCAAAAAACCCACCAACAACAGGAGACAAAATATGTGACTGGGATGTACTAAAAATTAGAAACTTAAGTGTATCAAAAGATTTCAACAAAAGTGTAAAAAGGAAGTTCACAGACTAGGAAAAATTTTTTTGCAACAGCATAGCAGAAAAGGGACTAATCCCTAAAAGTTATAGAAAATTACAACACCACTACAACAAAACAAAAATAATTAATTAAAAGATGGGCACAGGACAATGACATACACTTCATTAATGAAGACATTCAGACAGCCAAACACATAAACAAATGTTCATAATCATTATCCCTTGTTGTTGTTGTTGTTGTTAGGGGCCATCAAGTCAGTACCGACTCATAGTGACCCTATGTACAACAGAACGAAACACTGCCCAGTCCTGGGTCAACCTCACTACTGTTGCCACACTTGAGCCCATGGATGCTGCCACTTGGCCAGTCCATCTTGCTGGGGGTCTTTCTCTTTTTCTCTGACCCTCCACCTTACCAAACATGATATCCTTCTCCAGTGACTGGTCCCTCCTGACAATCTGTCTGAAGTATGAAAGATGAAGTTTGGTCATCCTGGCCTCCAAGAAGCACTCTAGCTGCACTTCTTCCAAAATGGATCTATTGGTTCTTTTGGCAGCCCATGGCACTTTTAATATTCTCCTCCAACACCATAACTCAAAAGCACCAATTCTTCTATGGTCTTCCTTATTCACTGCCCAGCTTTTGCATGCATATGAGGTTATTGAAAATATCACGGCTTGGGTCAGGCACATCTTAGTCCTCAAGCTGACATCTTTACTCTTCAACACTTTAAAAAGGTCTTGTGCACCAGATTTGCCTAATGCAATATGTCATTTGATTTCTTGACTGCTGTTTCCATGAGTGTGATAGTTGATCCAAGAAGAATGAAGTCCTTGACAACATCAATCATTTCTCTGTTGATAAGAATGCTGTTTATTGATCCAGTGGTGAGGATTTTTGTTTTCTTTTCATTGAGATGCAATCCATACCGAAGGCTGTGCTCTTTGATCTTCATCAGTAAATACTTTAAGTCCTCTTCACTTTCAGCAAGCAAAGTTGTATCATCTGCATATCACAGATTGTTAATGAGTCTTCCTCCAATCCTGATGCCACGTTTTTCTTCATATTACCCAGCTTCTCAGATTGTTAGCTCAGTATACAGGTTGAATAAGTATGGTGAAAGAATACAACCCTGTCGCACACCTTTCTTAATTTTAAACCATTCAGTATTCCCATGTTCTAGATGCAAATCAAAACAGCTATGAGATATCATCCCACACCAGCAATATATCAAAGTTCAAAACAGAAAACAACAAATAAGGACTGTTGACTGTTAGAATATCAAGCAAACTGTTTGCTTTGGAGGCACCAACACAAGAAAACTCAGGCTACCTGGAAAAACTGCATTTTAAGACTGAAACTCAAAGGGAACCTGAAAGAAGTATAGTATGCTCACTGGTGACCACCCTAGTCTACTTGTGAGTGGAAATGGCAGAAAAGCAGCAATGAAGACAGGGGCTGAGTTCAGCCATATTCCATTGACACCCACTGACTTTGAGATGAGAGAGAAGAGAAAGGACAGGAAGGTCTGAGTTTAGGGAGAAGTGTGAACTCCTGAGCCCATGGGCACTAACCTAGCCACTGGGGCTAGAGCTGAAAGTGAAGCAGGCAAATGGTCTGAAGTGTAGGAGGCATGCGTGAACTCCCAAATTCCAGCTACTACCCATTTGACCTAACCTGGATAGCTAGCTGACCAAAACTTGGCCAGATGAAGATCAAGATGCTTGATACTGTAAGCAAGCTTAAATTGCTGCAATTTGATGAACTGGATCTTTGCTTATGGAAGCATTTGCTCAAAATTACAACTGAAATAGAAGGATTCTTCATATCAAAGATCAAGCTTGTTTCCTCAGTGTACTGGGTTGTTAGGGATGGACAATTTAGACACAAAGTGGCTGGCTTACAAGCTTTGAGCATGCTCAGTTTCAGAATAAAGGGGGTAAGGTAGAATCCCCACTGATGGTTCCCTCTTGTCCAGATGGATCTGGTGAAAGACCATGGGGATAATGCTGATAGGGTTTTATGATTTAATTGTGAGTAATTTTTAGGAGGATTAATTGTGATTGTCACAATTTTAATTGTAGAAGAGGTGTAACTAAAATAGGGGAAGTAATTAATCTTTCATTTCAGGAACAAAGGATCCCAGGACCATGAAGAAGAAGAGTTTGAGAGTAGGGTGAGATTCTACCTAGAAAAGTGGCAACAGCAGAGACACTAGCAGAGGCAGTGACATAAAGAAATAGAGTAGCTAAGGTCTATAGGCCCATGCACTGAGAAAGGCTGTGTGACTGCGGGCAGGAGACTGGCCTACAAAATGTGCCATTTGTACATTTAAATGAATATATATATATATATACAAGGATGTTCAACCATCCTTGCATCCCTTTTATGAAACCCACTTGGTCATGATGTATTATTTTTTTAATGTGCTGTTGGATTCTGTTGGCTAGGATTTTGTTGAGAATTTTTGCATCTATGTTCATGACAGATATTGGTCTATAATTTTCTTTCTTAGTTATGTCCATCCCAGGTTTTGGTATGAGGGTTATGCTTGCTTCATAAAAAGTATTAGGGAGTTTTCCATCCTCTTCTATGTTCTGGAATAATTTGAGTAGAATTAGTGACAGTTCTTCTCTGAATGTTTGGTAGGACTCTGCCGTGAAGCCATCTGGGCCTGGACTTTTGTTGGTCAGGAGTTTTTGATGACCTGGTCAATTTCTTCTTTTGTTATGTGTTTGTTCAAATTTTCTACTTCAGTCTAAGTAAGTTTAAGTTGTGTTTTTCTAGAAATGTATCCATCTCATCCAAATTTTTTAATTTGTTGGAGTACAGCTCTTCGTAGTATTCTTCTTATTATCTTTTTTATTTTGTTTCATTCTGTTGTGATTTCATCTATGTGGTTTCTAATGTGATTTAGTTAGTTTTGCCAATGGTTTGTCAATTTTATTAATCCTTTCAAAGAACCAGCTTCTTTTCCTGTTGATTCTTTCTATAGTTTTTCAATTTTCCATCTCATTTATTTTTGCTCTTATCTTTATTATTTCCCTTCTTTTGGTGACTGTAGGTTCCCTCTGCTGGTCTGCTTCTAATTGTTGAAGATGTGTTAATGTTTTGATTTTGGCTCTTCTCTCTTTTTGGATGTTTGTATTTATCTCAATAAATTGTCTTCTCAAGACTGCTTTTGCCGTGTTGTATTTTCATTCGCATTTGTTTCTAGGAACTTTGTGAATTCATGTTAATTTTTTCTTTTACCCAGTCGCTTTTCAGCAGGGTGTTGTTCAGTTTCCATGTATTTGATTTTATTGTTTTAGCCTTCTTATTGTTGATTTCTAGTTTTGTAGCATTGTGGTC
This sequence comes from Chrysochloris asiatica, assembly GCF_000296735.1. NCBI lineage: Eukaryota > Metazoa > Chordata > Mammalia > Afrosoricida > Chrysochloridae > Chrysochloris > Chrysochloris asiatica. Next base: position 1,799,327 of record NW_006408861.1, on the reverse strand, counting down.
TGAGAAGATGCTCTGTAGAAATTTGATGGTTGTGAGTTTATGGAGGCTTGCTTTGTGACCTAACACGTGGTCAATTCTGGAAAATTTTCCATGCGCACTGGAGAAGAATGTGTATTGTGCCATTGTTGGATAGAATGCTCTATATACATCTATGAGGTCGAGTTGGTTGATTGTGTTGTTAACTTCCTCTGTAGCATTGTTGAGTTTCTTTCTGGTTGTTCTATCCCTTTTTGAGAGTGGTGTGTTGAAATCTCCCACTATAATTGTGGATTTTTCTATTTCTTTCTTCAATTCCATTAAGGTTTGCTTCATGTATCTTGGTGCTCTTTCATTGGGAGTGTATATGTTTATTATAGTTATGTCATCTTGCTCAATTGACCCTTTGATCATGAAATAAAACTTTAAGATAAAAACCAGCACAAGAGACAAATAAGGACCCTTTGTCCTTATTTGTCTCTTGTGCTGGTTTTTATCTTAAAGTCTACTTTGTCGGAGATTAGTATTGCCACTCCTGCTTGTTTATTGTTGCAATTGACTTGGTAAATTTTTTTCCATCCTTTAACTTTTAGCCTGTTTTTGTCTTTGTGTGTAAGGTGTGTCTCTTGCAGGCAGCATATTGATGGATGTTGTTTTTTTTATCCATTCTGCCACTCTTTGTCTCTTCACTGGTGCATTCAATCCATTGACATTCAATGTAATTATTGATAAGTGTGAATTGATTGCTGTCATTATGTTACTTTTTTGGCAGTGCTGTTCAGTCTTTGGTTCTGCTTTCCTTCTTGTGTTGAATTTATGTTGAGTTGTTTCTTCCTAGTTTCTATGTTTGCTTGTTCTGCTTGGAAATTTGTTTTTGTGATATGTTGTGGAGCACTAACTTTCTTTGGGGTTACCTTGTAGTCTACTAACTTTTCTCTGCATTTAGGATACTCCATTGTAACCTGTAATTTACCTGGCATCCTCATCACCTGTGCTTCTGTTGCTGTGTTTGTCCCTTCTTTGATATAGATATGTTTTTGGCCTTCAGCTGATCTCTGCACTCCTTTGAGTTTTTTGTTGTAGTCTCGTTCTGTTCTGGACTCTGCTATCTGTTGGCTGTGTTCTAGGTGGTCTTACCATACCTGTCAATCTGTTTGTTGTCTGTTCTTGTTGGTTCTTCGTCGACAGAACTCCCTTTAGGATGTTTTGAAGTGCTGGGTTGGTTTTGATAAAATCTCTGAGATTCTGTTTATCCTGGAATGTTTTGATCGCACCATTGTATTTGATTGATAGTTTTGCTGAATAGACAATTCTTGGTTGACAGTTTTTTCTTGCAGGGCTTTGTATATGTCTCCCCATTGCCTTCTTGCCTGCATGGTTTGTTCTGAATAGTCAGAGCTTAATCTAATTTGCTTGCCTTTATAAGTTATATTTCTCTTCTCCCTGCCTGCTTTTAGTATTCTTTCCTTGTTTTCGATTTTGGAGAGCTTGATTATTATATGTCTTGGAGACTTTCTTTTGGGGTCTATCCTTCCTGGAGTGCCTTGGGCTTCTTGAATGTTTATCTTCTCGTCTTTCAAGATGTTAGGGAAATTTTCTTCTAGAAGCTCTTCAACTATCTCTTCTGTGGAATTCTCTGCTTCTTTTTGTTCTGGAATGCCAATAATTCTTACATTATTCCTCTTCAAGTTATCCAGCATGAATCTTAGACTCTCTTCAGATTGTTTTATCCTTTTAGCTGCTTGCTCTTCTATCTTGGCAGTATTGAGAGATTTGTCTTCCAGTTCGCTAGTTCTGGCTTCCATCTCTTCTAGTCTGCTCCTTTCCCCTTTCAGTCTATTGTCCATTTCTGATATCTTACAATTGATCACCTCGACAATTTTTTTGCAGGTTTTGAATTGTTTCCAATGCTGTGTCAATCCTATTTGATTGTGCCTGGAGTACTTTCCTTACTTCTTCCTTATTTTCTTCGACCCCTTTTGGAATATTTGAGCTTGTTTCCATATCATTCTTCTGAATTCCCTCTCAGGCATATCCAGAACCAGCTCCTCCTCCTCTATAAAGCCTTTATCTGTCTCCAGCTCATTTGCATTAGCTGCTCTCTTCTGTTTTTGGATGTGTTTCAATAAATGTTTGTTGTTTCTTATTGGTCATGGTTATTATTAATTTATTATTATTATTATTAATATGACCAGGAGATAGGCTTCCTTTACTGTCTGTAATGTGTAGCAGGTGTTGTTAGGTCTTGTCTTAGTGGTGGAGTATTATGGTGTATGCTTATAGCTTGGCTATATGACCACAATTGCCACTTCTTCTAAGGTGACGTAGGGAGGAAAAGCTCCCACCTCCAGGAAAGATGTGTGATCTAAAGGACCTAAAGCAGAAGTAATATAAACACATAGACAGAATTCACCACTTTGAAGCAGAGATGCGGCTTTGGTCAACTTTTCCATGCTACGCCATCAGTATGTGTGCAAATAGAAGTCTCCAGCAGGGGTGGGGATGACCCCTCTTTCAGGCCCCTCCTCTAGCCACTGCTGTATAGGTGGGCAGATATATATTGGGGAGTTAATGGGAGAAAGATCGACTGCTATTTTTGTCTCTGATTGTCAGTTATCTGTATGTGCTCAGCGCCAATCTTAGGATGGTTGAGACCTGTTCTGTTGGGGTTTTATAGATTGCTTTGAGTTTGTCCTGTCCAGCAAACTCAAGCAGCAGCCTAGCCACGGGTTGTAAGGTTGAAAGCTGGAGATTCTAATCTGTTCCCTTGGAGAAAGGCTGCATGTTCCGCCAGAACAATAACTGGAAGTTCCATGCTGCTACCTGGGAGTAAGGCTGTGTGCTCTGCCCTGCTCAGATACACTGCTTCAGATTTGGGCCAGTGGGTGATGTCAAAAGTCGCCGCTCCACTCCCTCTCTCTGTGCCATGGGTACACTGTCCTGCCTTATGTCAGTACTGAGATCTTATGTTGGGGCAGGGAGATTATGGGGGAGAGTTGTGTAGCTTCTTGCGGCTTTGTTTGTTTATTTATTTATTTTTCTGGAAATGCCGCTTTCTGAACGGGCTGGCTTTAGCCCCGCCCTCTAAACTCTGCAGGGGCAGGTAGTCACCAGTGCGGTTCCACTGGTTCCGCGGCGAGAGTCTTAGGATGCCCGTATTTTCCTTAGTAGCATGATTTTTTAAAAAATGCGAGTTAGTAGATTGAAGTCCTAGATCTTATGATAGTTTAGAAGCTGTGGGTTTGCTATATGAACATTTCCTTCATAAGCTCCCTCTCCCTTCTCACCAGAGCGTTCCCTACCTGGCTCCCCTGGCTGCAGCCCGGAACCCGAACTCCCCCCCCCCCCATATGAATAGATATATATTTGTTTTATATTTGTACATCAAATATTTTTGCTTAGTTCATTTATGAAAAATAAGATGTAATAGGGAAGTCACAGGGAGGAAGTAGAATAACTGTTGTTGCAGGGAGGCTTTGTAATCATTGAGATCAAACAAAACATATGATTGGATGAAAGTAAAGCTAATGATCTTGTCTGTTATCATCACTCAATTCACAATAAAAAAATTTTAACAAAAGCATAAAGGACAAAACAGAATTAGCAAGTCTGAATACCATATTACTAGCCCTTATACATACCCATACAGTTCTCTTTATTAGAGATCTTTGTTTTTATGTATATTCTTGAACTATTATCTAATGTCTTTCCCTTCCATCTAGAGAACACTTATTCATGTTTTTTGTAGGACTGGTCTGGTGTATATACGAACTCTCTAAGCTTCTGTTTGTCTTTTGTGTTTGTTTTTAAGTGCCATTGAGTAATTTCCAATTCATAGCTACTCTGTGTAGGGTTTCCAAGGAACAACGTAACTCATGGGTTTGAACCGCCAAGTGTAGTTATCATTCCAGGGCTTATCCTATAGTGCCACACCAATATATCCTTATTCTTAGTATTCTTGTTATTGTTGATGTTAAGTGCCATCAAGTTGGTTCAAACCCGTAGCAACCCTGTATAGGTTTTCCAAGGAGTGGCTGGTGAGCTTGAACCACTGACCTTGCCATTCAAACCTACTTTGTAGTCCAGTGTATTAATCCACAGTGCTACACCAGGACTCTTGGTATTCTTGGTTGACTTTTTTTTTTTTTTTCTTTTAGTACTTTTAATATTTCATCCTGTTGCCTTCTGGTCTTCAATGTTTCTGAGGAGAAATTGGCACTTTATCTTGTTGGGAGTCCTTTGTATGTGACTGTTTGCTTCTCTCTCAGTTTTTAGGACATTCTCTTTATCTTTACTTATTGAGAACCTACTTATGTGTCTTGGTGTTGATCTCTTTGTGTTTACTCTACTTGGGGTTCCTTGTAAATATTTTTGAAAAATATTTTTTGTCCCTTTCTTTCATGGAACACCTTCTGGAATTCTCATGATCTGTGTATTAGATCTCTTTTTGTCATCCCATAATTCTGTTAAACTGTATATAGCCTTCATGAACCTCCATTTTGTTGCTCTTCAGCATCTATAATTTTAAGTTATCTCCTCTAATTCTCTGAGTCTTCCTTCTGACTGATTAAATCTCTTGGTAAGTCCTTTTATTGTATCTATCATTTCAGTTATCCTTTTCGGTTGCAATATCTCATTTTTAGATCCTTATTTTGTTCTTTCATTGTTTTCATTATTTCTTTGAAATCTTTGTGCTTTTATTTCAACTCTGATTATATTTAGTATTGTTGTTTTATTCTTTTTTTAAAAAAAAGTTATTTGGTTATCCCTAGATGTGCTTTTGGAGTCCTGGCTGGGCACTTTAGGATAAGCACTGGACTGCTAACCACAAGATCAGTGGTTCAAAACCACTAGCCACTCCTTGAAAGTACTATACATGGTCTCTATGAGTTGAAACCAACTCGACAGCAGTAAGCAACAACAACAGATATGCGTTTATTCCCCTCATCATGTTTATTTGGATGGGTCATGAGATAGTTAAGTTCTGTGTCAACTTGATTGCGCCAAGATTCCCAGTTGTTTAGCAGTTGATGGCTAACACTATGATGAATGGCTACGAGCATCCAATCAATTGAAAGGATGTTTCCTCGGGGGTGTGGCCTGCTCCTAATATAATGCACATGCTGGAAAGATTTGCACTACTCTTCCCTGCTGGGTCTGGATCTAGAATCTGAGTTGTCCTCCAACCTTCGGCCAGTAGCTATATTGTACATTTGCCTGCTGGTCTACAGGCCAAGTGTACCTGGAAAACCAAATGCCCACTGGCGTGCCCTGCATGCCTGTTTCTCTCACCCCATTTCCTGTGCTCCACACCACCGGTTTGGTTCTGCAGCATGCCTGTCTAGGCCTTGGTCAACCGTCACCCTTCTGCCACCCTTGCTGTAGCCTAAGGTCCTGCTCTGTGCCCCAACTTGGTATTCCTGCCTTCCAGAGCCCCCCACTTGGGTCTGCACTTGGAACTCTACTATCTCTACAATGGCAAGTCATTTCCTTGATCGAAACATATATAGTTCTTTGATATATATATATTTATATATTGTTGTTGCTGTTAGTTGCCATCAAGTTGGTACTGACTCATAGCAACCTTATGCACAGCAGAACGAAACACTGCCCAATCCTGGGCCAACCTCACTACTATTGCCACACTTGAGTCCATCGATGCTGCCACTTGGCCAATCCATCTTGTTTGGGGTCTTCCTCTTTTTCTCTGACCCTCCACCTTACCAAACATGATATCCTTCTCCAGGTGACTGGTCCCTCCTGACAATATGTCTGAAGTATGAGAGACAAAGTTTGGCTATCTTGGCCTCCAAGGAGCACTCTGGCTACATTTCTTTCAAAATGCATCTGTTGGTTCTTTTGGTATCCCATGACACTTTCAATATTCTCCTCCAACACCGTAACTCAAAAGCATCAATTCTTCTATGGTCTTCCTTATTCACTGTCCAGCTTTTGCATGCATATGAGGTTATTGAAAATATCACGGCTTGGGTCAGGCACATCTTAGTCCTCAAGCTGACATCTTTGCTCTTCAACATTTTAAAAAGGTCTTGTGCAGCAGATTTGCCTAATGCAATATGTCGGTTGATTTCTTGACTGTTGTTTCCACGAGTGTTGATAGTTGATCCAAGAATGAAGTATAAATATATATTTAGCACTGGTTTTGTTTCTCTAGAGAACCAAGCGTAACATTTATTTATGTGTCTTGTGATTTTCTATTGGAGCATTGGAATTTTTGAGGATGTTAACTTTCTCAGCTCTCCCCAGCATTTGGTTTGCCTGTCCCATTTTCTAAAAAAACAAACAAAAGCTCTTACTGGGCTGAGTCTTCGGCCTTTGATTGCCATTCCCACCTCCCCCTCTCTTTGTGATAACTCCTTTTCCTTCCCTGTCTTATTAGGATTTGAAAGTTCCAGATCCCAATTTTCAGCTTTCAATATCTCCCACCCACCAGAGAACATACTGTGGTCAACTGCAACTCAAGCAAGATATTCTGCACTAATTAATCTGTCCACCAGGGTATGAATCCCTTGTCCTTTCCCTTCTCTGTTTCAGCAACCACATTTTCACTTGGAAAACCCAAACCTAGTGAGCCCCCTTCTGGGCTGGGTGCTACCTTTTGGTTTTGCCTGAGGCTTCCTTCCCTGCTCTGAGCAGGCTGCTTATATCCAAGCTGACATTCAGGGAAAGCACAGGTAGACTTTTCTCCTTTTCAGAAGGAGGAGGTGGCATTCCCCAGAAGAACCTCCAGTTTCAGAACCCCAATGGTCCTGTGATGGTTGGGGACAGTCCCCTCTTAGGTGATGCCCTCCTGGTTGCACTTTAAGGGACCTTCTGTTAGAGTTCAGATAAGTCAAGCACCGAACAGTTACTGAGTGAATGAGAGACTGTCTTTCTCCAAATGGACTTCCCCAAGGTGTGCCTTGTTGCTATCAGAGACTGCTCCAAAATGTGTTGGCTGTAGGTGTAACCTGTACTCAATATGTCTGCTACCTAACACACAGTAGCTTCAGTTAGCAATCATCAGCACCAGCTGGAGAGGAAGAGAGACCCAAGCTGGCTCTTTGAGAGGTCTGTTCTGTTGGTTTCAGAGGTCTGAGTTAAAGAGTGCACAGGGAAGTACGTAGTGGGCTGACTATGAGAGTGGACTGCACTGCAAGGGCCTTCTGAAGCAATTCAAAACAGGCTTGCATTGCTGACACACTCCAAACAGACCTCTGGCAGGTCTGCCTTGTTGGTGTTAAACAGAACCTTGTGGTGCTGTTTCTTTGTGCAAGCAGGGAGTGTGGTGGTTAGGGAAGCTGCTCTTTAGCTAGGGCCATGTCATCAGTTCACAGCAGTCAGTGGCCTGTGTCTAGGGAGGCAGAGGATGTGGTCATACATATAGGAGTTGGTGATTCATTGAGTCTTGCCTCTCTGCAGCTTCGTGCTGCTTTTCTCTGCTCCCTGATTCAGAGTCCCTTAAAGCTGAGTGGTGTTTCCTTGTATTTCTTATTGTATTTGTGGAGGAGGGTGGGTATACTGACCTGTTTATGTTGCCATCTTCCAATTATTTTTAACTGCTCCAAAGTAGGAAAAATTTATTGTTGCTGTTAAGTGCCATAGAGTTAGTTCTGGCTCATAACAACCCCGTATAGGGTTTCCAAGGAGCAGCTGGAAACCAGGAGCAGCTGAACTGCTGACCTTGCAGTTAGCAGTCCAGTGCTTATCCTACCTAATCAAATAAAAATACAGAATACAGATACTATTATAATTATGATATGTGCCTTCAGGCAGAGTCCCAGGCACTCTAAATATGTTTACCTGGAGCCTTGATTCTATTGGAGGTGATACAGAAGACATCCTCAAGGAATTGACATCTGAAGATGCGGGGAGTGTATTATGAATTCAAGTTAGGATATTTCAGTTTAAAGTGCCACTGAGACAGCCAGTACAAATGCCAAGAAGACAGTTGGCTATATGGTTCTAGAGGGCAGGGGAAAGGTCCAGGTTAGTTGTCAGGCATTTAGGTGGAAACAGAAGTCAAGAACTTGGAAGAGATTGTTCACAGGAAAAGTGTGGAGGAGAAGAGAGGATGGCCCAAGCCCAGGCCTATAGGCCTAGCCTAATTGCCAAGGAGAAGAGGCTTAGCTGCAAAGGTGAAAAAGGAGAACGGCATAAAGTAAGTGCCATTGAGTCAATTCCGACTCATAACGACCCTGTATAGGGTTTCTGGGGTGTGGTTAGTGATTTTGAACTTCCCACCTCTCAATTCGAACTGACATTGAGGTCGAGTGCATATCCTTTGGTGCCACACTAGGACTCCTATATACACACACACGAGGGTGACTAAAATATTACTCTTGCTGTAGAATTTATTTTAATCAACTTTTAGAAAAGACAAATACATCAGTTTTCAACATAATCTTGCTTTTCAATACACTTTGTCTATCTGTCAGCAACCTTTCATATTCCCTCATTTAAAAATGTTTTAGGCTGAGCTGTGAGCCACAAATGTACTGTTGTCTTAACTTCATCAAAGATGAATCTTCAACCTTGAAGGGCTGCTTTCAAGGGACCAAATAGGTGAAAGTCAGGTGGAACAAGATCAGGACTATAGTGAGGGTGCTTTAACACCTCAAAATGAAGCTTTTGTAGAGTGTCAACAGTGTGGACAGAGGTGTGCATACCTGCATGGTCATGAAAGATCACAAAGCCCTTGGATAGCAGTCCTCTGCATTTAATCCAAAGCTTAGGCTTTAGCTGCTCAGTGAGCATCTCACTGCAATAAGCACTATTGATTTTTGAACCTTTTCCCCAATAGTATCCCAGTACTTGTTGTTAGGTGCTGTCAAGTTGGTTCCAACCCATAGCGACTCTGTGTAGGGTTTACAAGGAGCCACTGGTGAGCTTGAACTGCCGACCTTGCAGTTCAAACCAACTTTACAGTCCAGTGCATTAACCCACAGAGCTACACCAATTCCAGAAAACTGTATCAATTTTCCAGTTGATGATTGAATTTGAATATTTTCTTGGTTGGTGATTGAGGATGTTTCCATTCCATATTCTCATTTAATCTGACTCATAGTGGCGAATCAAAGTCCTGTCACCAGTAATGATTTTTTTTTTTTTAAAGAATGTGGGTAAAGTAATTTTAACCACCCCTACAGCAGTTAAGTTAGAGGGTCTCTCGAGCTGGTTCCACATCTCAAGGATTAAGCGCTTCCACAGCCCTGCTGGAGTACTCGAACCATCATCCCCTCCTAACTATGATGCTCAGCATGGCTTCGGAAAAAGAGGGCAATCCAAGTAGCAATCTTACCCCTGGTAGCAGCGCTAGGTCTTGGGGCAGGCATAGCTACTGGAACTGCAAGCATTTCCCATTAATGGAGGTTTTGTTAGTTGGTTCCATAATCCTCTATTAAATTCCCTGCTACCCTTTCTAACCCCACTATTGGTTATCCTCACGTTACTGGCAGTTGACCCTTGTGTTCTTCATTTTGTTCAATCACAGGTTAGCCGTATATCTACCCAAATTTCCCAGCAAGCTGCTACCCAGTTGTTGTTACAAGCTGAAGACCTAAGACTGCGGGACCAAACTCAGTCCAGCTGCTGACCCGGTTCCATTGCTTCTTGATATCCCATTGAAGAGCCCAATGGCTACGGCCAACACCACCAACAACGACAAAGCTGTCGCCAACCGTGGTCCAAGCCCAAAGAAAGACAACCTCACTGCCCCAATGCCAGCAGGAAGTAGCTACAGAAAAATGACCTTCGTCCCTTCTCCCTTGGGCATGGATCGTAAAGACTGCCATTCATTTTTCTTATTTAATCAAAGAGGGGGAAATGTTACAATATCAGGTCCACCATTTTAGGCTGTACCTTCTGGGTTCTTCCTTCTCCCCTCCCTTCAACTCCATTGGTCTGTTTCCCCGCCCTAAGCAAAAAGGCATGTCGTTTAAAGGGCAACATGGCTTTTGATAGGTCAGAGCTAAATTACCCCAGCAATGACCACTCCCTTCCTGTTGAACCTATGTAAGACCACTCCCTTCCTGTTGACTTTCTCGTCTTCCTCTCTCCTCTTCTGCCTCCTGTCTTCTCTCTCCAGCAGAGGTCACCTTCCTTACCCTGAATAAAAGTCTCTAGACAGGCAAAAAAAAAAAAAGTGGGAAATTTATTAAGAATAAATATTTGTTTATGCAAATAATACCTGATATTATGCAAGTCCCTAGGTGTATACAATTGCAGACAAAACTGGCTTTCTGAGGTTTTTGCCTTCACTCTCACCCATCTACCTTCACCAAGCCCCCAGGGCTGCTTTTTTTTTTTTTTTTTTTTTCAAGGTTTTTATTGTTGATTGAATGAAAGTTTACAGGCAGATCATCAGTTTTACATTCAACAGATCATACACCTTGTTTCATTACAATGATTATAATCCCCTC
>NW_006408861.1:1786420-1788143 GCF_000296735.1 Chrysochloris asiatica | reverse complement strand
TTCCTCTAGTCAAGTTCTGATTATCAAGCCATTGAGGCTAAGTCAAATGGGTACTGTCTGCATGTTTGGATGTAATTGTACATCTACCCTCACTTCATTTCAGCTGGATGCTTCACTCTCAGCTCTAGCCCTCTGTGGCTATGTCTTTATCCATGGGCTTAAGTGTCCCCAGGTCTCACCACACTTTGGACCAACCAGCCCTTCCTCTTCTCTCTCTCATCTCCAGGTCAACGGGAGTCAATGGACTGTGGTTTAACTAAGCCCATTACTTCATTGCTGTCGTACCTCCTCTTCCACTCACCAGTAGACCAATGTGGTCGCCAGCAAGCTTACATGCCTGCTCATGTGTTCCCTTTGTGTTTCCATCTTATAGGGGAGTTTGTCCTGAAAGAAGTTGATTGCTTGTCTTGATGGCTTCCTGGAGAACAGCTTGCTTATTCATGTAGTAGTCAGCCATGCTTACATTTTTGTTTTGGGTTTTTCATGATAATCTTTCTTTAAAGATGTATCTTCTGTTGCTCTAGCTGTTCCAGGCTGATCTGCTTGTCCTTGCTAGTGGGAATGTCCCACCTCAGAAGGTTCTGGATGGGATTCAGGATTCCACCTAAGGTCCTATATCTGCAAAGGCTTTGCAAGAGGCGTTTTTCACTGGGCAAGTTCTAGAACCCCTTTTAGGTACTCTAATCAGTTATAGGCTGAAGACGGGCTTACAAGTTTTCTGTAATCATGTTTCCCAACATTCCTTTCTTATCCCACTCAAGTATCTATTTTACAATAATAGGCAAGGGAAACCAATATTCATAAGACAGTCAACCATTTTAGTATTATTTCCCCTCTTCAAACTATGCCTAGATCCCTGTATCACAGAGCCCTGTTGTTCCAAGGTTGAGCATGCATCACTATTTACCTGTCTTAGTTAGGCCATGCAAACCTGTCTCAGTGTTCTCCTATCTTGTTCTTACCCTCCTCCCCCTTCTTGTATTGCCCTCCCCAATACCCGAACTAAACCCCCCACCACAACCCCATTGTTGTGATTACTTTACATTCCATTAACTCTTCCCTCAAATTTAAGACAGTCTATTTTATCCTGTAATCTACCTAATCTTCTCACCACCTGGATCTCTGTTCCTCTGTGTTTACCTTCTTTCACAATGTAATTGTTTTGATCACAGACTGACCTCCCAGATTCTCTGTTCTTAAAATTTTATTCTGTTCTTGACTCTTCCATTTGTCAGTTGAGTTCAGGGTGATGCTGTCATGTACGTCATTCTCTGGTTGTTGTCTGTTCTTCTTGGTTCTCTGTCCACAGAACTTCCTTTAGGATGTTTTTCATAGCAGGGCTGGCTTTGGCAAAATCCCTTAGCTTCTGTTTATCCTGGAGTGTTTTGATTACTCTTTTGTATTTGATTGACAGCTTTGCTGGGTAGAGGATTGTCGAAGTCCTACCTTGGGGTCCCGCCTCGACAAGGATGTGTGGGTGTCACGAAGAAGGGAGATCTGGCGGCAAAAGTGATAGAGAAGGAGACAGATGAAATATATACAAGAAAGACAGACACACAGATATGATGCAAGCTGGCAGGTAGACAGATCTGCAAACATTTTGCCTAGCATTGCACAGCATTGCCTGCAGAACTTACTCTACCTCAGCCTTTTATTCTCTTTTTTTAGGGAGGGATTTATTACAAAGGAAGGATGTAATTCACTCAGGGAGGATGTCACAAAG
>NW_006408861.1:1756449-1785015 GCF_000296735.1 Chrysochloris asiatica | reverse complement strand
CCACTGATCAACCCAGGGTCTGCGTATGCTGTCCCCAGCAGAGGATTCTTGGTTGGAAGTTTTTTTCTTTCAGGGTTTTATATATGTCTTCCCATTGCCTTTATACGTGCATGGTTTCTGTTGAGACATCTGATTTGCTTGCCTTTATATGTTACACTTCTGTTTTTCCTAGCTGCTTTCAGGATTCTGTCCTTATCTTTGAATTTAGAGAGCTTGATTATTATATGTCTTGTTGATTTTCTTTTAGTGTCTATCCTTCCTGGGGTTTGGTAAGCTTCTTGAATGCTTATCTTTTCGCTTTTCAAGATGTTAGGACATTTTTCTTCCAGAAGCTCTTCAACTATCTCTTCTCTGTACTTGTGTGATTCTTCCTGTTCTAGAATGCCAATAATTCTTAAGTTATTCCTCTTCATGCTGTCCAACATGTATCTCAGGTCTTCTTCAGATTCTTTTATCCTTTTTTCTGCTTGCTCTTCTATCTTAGTAGTGCTGAGAGATTTATCTTCTAGCTCACTAGTTCTGACTTCTATATCTTCAATTCTACTCCTTCGCCCTTTCAGTGTATTGTCCATTTCTGATATTCTATTATTAATCGTTTGGACCTCTTTTTGTAGGTTTTGAATTGTTTCCAATGCTGTATCTATCTTATTTGATTGTTCCTGTAGTGCTTTCCTGACTTCTTCCTTATTTTTCTCAACTCCATTGTATAGTGTTTTGAAACATTTTATAATCATTTTTCTGAATTCCTTCTCAGGCTTTCCAGTATGGAGTATAGGTCTGCCTCCAGCTTATTTGTTTCAGTCACTTTATCTCGTTTCTGGACATGTGCAGATATGGTCATCTGCTTCTGTTTTTTGGACAATAGTCAGGAGTTATCTGTGGCCTTAATACTTAGAAGGGTGTGTATTTTGTATTTTGTATGCTTTTTGATTGCCTCCAGGTAGATGTGATCAGGAAATGGGCTTCCCTTTTCACTCTTCTTCCTGAGAAATGTCAAGATGCCATTGTTGGTTGTTGTGATGTAACTCAGGATTTAATTTTCTGCCTATTTCCTTTTCATTCTGCCTTTCCCGCTCCACACACCCCATTCAGACCTTTTTCCTAGTGATAAACAGTTCAGGGCTGGCTGTGGCTGTTTTGCACTGCTGCTTGGTTTTAAGTGGAAACTGTCACTTGAAATTTTGAGGAGATCTGTGTGCATGCATAATAGAACTCTCTGGGGGTGGGGGTGGGGTGTACACTTGCTCAGGCACCCCCTCTAGTCACCAGAATTGAGGTGCACAGACAACAAGAGACCAATGAACAGATACCAGAAAAAAGAGTGCACACACCTTTTTCTCCGCGGTTCTGTCAGGCATCCGTGGCTGCTCTGATCCTTCCTCTGCTTGGTCTCATCCAAGATGGCAATTCCGGGAGGAGCTGAGCATTTTGAATTAGATAGCAATGGATTTCTTGCTTCTTTTGTTACCAATTCCCTTAGCTGTATGCCTTCCAACCTTGTAAATCTTCCTTTATATGTGGTTCAGAATTCTGGCACCATCCTCTGAGCCTGCTTGGTCCGGTATTCTGTGTTGTTCCTGATGAAGATTCTCACTGCACATCTACCCAATCCACCATATGTTTTTATTCCACCAGTAATGATTTTTTTAAAGAAACTTTCACCTTCCTTTGAGTATCAATCCAAATTTTGCTTGCAGATGTCCAAATGCTTCCATTTATGCTCTTCTGTGAGTTGTTTTGGTACTCATCTGGGACAAAATTTTTGAAACCCAAGTCTATTGTGGATTATTTCACAGGCAGAGTCATGGCTGATTTGTTAATGACTTGCCACATAATCCACTTTCAATAATCTAGTCAATAGAATCATTTCACATGCATGCTCAATGCCATCACCAGCCATTGTGTGGTCATCACCCACATCATAATCAGAGTGTGGGTAATTTTTGACTCACCCTTAGTGTGTGTGTATTATTTGTTGTTGTTGGTAAGTGCCATCAATTTGGTTCCAACTCATAGTGACCTTGCATATATATATACATATATATATAGAGAGAGAGAGAGAGAAAGAGAGAGAGAAGAAAAACTAGGCAACTAGGCATGTCACAAAAGCCCAAGGGAAGGAGGAAACCAAAACCAAACTTACTGCCATCAAGTCAAGTCTGATTCATAACGACTCTGAATCAGAATTCAGTTCCTGAGGTTGTAAATCTTTATAGGAGCAGAAAGCCTTATCTTTTTTCCCACAGAGTGGCTAGTGGATTTGAACTGAACACCAGTCTAGCGCCTGTCCTATAGTGCCATGAGAACTCTTCTGAGGAGAAAAAGATCTTGAATAAAATGCTACAGAGGGGCTGAGTTGAGAAGAACACAACTGGGGTGTCAGAGTTAGCCTGGTCTAAGCAGTTTGGGTGAGGAAATGAAGATGCTTGGCTATTCACATTGCTTTGTGCTTTGGTTTTTAAAGTGTTCACTGTTAGTAAAGTACAAGGTACAATTCAATAAATTCAAATAAATGATCAGAACTGAAAAAGAAATCAACAAATGAAAATCTACAAGTTTGTGTGTATCCCCCACAAATGCATACTGGAAAAAGCAGGACTATAGCCACTGACTATCCCCATCAATGTGGGAGTGTCTGGTAGGCTCAAGCATTTCACGTTCTTACTGATATTTTTTGTGTATTGATGTGTCTGATCTTTCATTTACAAGACTCAAAAAATAATACCACCACCCCCAAAATAAATTGGACTTCATCAGATTGAAAAAGCACTGCTCATCAAATACATTATCAAAATTAATAATTAAAGATTTAAAGATAATATTATCCATATCTACATCTGTATCTGCCTGAAAAGAACTTGTGTCCTGAATACATAACGAACTTGTGTAACTCAAAAATAAGAAGAAACACTATCTAATAAGCCATTTCATAAAAGAAAGTGTACAAATAAATGGCTAACAAATATGAAAATATACATAATTATTTATCAGGAAAGTACAAGTGGACACTAACACTATTTTGTTGTAAAGTGCCATTGAGTTGGTTCTGACCCACAGTGATCTTGTTTAGGGTTTCTGAGGAGCGGCTGGTAAACTTGAACTGCTGATGTTGCTGTTCAAATGACCTTGCAGTCCAGTGCATTAACCCACAGTGACACACCAAGACTCCACTACCACTATATTGTTGATGTTGTGTGCCATGGAGTCGGTTCTGACTCATAGGGACCCTGCACAGGGTTTCTGAGGCTGTAAATCTTTATTGGAGCAGAAAATCTCATCTTTCTCCTGTGGAACAGCTGGTGGTTTTGAATTGCTGACCCTGAGGATAGCAGCTCGATTCGTAACCACTACGCTACCAGAGCTTCTTACTACCACTATGTTGTTGTTGTTGTTAAGTACCATGGAGTCGGTTCCAACTCCCAGTGACCCTGCACAGGGTTTCTGAAGCTGTAAATCTTTACAGGAGCAGAACATCTCATCTTTCTCCCGCGGAACTGCTGGTAGTTTCGAAGTGCTGACCTTGCGGTTCACAGCCCGATTCGTAACCACTGCGCTATACCACTATAGCTACATTTTTTTCCAGGCTGTTCTTTAGATATCCCAGGTCCCATTTAGCCTTGAGGTCTTCACATAGGCTGTTCACTTTGCCTGGAATGTTGTTTTCCAGATATCTGTGTGGTTCTACCTCTCATGGTCTTCAATAAGTATCTGACTTCTTCCTGTCTCTCTTGTTAGCATAAGCCATATTTATTTTCTGTCCCTGTTGCTTGCTGCCTATCAACATGGCTGTCTTCCAAGTAGCCTGTGTGGTAGTCAACCTTAAGATAGCCTCAATGATTCCTATTTCTTGCTACACATGTCCCTGTGTGGTCTCCTCTTATAATGAATAGAGTTACCAGTAGGATATTTTATAAATAATGAAGTATTACTCCCAAGGTAGGTTATAAAAAACCCTGTGACATCTACCTGGTTGTTTTTTGAGTCACTTGTTCTTGGGGAGCCTCCTGCCCTGTGGTGACAGTACTCAAGAAGTCCTGCAGAGAGGTTTCCTATGCACAGGCAGCATTAACTTGCCAAGTATGTGTGTAGGTGATCTTGTGAGGATCCTCCAGCCCCAGTCAAACCTTGGCTGACATATGACTGCAACCTCATGGTAGAACCAACTAGCTAAGCCACTCCTGAATTCTTGACTCACAAAAACTGTGTAAAATCCTGTTTATTGTTTTAAATGATTAAGCTTTGGGGTGATTTGTTATGCAGCAGCAGATAACGAATATGTTGTTGTTAAGTGCTGTTGAGTCAGTTCGGACCCGTAACAACCCTGTATAGCTTCCCGAAGAGCAGCTGATGAGTTTGAACCACGAACCTTAAGGTTCAAACCAACCTTGCAGTCCAGCGCATTAGTCTGCAGCTCCACATCTGGATTCCGATAACCAATATAGGAGATAAGGAATAAATAGCCCCTATTTAATCTAGCCACATTCTGCTAACCATTTGGAAAGCTCACATTTTGACTCTTCTATTTCATTATGTTTATGGATTGAATTGTGTTTTGTGTGGATCATGACAAGCTATGGACAACATTGAGAAATATGAGTATTCTAGACCACTTAATTGTGCTCATGAGCAATCTGTATATGGACCAAGAGGCAGTTGTTCGAATAGAACGTAGTAACACTAAATGATTTAAAATTAAGAAAGGTGTGTGACAGGGTTGTATTCTTTCACCATACTTATTCAACCTGTATGCTGAGCAAATAATAGGAGAAGCTGGGTTCTATGAAGAAAAATGTGGCATCTGGATTGGAGGAAGACTCATTAACAACCTGCAATATGCAGATGATACAACCTTGCTTACTGAAAGTGAAGAGGACTTAAAATATTTACTGATGAAGATCAAAGACCACAGCCTTCAGTATGGATTACATTTCAATGTAAAGAAAACAAAAATCCTCACCACTGTACCAATAAACAACAGTCTTATCAATGAGAAAAGATTGATGTTGTGAAGGACTTCATTCTTCTTGGATCAACTATCAACAGTCATGGAAGCAGCAGCCAAGAAATCAAACGACGTATTGCATTAGGCAAATCTGCTTTTTAAAGTGTTGAAGAGTAAAGATGTCAGCTTGAGGACTAAGGTGCTCCTGACCCAAGCCATGGTATTTTCAATAACCTCATATGCATGCGAAAGCTGGACAGTAAATAAGGAAGACTGTAGAAGAATTGAACCTTTTGAGTTATGGTGTTGGAGGAGAATATTGAAAGTGCCATGGGCTACCAAAAGAACCAATAGATGCATTTTGGAAGAAGTGCAGCCAGAGTGCTCCTTGGAGGGCAGGATGGCCAAACTTCATCTTTCATACTTCGGACATATTGTCAGGAGGGACCAGTTGCTGGAGAAGGATATCATGTTTGGTGAAGTGGAGGGTCAGAGAAAGATAGGAAGACCCACAGCGAGATGGATTGGCCAAGTGGCAGCATTAATGGACTCAAGCGTGGCAACAATAGTGAGGGTGGTCCAGGATCAGACACTGTTTTGTTCTGCTGTGCATAAGGTCGCTATGAATTGGTACCGACTGGTGGCATCTAACCACCACCACCACCACCACAACAAATGTATATTTGTTAGTTGTTTAGTCGGTTCTGACTCACACAGACACTGTATAGGGTTTCTGAGGAGCAGCTGATGGATTTGAACTGATGACCTTGTGGTTCACAGTCCAATGCTGATCCTATAGTGCAACACCAGGATTCCAAATAAGCATTGGAATCCTACATATTTGGATTTGTACCTTCTGATATAATTCTGTTTGGGAATAGGGTTATTTTACCTTCTGATGTAATTCTGTTTGTTATGTTAATAAGGTCATAACAGTATAGGTTGTGTTTTAAGTTTAATGACCTTCAAGATACAAAAATAGCAGATTAGATACAGGGACAAGCAAGCACAAATGAGGGAAACAGAGATGCCATGTGGAGATTGCCAAAGAACTGAGGAATTCCAGGTTGTAGAAGTTGAGACAAAGATTTTCCTCCAGAGTAGTCCCCAAGAACTGGTGCCCTGAATTTAGACTTCTAACTTCCAAAGTTGTGAGAAAATAATTTTCTGTTTGTTGAAGTCCCCCACTTGTGACATTTCTATTATAATAGCACTAGATAACTAAGGAGCTCTGGTAGTGTAGTGATTACAAATCAGGCTGCTAACCTCAAGGACAGAAGTTTGAAACTACCAGCAGAGCCGCAGGACAAAGATGTGGTGTTCTGCTCCTGTAAAGATTTACAGCCTTGGAAACCCTGTGCAGGGTCACTGTGAGTAGGAACAGACTCCGCAGTAATTAACAACAAACAGCAAGTTAACTAAGACAACAGGGACATTTGGAGAAAAGAGAAATGCTGAAAGATAATTTTTAAAAAGCTTTAAGGAATCATGTATAACTCAAGCTTGTTTATCATTGTAAAAAATTCAAATATCTAATACATTATTCACCAATTCAATGTTTTCATGTGTACAATTACATTGTACAACCACCACCATTGCCAAATTTTTCATCACCATAAACAGAAACTCAAACAATGATTCCCCTTGTCCCACATCACTCCTGGTAACCAAGAATAAAATTTTGCTTCTATGAATTGCCTATTTTAGATATTTCATGTAAGTGAGAGTATACAGTAGTTATCCTTACCTTAGCATGATGTTTTCAAGGGTCTTTTTTTACAGTTCTTTATTTTTCCTTATGACTGAATAATATTCCATTTTATGTATATACCACAATTTGCTTATCCAGTCATCTGTTGATGGACATTTCAGTTGTTTCCATCTTTGGGCTATTGTGAACATGCTGCAAGGAACATTGGTCTACATGTGTCTGTGTCGCAACTTTCATGTCACTTGGACATATAACTAGCAGTTGTTGTTGTTGTTGCTAGGTGCCATGGAGTCGGTTCTGACTCATAGTGACCCTGTACAGGGTTTCTTTACGGGAGCAGAAAGCTTCATTGTTCTCCCGCGGAACAGCTGGTAGTTTCGAACTGCTGACCCTGAGGTTCGCAGCCCGATTCATAACCACTATGCTCCCAGAGCTCCTTATAACTAGCAGCAGTAGCAGTCCATATTTCTGGCTCTGCCCAAGAAACTAGTAGCAAAAGTAAATGTTGCTTGACTTTTTGGTTCAGGTTTGTGGGGAATGCAGTCACATAACAATTGCACATAGGCTGAGGCATGATTAGTTCATTTTCCTAAAGGTTAAATCTATATATAGTAAGTGGCAGAGCTGCTGGCTGAAAGGCTCTGGAACCTCAATCATAAGCTGTATATACAGAAAAGGTGGTACAGGGACCAATCCCCAAGCACACAAGCAGCATGATTTTTTTAAGCACAGGGCCCTGAGCTCCCTTCTCTGCAATTCATTTTGTTTTCATTCAGTGTAGAATTGTGAGGTCTGGAATCAAGCATTTCAAGACCAACTCTTTAAAATTTCATTTACTCTAAAAGTACCCTTGAGGTGTTTACCAAACAGACCTGGCAGTCCTCCTCCAACAACACCCAGGAGAGCAAGGGTACTTCAGAGAGTACAAGCATTGGTAGAAGGATGACCTTTGTCTATGTGTTGGGGTCCACAGAAGGTTGAAACCAATTTTAGCGTCCAGGATAAGGACTGGGATCTTCTAGTCTGCCCTGGATTTGCACTGCCCATGCCAGCTAGCCATAGCTCCTTCCTTAGAAATGAAAACAGAGTGAGATGTTCTTTCAGACCAATTTGGCAGAGACAGTACAAGGCCTAAATAATTTTACTGTTATTTAGGGACAGAACTGGTCAGGGCATCTTACCAGCAGACCACAGCAAGAGAACTTTTATTTCCTGCCATTTTTGAGGTAGACGAATGAGCAGGCCCAGGCTTCTTCCCTAATTCATCCCAGCAAGCTTCTGCGTTGGTTGGTTAACCCCAAGGTCAGCAGTTCGAATCTATTAGGCACTCCTCAGGAGGAAGATGAAGCTTTCTTCTCATGTAAATACTTAACAGCCTAGAAAACCCTATACACGGTCCACTGAGTCGGAACCGACTAGATGGCACACAGCCAGCTAACGAGCAGAGAATGATGCTTGAGCAAAAAGGAAAAAACAAAAAAACTGCTGAAAGGTCAGTGAAAGATCTCATAAAACAAACAATTGAGATGATGGAGAATCCAAATTATTTTTTCCAGGAGAGAAAAAACAAAATTCCTGAGTTACAAACAGGAGGGTCAGGCCTTCAAACTCCAGTCCTTTGTATGTGTTAAGCAAAACCAAGAATAAGCACGAAAATATGCTATTTGAATTGCGTTCAAAATGTCTTTTACAAGTGAAGCAAATTACTTCTGCATGTTCTGAGGCTGTGCAGAGAACAAATAGTGTTCTGCCTTTAATGGGTAAAATTACACAATTTGCTTTTAACAGTAAACTAAAAGCCATGGTGGCTTCAGATAGCATCGCGCTCCAGAGTGCTCCCTCTACGCAACTACACTCAGCAGCAATTTACTGGCACTTTGGAGCAACGCGGTTTTCCCCATAGGGCACAATGTGGTAAGCAGGGTCCGGGAGGGGCCGGCGGTGATGCGGCCTGTTTCATTTCTTGAACACTTCGCTTATTCAATCCCTTGTTTCTCCTCCTACTCCCGTGCTGCTCGTATCTAAGGCTAGGTGCTCTCCAATTTGCTCTGGTGAAGATTGTAGGGGGCAAAGTCGTCTGGAGTCACTGATTTGTGGCCAAGGGCCCCGGGTGTCCCGCCCCTGAAGGTTGTGGCAACTGCTCGGGGCGTCTATGTAGAGTGGGCTGTCCGGCGATGCCCAGCTGGCGCCCCCTCTCCATCTCAGCATCCAGAGTTACTAGGGCGGGCGCAGTCTGCAAGACCCACGACCGTGCAGCGGCCCCCAGAACCACTCTGCCCGCCGCACCCTTATACTCCCCGGCGAACCTCGCGACCCGCCCTACCTGCCGCCTCTTTCCGGCAGGGGGCGCTGTCGTTGGGCTTGTTTTGCTCAGTCGGGGCGGGCAAGCCTGGACCCTGCCTCCCGCTCGCCGGCGGTCCGCCCCCCGCGCTAGTCCCGCGGCCGGCGGGACGCCCGAGCCCGCGCCCCGGAGGCTCTCAGCCAGCCCGCGAGGCGGCCGGAGCTGAGCGAACATCCGGATCAGAAGAGGAGGAGGAGGAAGACGAACCAACTTGAGAAGAACTCGGGAGGAAGGGGAACGGACGCACGGGATAAAGGAGTGGTGGCTTCCAGCCCACCCCCACCCCCCGCGCCGCTCCGGCCCGAGAGCCCCGACACCGGCTCGAAGCCCGAGCGCTGCGGGCGGCGGCTCCCAGAACCCCCACGGCCCGCGGCATGGCCCTGAGTTCGGGACTGCTGCGGCGCATGCCGCTTTGCGTTCTGGCCGTCTGGGCGGCTGCCGCGCTCCTGCTCTTCGTGACCCGGACCTCAGGTAGGAACAGCCGCCCAACTAGCCTTCTCGATCGGTCATGCTGCCTTCCGTAGGCAAGCACTGGGCACGCGGCTCTCGCACGTCCCTTTCTTCGCAACTTGGCTGCCCAACCCGGCCTCCCGCGCGAGGGGGCGCGCCCCGCGTAGGGCCCCAGCGGCTCTCGCGGCCGGCACAGCGCTGAGGGCAGCGCCAGGTCTGGGCGGTGCGGCCTCGGTGGAACGCGGGGCGCCATCCTCAGATCTGCTCCGCGGCCCACGCCCCCCGGCTGGGGCTGGTTCTAATAAGACGCGCTCTGGGGATTGTTAAGTGTTTCCAGAGGCCGGAGGCGGGGGCGGACTGGGGAGGGGCGGCGGCGGCCGACGCCGGAGGGGAGCCCTTCTCTGGGGGTTTCCGAGGTCGTGGATGTGTGTGTGACTACGTGAGTGTGTGTGCGCGTGGTGCCAGTACCGGGGCTTGTTTCTCTTCTGGGTCTGAACGTCTTCAATGGTTCTCGGAAACTTGCCCCCGGACCTTAATCCGTGTAACTCAAGTCTCCTGCAGACTCCCATCTGCTTTGGTGCAGTCCCCGCCGAACGGGCAGGGCTGACGCCAGGTGGGCGCCCCCCGTCGGGCGAGGCCCTGGAGGCTGTGGGGGATGCGCGCTCCGGGGACGGGGCGGGAGCCCCCGGGCGATTGGGGCTGTTGCTTCTCTTTTGTTGGTCCCTTATCCTCCCCCTCCCCCCTGCTTGGAGGTGGCCAAAGTGGCGTTTCCTGTAACTGGAGTCTAGGGTTCCCTGGCTGATTTGGGGAGAAAGAGTGGCTGGAGGGGCAAGGCCGCAGTCCTTGATTGCGTTTTCCTCAAGGGACATCCTACTTAACGCAGAGGTACCTAGTACGGCTTTGATCCGGTTCCTGTGGTACTTAGGGTTACGAAGCTCGAGGAACACTAGGAGAAAACCCCAGAAGTTTTCAGCAGGGATCCTGGGGGATTGGTAAAGGATGCCTGTAGCAGACGGCACTCGTTCTTCCAGTCAAGACCCAGGACCCTGGGAGCACCTCCGTCCTGCACGCCACCCGGCGGGATTCCCCGCACCCTGCCTGGGATGGGGAGAGCTCAGGAAATTTGGAGACAGGTGAAGTTTGCTCAAGACCCCAAAATGTGTAAGAGGCCCCACTTACAATAATGATGACCGAGATGCACGTAAATAGGTTTCAGTATTGCCACCCAGCACCATCCATCCCCTACATTACGGCAGGCAGGTGAGAAGGGGTTGTCCTCCAGCTCTCCAGAGTCCGGTTTTGAACTGCACGAACTTGGTCCTCCCGCTGGTCTCAGTTCCCGCTTAGTCCATTCAGTGGAAGAGTTAGAAATGCTGGGCAGCCTTTACAGGGGACATTTTGGATTAAACAGATGTTACTTACTCAGGTATTGCTGGTTTTTGGGAAGTGGGTTTGCATTTACATCACTGTGCATTGTAGTATAAAGCCTCTCAGTGTACAAGGCGAAATAAGTAAACTAGTAAACTCTTAAGTTATTCACGATTCTTCTAGTCTCTCCGCCTCCCCACGAGAATTCCTCTTTCCGTTACTGTCTGGAGATCTATTTGCTGAGGGCGGGGTCTCTTACCCAGTGACTCGAGGTGCAGTTGCACGCATTAGGTGGTGGTGGCTACGATGTGGTTAATTGCCCTGCAAAAACTCAAACTTGCAAACCATGTGGTTTGTTGGAGCCGGTTTGAATTGCATTTGGGGGAGGGGGTGCTATGGTGAAGGGTCTGCAATACGAGAAAGAATGATAGCCTGTTGTTTTAAATCAAGAACAGTAAAGTTGCTCACATTTCTGATGGAATAGTTTAAACATTGCCATAAGTCCTTGTCGAATTGAATAAAACAATCGAGTGGCTTTTTCTAGTGAAGTCATAATCTATTTTAGGGAGGGAGTAGGAAAATTGTTTATAATTCTCTTCTGAATGAGGTTGTTGTTAAGTGCCAGCCCTTGATTCCCCATAGCGACCTTGTATAGGGGTTTCCAAGGAACGACTGGTGAGCTTGAACAACAGACCTTGCAGTTCAAACGACTTTGCAGTCTGGTGCATTAGCTTACAGCGCCACTTAGGGTACTGAAAACCCAAAGACGTGATAATTCCTGAATATTGAATAATATGTATAGATGAAATTAGATGACTTCAGGAGATGGGTGTTACTTTTTTTTTTTTCTGCTGTGAAAAGGAGCTTCAATCATAGACTCATGAAAAATAATTTACTAAGTAAAAACCATTGAAAGATTCTTTCAAAAGGATCCATAAAATGTTATTCTATATTTTTATGTGCAAGACTGGTTACTAAAGAGACAAATACGGAGTTTGGGACTACCTCCTACAAAGAGTAGCTAGGGAGTAATGGAATTTTGAGGTTCTTCCTCAACCCCTTTTGACAGTGTCTTGTTTGACAATGCAGAAATCTGGTGTAGATCCCTAGAGTAATAAATAATGATAGTGATTCTTCTAAAATAAAATAAATGAAAACATTATGACTAAGAAGACTTTGTGGAAAAATAAGTTTTTTTTTTTTTTTAATGTAAGACAACATGTTTTTCTTATTATGGCTGTGTACCAGGCAAAAAAAGATCTACACATTTGAAATATTTTGAGATTTAATAGTGAGATCAAGTTTAACCCTTGCATCCACATGATAAAGAGTGTCACTGTGAAAATTCTAATACTACTGGTCCTGCTTGGCACAGTTTGTGAAAGCCATTGTACTTTTGGGTACATGTTTATAAAAATAGCAATGGATGACTGGTGGGGGAGGTCTGGTGAGTGAGATGGTAAGTGAGATGGAAATTTTTGGTCAATAAAGCAAGTTATGGTGTGGCACTAGGTCTGTTTGAACCACATGGTCAGTGGTTCAAACTCACCAGCTGCTCCCTCACTAACCTCTCCTTGGAAACCCTATACAGGGACTGGATGGGACTTAACAACGAGGTGAGTTATAATTAGGAAGCCGATTTTGGCTAATTTTTTTTTCCTTGCAAAAAAGTATATGGTTTTATAAATTTGCATTTGCTGGATATAAGTTTTAGAGCTGTACAGGTTGATGAGGCAATGTAAAATGACATTTCTACTTTTATTGTTGTAATTTTTTCTGTTTATTCAAAGTACAGTTGTAATTGGTGTTGTTTGGATGTCACTAAACCCTGTACAGGGTCGCTATGGGTCGGAACCGACTCGATGGCACTTAACAACAACAACAATTATGGTGTGTTGCCCAGTAAAAATTTAGCCTAGGTTTTTAACCTCAGAGGTATTGTAAGCCTGGCAGAGGCTGAATTTTATCCTGTGCTTTCTTTACAATTTCTTTTTCTGAAGTCAGTGGAATAGAAATGCAAGAGTAAGTAAGAGTATGACAGGTAAGGAAGATTAATCCCGTTTAGAAAGGTTTCTGCAGAAGAATTGGCACTTCTTTAAAATACGTTCTGCGGGAGGCCAGGATGTGAAGGGTTTTCATCATTATCATTGAAATGGAACTGGGTGTGAATGTCTTGGGCTCCAAGTCTGCTGAAACCTTATTCTGATTCTTTTACCAGTTGAGTGAATTCCAACTCATGGCGACCCCATATATGTCACAGTAGAATTGCTCTATAGGACTTTTCAAGGCAGTGACCTTTCAGAAGCAGATCAGAAGCAGGCTTTTCTTTTGAGGTGTGTGGGTTTGAACTGCCAACCTTGCAGTCAGCAGTTTGTGCCAACTAGTCTGATAAATAGTCTGATAAATATAGGACATTTGTGTAAACTTTGTTCTAATGGTAAAATTCAGAGCTCTATTCCTGGAAATCAAGCAGCCTCTTAAATGTTGTCCCCACCCAAGGTTTGTAATTTTAAAATGGTTGGTTGATGTCTTTATCTGATCCTTCCTTGTGGAGGAACTGTGGACTCCTTCCAGCTTAGGCCAGCATCCTGATGTGTTTTTCCCCTGTTTCTATCTCTCTGTTTCTGTCTCTCTCTCTCTCTCTCAGCTCTGGTAGCATAGTGGTTACAAAACGGGCTGCTAAACTCAAGGTCGGCAGTTCGAAACTATCAGCTTACCAGCTGTTCCGCGGGAGAAAGATTTAAAGCCTTGGAAACCCTATGCAGGATCATTATGAGTCAGAACCAACTCCACAGTACTTAACAACAACAATCACTCTCTCTGTGGAGCTGTGCTTCATGGCTCATAGTTTATGCTGCTGGGCCTCACTGTGGGCTTCTTAAGGATTGGCTTTTCCTCTTCTCACCAGGTCATTGGCTATGACTCTGTTCTTTGTAAAGAAGATTGCCATTAAGATATTTTCTTCTTTAGAGGACCTTCAGGGAACACCAAATAGGCCCTGTGAGAACCCAGCATTAAAGGTTTCCAAGTTAAATCTTTTTTTCATTGTATATACTTCTGAATGCATGTTATTGTTGTTAAGTGCTGTTGAGCCATTTCCGACCCGGTTCTGACCCATAGCGACCCTATATAGGATTTTTTTTTCACACTCAGGGGGTTTATTAGAGAAGTAAACTGTTACAATTCAGGATCAAAATTGCTCAGGACACAATTCTCCTATATGGGATTTTTGAGGAGTCCTGGTGTGGTGCTGTGGGTTAATGCCCCAGATTGCAAAGCTGTTTGAACTGCAGGGTCGGCAGTTCAGGCTTACCAGCTGCTCCTCGGAAACCTGTGTGTGTGTGTGAAATATATATATATATATATGAGCTCTGGTAGCATAGTGGTTACGAATCAGGCTGTGAACCAGAAGGTCAGCAGTTCGAAACTACCAACTTCTCCACGGGAGAAAGATAAGGCTTTCTGCTCTCGTAAAGATTTACAGCCTCGGAAACCCTGTCGAGGGTCGCTATGGGTCGGAACCAACTCGACGGCACATAACAACAACAACAACAACATATTTATTATAATCCTGTTTATTGTACTCGGGTAACCTTTTTTTTATTTCCTGAAGTAAAGATTTTATGATCTCTCTCTTTTTCTTTGTTTACTTCCTAAAGTGAGTAAAGAATTTATGATTGCTTTCTTTTTCTTTTCCTAAAGTAGGAATGCGCACCTTAAAGATTTGAACTAGCCAACTGGGTAAGGAAAAAGATTTTGTGCTCAAAACCCTAGCCAAGGGTGTGAGACACAGTCTTGAGACTCTCGTCAGGGATTAAAAACGCGAGCAGACTGTCCACTTGGTGTGCTCGCTGGCCTGTTCCTGTATGTACGGCTATGCGCATGCAACCTCTTGCAGGAGTAAATTTTGCTTTGCCAAGTTAATTTAGTCTCACCGAGTGTCTTTTACGTGACAGTGAAATTCATTTCTAACAAACCCTATACAGGGTCACTATGGGTTGGAATTGACTTAACAACAACAACAACTGGTGAGCTTGAACCACGGACCTCGTAGTTCAAACTGACTTTGTAGTCTAGCTCATTAACCCACAGCAACACACCAGGACTTCTCTGAATGCATGGCCAGTAGCAATTTTATGAAAAGTACTCATGGGCTAAAAGGATTGGTTTTGAGACACTGCTTATCAGTTACTCTTTGGATTTTTTCTTTTTGCATCATTCAGCTATACCGTTGAAGTACAAATATCAGCAGCTCAGTAGGTAGTGTGGGCTTCTTAAGTTTGAAATAGTAAAAATCTAAGCAACAAGACCTTTATTATGACTGCAAATGGATGGTACTACCTTCTTTTTTCTACTATGAGTTTATTTGGTTTTGCCACTCTGCTTGCATGAGCTGCTGTCATAAAATATGCCTGGGGATGTAATCTGTTTAAAGTCATATTTACAGAGTGGCCAAGTGATTGTTGAACAATGTTGAGAATTTTCATAACTTTTCAAAATAGACAATTGTCTAGTTGGGAAAATTGCTTGCACCATTTTTTGGAATTTGGGGGAGTGTTCTCTTTTTTCTTTTTAAGCCCTATCTCTGGAATAATAAAAAAATCAAAAGTCAAAGGGAAGGAAATAATTAAAGAAAAATTTAGCCTAATTCTGCTAAGTAGTCTGTCCTCTAGAAAGTCTTAAAATTCCAGTGGGAAGTGGTATGTGTGTCTTTAATTGTCTTTGGAATTAGCTTCAGTAAGCACTCTTGTCACTTTGGAAATGTTATGGGGGAAGGTGGCTGCTTCTTTATGTTCTCTGTGAGTGGGGGGAGGATTTCTCCATACCCCAGATGCTCTGAGCCTAATACTTTCCACACTCGTTACCCTTCTAGAGGGATAGTTAAGACACTATATAATTAATTTACAGAAACCTTTTGGCCTTGCAAACTTGCATGTCTAGATATAGTAGTAGCAACTTCAAAGCCATTTGAAAGGCAAGATTGGTGATTCAAGCTTACCAGCTGCTCCTCAGAAACCGTATGCAGGGTTGCTATGGGTCGGAACCGACTTGACGGCACTTAACAACAACTGGTGGTGCAATGGTTAAAGCACTGGGCTGCTAACCAAAATGTATTAGCTTCAAACACACCAGCTGAACCCATTCAACAACACCTAACAACAATAGCAAGTACATATAAAAGTTATGCTTCTTCTATACAGTAGTCTATGAAGTGTGCAATGTCATTATGAACAAAGTTTGAAATTATGTGCAAATTACTGAAATGTGAGCCTGAGACACAAAGTGAGCACATACTGTTGCGAAAATGGTGCCAGTAGACTTGCTGGAGTCTGGGTTGCCACAAACTTTCAATTTATAAAATGTATACCTGAAGTGCATTAAAATGAAGTGTTCCTGTAAGCCTTTAGTCTGCTGGAGAGAGGACCAGCAGAACATTCTGGTCACTGGCAGACAAAGGGCATTCATTGAATGAGCTAATAAACCGCAGGAGAAAGATGAGGCTTTCTGCTCCAGTAAAGATTTACAGCTTCAGAAACCCTGTACCGGGTTGCTATGAGTCGGAACTGACTCCACGGCACATCACGGCAACAACAAGGGGAAGATGAAGAATTGAGTGGGTACATAGTAGTTCTCTGTAGGCTAAGCACTGGACTCCTAACTACAAGGTCGGTGGTTCAAACCCTACCAACTGCTCTTTGGAAACCCAATATAGGATTGCTATGAGTTTGAATTGACTTGACATCACTTAACAACAACAATAAAGGCAATGGACTACAAATGAATCACTGATGTTAGACTGTGTAAGGAGAGAGAAGGGAATGAGGGTGAGAAGCTTGAGAGCTTTCAGGCAGATTTGTAGTTCACGTTTGGACCAAGTGTGCCTTGTAGCTGTATTGTAGGATGGTGTTTTCAACTTTTACACACTATTTGGAACTTCATGGAAATGAACATGTTGGAAATTTTCTTCCTGAGAGTGAAATAACCCCGGTTTGCATAACTCTGGCAGCGTTTTCAGAGTTGTAGACATTGGGGACTGTAATAAGTCTGTAAGATGAGATGGTGAAGACCTAGGTAATTATCTTAAATTAGGATAAGGCGAGTGATGGAGGGAGAGTAGCTGCTTGTAAAAAATGTTTTTACAAAATGAAACACAGGAAGGATAAAACAGATGTGAATAAACTTCTTAACCTCATACCTCATAGTTTTGCCTTGGAAGATGTTAGTGTTCTATCATAGTCAGTGAATGAAATTAAATCAATAAAGTTGAGGGAAACTAAAATGGAATTCAAATAAATAAATAAATCGAGCTATGTTTTTAGTAAATAACGTAACTACATGGACAGGGAAAGAGAAACCTGATGCAAGAAAATGTTGGCCCTGGTGTTTAATTATGTAATTTCAGTTTAGAGGAAGCACAGTGAAAACAAATCTTGAATTCTTCTTAGTCTGTTTATTTTTCATTCTGGAATTTGTTGTTGTTGGGTGCAGTCGAGTCAGTTCTGACTCATAGCGACCCTATACACTAGAACGAAACACTTCCTGGTCCTGTGCCATCCTCACAATTGTTGTTATATTTGAACCCATTGCTGCTGCCACTGTGCCAATCCATCTTGTTGGGTGTCTTCTTCTTTTCACTGATCCTTCACTTTTCTAAGCTTGCTGTCCTTCTCCAGGGACTGGTCCATCCTGTTAACATTTCCAAAGTAGAATAGATGAAATGTCATCATCCTATCTTCTAAGGAGCATTCTGACTGCACTTCTTCCAACATAGATTTATTTGTTCTTCTGGCAGTCCATGGTATTTTCAATATTCTCCTCCAACACCGTAACTCAATGCATCAGTTCTTCTGTGGTCTAGGCTTGGCTTGTGTCAGGTGTACCTTACTCCTCAAACTGACATCTTTGCCCTTGAACACTTTAAAGAGGTCTTCTGCAGCAGATTTGCTTAATGTAATATGTCTTGTTGGGTTCATGAGTGTTGATAATGGAGCCAAGCAAAATGCTGTCTTTCTCCAGGTTCTTCTATGATCTTCCTTATTCATTGTCCAAGTTTCACATGCATATGAGGCTATTGAAAAATACCATGGATTAGGTCAGGTGCACTTTAGTTCTCAATACAAGTTACAGAAGGGTATATACTGCATATAATTTATAAAAAAACAAACAACAACAACAAATAAACCCAACTTCTCTTTTATAAATATCAATCCTAAGAATAAGATATTAAAATATATATGACAGGTCAACAATAGTAGTTTACATTGGGGAAGTTGAGAAGGAGGTTGGCATTAAAGAAACTCTGTACCCTTCGCCATAAGGAGCCCTGATGGTGCAGGGGTTAAGATTAGGGTTGCTAACTATAAGGTTGGCAGTTTGAACTCAACAGCCACTCCATGGGAGAAAGATTAAGTGGTTCTGTTCTGTCCTGTGGAGTCCCGGTGTGGTGCTGTGGGTTAATGCGCTGAACTGCAAGGTTGGCTTGAACCACAAGCTTGGCAGTTCAAACTCAACAGTCACTCTTTGGAAACCCTATACAGGGTCACTATGGGGTGCAACTGACTCGAGTACACTTAACAATAACAACAATAAAAACTCTGCCCTATAGAGTTGGGTTGATGTGGGTCAGAATCGATTCCATAGCATTGAGTGGGTTTTATATCTGTAGCTGCAACAGTTTATTATATATGTTGTTGTAATGTGCAGGGGGCTTAAAAAATTTCTAGAAAAATTCCATTATCTTTTCATTCCATTTTTCCATGAACTTTTTGAAGCACCCGCATATATTTAAAAAAAAACTCAGAATCTTTTATATATTAGCATAAGTAAAAAATATTGTTAAACAAAACTACCAAAACATCAAGCTATTGTTTTATAGACTTAGATAGACCTCCATCTAGGTCTATACATTCTGAAAGTAGTGCTTCCATCTCTCTAATCTTTCCCTGAAGAATTCTTCATTCTTTGATATACGCTGTGCCAAAATGACACTTTGTTTTCTCAAGGACCTCAAATCATATTCCTTCTAAATATTCTTTGAATTTTATGAAACAAAAATAAGTCTGATGGGGCAAGATCAGGGTTGTAGGGTAGATGGAATAGGGTTTCCCAGTGAAATTCTCATAGGACAGCCCTTGCTACCCTAAAAAAATAAGCAGGTGTATTGTGATGAAAAAAAAAATCCTCAATGCAACATTCTCATCTTTATTCTCTTCAATTCAGTTTTCCATTTTCTTAAAAATTTTCCTCCCATAATCAATCCTATGTCCAGCAAGAAAATCTGTCAAGATTACGCCTTTGAAATCCCCTCCCCCCAAACAGTCACCATAACATTTTTAACTGACCTCTCTGCCTTTAATTGAACTGGCCTAGCAGATCCCCGTGGGAACGACTATTTTGCATGGACCATGTTCTCTGGCTCCTATTGGTAAATCCAAGACTTGTCCTTGGGTACAATTCATTCCATAAAATTTTTGTGCATTTTTTTGAGTTTAAAATTTGCTGAGGCCAAGATGTTTGCTTAAAATATGTAGAACCATATGAGATCTCACCTTCAGTAGCTATCACGTCAGTGATAATTTTATGGACTTCATCTACCAGTTTCTTGATGTTAGACAGTTCTTATTTCATTACGATCGACAGTCTTTTCTTGTCTTCCTGACTGATGGTAAAGGTTGTGTGTCAACTTGGCTGGGTCATGATTCTCAGTGGTATATATGGCAGTTAGGATGTTGTCATGGCTGTGATGAGACCTGATGTAGTGTCATCACCTCCATGATGAAATCTGTGAGCAGTCAGTCAATTGAAAGAGATTCCTCATGGACATTCTAGCAAAACTGTCATGCTTTTTGCTGGATCTGGATTCTGCATCTGGCTGTTTATCATCTGACCTCTGGTTCCTTGGACTTGAGCCAGCAGCCTGCTGAATTGATTTCTGATCCTGGGAGTTAATAGCCTGTGCATCCTGTAAGTCAGCAGCCTGCCATCTTACCTACTGATCTTGGATTCATCTGCTGCCACATACAGTGGCCTGCTGTCTGACCAGCCAGGAGAAGCTTCCAGCCTGACATCTGACCCAGACGTAGGACTTGCCAGCCTGTACAACTGCATGAGCCATTTTTTTAAAGAGAAATCTGTCTCTGTATAAATACACATATCTATGCTTTATTGGTTTTACTTATCTGGAGAACCCAACATAAGACATCAGCCTTCCTTAAAATGATGGAACTGTATAAAAACTGTTGTTTTATGTAGGATAACATCCCCATAAGCTTGCTGGGATGCTTCAGTGATTTGGGAAGGTATTTACTTGAGTTTGTTAAAAATTTGATATTCCCCCAATCTCAAATTACATTTTTCCCCATGGTACGAAAAAATATCCTTTTTTTTTTTTTTTTTTTTAAAGTTATCCTAAATGATTAAGAAAGGTATATTACTGAGAGAGCATGTCTGCAGCCATCCTGTGATCACATAGACATGTTTAAGCACATTTGTTTGGGACAAACCTGTGCATGTGTGAACTGGAACCCTAGTAACTGTTTTTATTTTTTATTACTTACCTTTGTACTTGTATGCCTTCTATGGTAATGATTAATTGGACTCCCTTTCTTAAAGTTTTCTTTAAGTGCCTAGGGAAGACATTAACTTCTACACATGTAAATACTTGTTTGGAGGGTTTTATCACCTGCCTTTTATCACCTCTATTCAAGTGCCTTCTTCTAGGTAGACTCAAACCTCCAACCTTTTGGTTAGTAGTTGATTGTATAATCATTTCTACCATTCAGGGACTTTTTTTTTTTTTTTTTTTTTTTTTTACGTGAACCTCAAACATTTCTCTCACAGGGGGTGAGGATCCTGGTTGTGGTGTGTCCTGCCTGTGGATTTTTGTTTACTTTATAGGAGCCCTGATAAAAACAAAAGCAAAAAACCAACAAAACCAAACATCTTAACAGCTCTTGGGATTGTGCGGTTGTCAATATTTTTGATTCATTTAGCACTAGAACCCCTTTGAAGTAAAAGTAGCTTGGAATGCTGGAAGACATGGCCTCTTGGGTCCAGTGGGAGGCCATAAAAGGCCAAATGGAAGAAGGAGAGAGCAAGTGGCCAGAGCTTCTGTGGTTTTTCTGGAGCCCTGGCATACGAGGTTTTGTAATGGAAGGAGTTCTTGGCAGTACATGTTTTTGTTTACATTCAAAGATGCCTTCATGTACTTTTGTTCTATCTATTGTGCAAAGCAAAAGAAAAACAAACAAACTCCATTGCTTTTGAGTCAGTTTTAAGTCATGGTGACCCCACCTCATGGTGACCCTATACGTTACAGGGTAGAATTGCTCCTGCGGGTTTTCCGGGCTGTTATCTTTATGGAAGCAGATTGTCAGGCTTTTCTCTCACAGTGTCACAGGCTGGGTTCAAACCGTGAACCTTTAGTTAGTTGTTGTTGTGTGCCGTGGAGTCGGTTCCAACTCATAGCGACGCTGTTCAGGGTTTCTGAGGCTGTAAAACTTTACGAGAGCAGAAGGCCACATCTTTTTCCCGCCGAACAGCTGGTAGTTTCAAACTGCCGATCTTGTGGTTCGCAGCGCGATTCGTAACCACTACGCTACCAGAGATTCAACTACTGCGCCAAAAAACTTGTATCGTTTTTTCTGGTTGAAAGCAAACAAAGCAACAACAGCAAAACAACTCAGAAGCACTTTTCACGTAATCCAGTATGTCATAATTATTTTATTCTGGAAGAAGGAGAGAATTCATTGTTTTGCAAGGTTGAATCCAGGTACAATGACTTCTAATTTGTGAAATAGTGTTTATTTTCTGAGAGTTCAAATAAGGTTTAATTACTGAATTTTGGCCATTATTAGGAATTTAATGTCCATTTTTTTCTTTCTCATTAGTAAATAATGTTTTAAAATAATAATTAACATCTTACCTCTTTAAAAAAATAAAGGGAAACCCCAATTAGATAGTCATGTTTAAAAAAAAAAGAAGAAGAAGAAAACGAAAGGTGTGTTCTTTTTTTTAAATTTTTGTTTAAGGAAAGTTTAAACCCCAATAAGTTGGTTTACCAAGAGGTCCTTGGAAACCCTATACAGGGTTGCTTTGAGTCGAACTGCCTTCATGGCACTTAACAGCAACAACAACCCAGAAAGCAATCTGCTTCCAGAAGTTCACAGCCTGGAAAACTCTGTGAAACCCTTTTACTCAGTGCGCATGCGGTTACCAGGAGTTGGAAGTGGATGGCAAATAATAATAACTGTAAGTTTTTAAAAATACACTTCATAATGGCTTTTTTTCCAGCCATAGAATGAGGTCTCTGTGAACTTTGGAGTGTGTGTGTTCCATATGATGTTGATGAAATATGGTGCAATAAAGAGTTTGTTTAAAAAAAAATAAGCTTTGTTGATTTGTTATGTAAACAACTATTAGGACAACGATACTATTTTCTATAATGTAGATACATACCTACAAAAGGCCTAAGGAAAACACTCTTACATGTTTTAATTTTATATCAGGGTATGTCAGGGCAATGTATTCATGGAGTCCTGGTGTGGCACTGCGGGTTAATGTGCTATGTACTGGACTACAAAGTCTGTTTGATCCACAAGGCCAACTGTTCAGGCTCTCCAGCCGCTCCATGGAAACCCCATCCAGGGTCGCTATGGGTTGGAATCCACTCGATGGCATGTAACAACAACAATGTGTTCATGGTGTTACTTGAATAAATAAAATCTATGAGAAACAAAACGAAACCAGAAAACCTTGTTAAGACATGCTGATGATTTAAAAACAAATCAAACTAAGAAGGGTTTAAAATAAAAAGTGCCTCTTCTTCGAGTGCCACTCTCGGGAGGTAAACACCATTCATAGTCCTTATATACTTTCCAGGCATTCCTACTCCTGCCTCCTGATATTTTTAGGCATATTCATTTGTCTGTATATGGACTCATCCCTTACATACTGAATCAAAATGTATTATTTTCATATAAAAATAGTTCTTTCCTTGTCCATGAAGTTGAATATCTTTTAATGTGTTCCTCTTTTTTGTTCACTTGCTCTGCTAATTTTCCATTAGTTCTCAATTTTCTTAAGGATTTCTAGTACTATTTAGGGATAATACGGGATTTTGTCCTATTCCAGACCATATGAGAATATTTTTTCTCAAATTGTCCTTTGGCTTTGCTTATGATACTTATTGTTTTTGATTTGTTTGGAGTCAAACTAAGCCAGCTTTTCTTTTATATATTTGAATTCTGAGTCTTGCCTAGAAATCTCTCTGCTATTCCAAGATTGTTTTATGGAAAGTCATTTCTTATGGTTTTATTTTTGTTTAGACCTTTTGCTTATATAGAATTCTGTTGTTGCTGTTTAAGTGCAATCGTATTGGTTCCGACTAATAGTGATCCTGTGTAGGGTTTCCAAGGAGCGGCTGCTAAGTTTGAATTGCTTACCTTGCAGTTCAAACCAACCTTGTGGTCGAGTGCTTATCCTGCAGCACCACCCCAGGATCTAGTTTATTTATTCTCCTCAGAAAAATTGTTGTTCTTATCAAGTGCCCTGGAGCCTGTTCTGATAGCGACCCTGGTTTCCAAGGAGTACCTTGTTATCAGTGCTTATCCTATAGCATCATATCAGGACTCCAGAGAAATGTGTTGTTGTTGTTAAGTGCCATCGAGTTGGTTCCGACTCATAGCAACCCTGTACAGGGTTTCCGAGGCTGCAAATCTTTACAGGAGCAGAAAGCCTCATCTTTGTCCCACGGAACAGCTGGTAGTTTCAAACTGCTGACCCTGAGGTTTGCAGCCCGATTCGTAACCACTACGCTACCAGAGCCCCATGTTGTTGTTGTTAAGTGCCTTCGAGTCGGAGCCGACCCATAGCGACCCTGTACAGGGTTTCCGAGGGTGTAAATCCTTACGGGAGTAGAAAGCCTCATCTTTCTCCCTCGGAGCAGCTGGTAGTTTCGAACCGCTGACCTT
The DNA here is from genome assembly GCF_000296735.1 of Chrysochloris asiatica. Classification (NCBI taxonomy): domain Eukaryota; kingdom Metazoa; phylum Chordata; class Mammalia; order Afrosoricida; family Chrysochloridae; genus Chrysochloris; species Chrysochloris asiatica. The sequence continues at coordinate 1,761,232 of NW_006408861.1, read as the reverse complement.
AAGGTTCGCAGCCCGATTCGTAACCACTACGCAACCAGAGCTCCTTACCAGAGCCCCATAGCCACCCTGTATATGGTTTCCAAAGAGTGGCTGGTGGGCTTGAACTGCCAACCTTGCAGTTTCAAACCAACTTTGCAGTCCAGCGCATTAACCCGCAGTGCCACACCAGGTTTCCAGAGAAATTAGATGCCTTGAAATCCTTTTTGAATAATCTGTTTCTTTTCAGTGATTTAAAAAGCAGCCTTTTTTTGTATTAAAAATAACATGTATATATGGTACTTTTGTACTGTTCAGTTTTTGGCCTCACTTTAATGATCATGGTTTTATAAATTTTAATATTTGGTAGCTTTACTCTGTTCCTGTTTACTCTTCTCTTCGCCTCTGAATTCCTTTGGTTTATCTTAGTATTTCTTCCTAGATGGGCTTCGTTTTTATTTAGTGCCTTTGTTTGGTTCTGACTGATAACGACCCTGTATAGGGTTTCCAAGTCTTCAAATCATTGAGGTAGCAGAAAGCCTCAGTTTTATGAATGTTCTTAAATTATAAATTAAAAATGTTCTTATTAGTATAGTATTAGTTATAATCTTTAGATTGTATTAACAATACTTTTATTATTGTTGTAGAAATAGTCTGAAATTTCAGTTTGTGTATCTTCTGTGGAACACAGTTTATAAGAAATTTTATTACTTCTGTTGTGTTGTTAGGTGCCACTAAGTTAGTTCTAACTCGTAGTGACTTTGTGCACAGCGGAACAAAACATTTCCCGGTCCTATGCCATCCTCACAGTGGTTGTTATGTTTGATCCCATTATTGCTGCCTCTGTGTCAATCCATCTTGTTGGAATCTTCCTCTTTTTACTATGCTTAGTAAAGTGCTGACTCTCCACTTTACTAAGCATAATGTCATTCTTCAGGGACTGGTCTCTCTTGATAACAGGTCTGAAGTATGAGAGATGAAGTCTTGCCGTCCTTGTTTATGTTAAGTGCCATCGAGTTGGTTCTAACTCATAGCGAACCTGTATAGGGATTTCAAGGCGCATCTGGTGGGTTTGAACCTCTGACCTTGCCATTAGCAGATCCGTGCTTATCCTATAATGCTACATTCGAAAATAAAAATATAAATAAGTAGAAGATAAAAACAAAATAAAAAGACAGTCAAATATTTATCAGGAAAGTACTAGGAATTCTTGAAATTCAGCTATCCACTGATGAGAGCATTATCATTCCGTGTTGGCTTTCTTACCATTCTTTGTGTTCAAAACCTTATAGAAAAATGGGTAGGATAATCGACTTACTGATGGTGTGTTTAAATAGTGGATCCTCAATATTTATTTAACTTGTGATAGAATCCTGGTATGGTGCTGTGGGTTAATGCATTGGACTTCAAGGTCAGTGTGAACTGCAGAGGTGGACGATTCAAGCTCACCAGCCACTCCTTGGAAACCCTATACAGGGTCGCTTTGGGTTGGAACCGACCTGATGACAACAAGACTGATAAGACCATTGGCTGCCATTCCTCATGATTGTGGTGCCATGGAGAGATCCTCTTTCTTGCATAGGTACGAATAACTACAGAACAGAACATGGCACCAAGCAGTTGCCAAGGATTTCATTGAGTATTTGAAATGACACAGTGAGAGAAGGTGCCGATAAAGGAAACCAATGCAACTCTGGCTTTCCCAGAGTTGTCCCACATAATGGGGAACAGCTTGGCCCGCTGGACTTTCAGAGGTGTGTTCATCAGTGAACTCTTTTGCCCACTTAATTCTTTTCCATGTGAGTCGGAACCTAATCTATGGCTCTTAACAACAACTTCCACCATAGGAAACCCAAGTATGACCAGGAAAGTCAAGAACTGAGCATGATACCCTAGTATATTGAGTGTTGACTGTAGGGCCCTTGGAGGAAAACCTCTCCCCACACCCTCCTCAGCAGCCCTCTGGCTTGGAATTTACATGGTGGGAATGGTCCAGCCCTACAGCTGAAGATTGTTTCATGGGCAGACAGCCAAACCCCACTTAGGTGTGTGGAGGTTTGGGGATCTTGGTGAGCGTTCAAAAGGAACCAAAGGCAGAGATCACCAAGTGACTTTAATTTTAGACCTTGATTTCTGAGGAAAGTGTTACATGAGTGTGCCCCTGAGTCCTGCTCTGTGTCCAGAGTACTGTTTCAGTGTTGACAGAATATTTATGGCTGCAAATGATGACTTTGCTCTGCCAGGCTGAGTCTGGAGCAGACAATCTCTTTTTTACTAAGTTAAATGGCAGCTTGCGCTTGATCTTTTAGAAAAATTAGGTGGACTTCTGTATCTGGTGACAGAGATGATCCATTTCAAAGTTTGAACCCTATGTATGTGTTTTAAATCCCTGCTAGGGGAATTTGTTGTTAAGTGTCTGCAAGTCAGTTCTGACCCTGTCTGCGAGGCTCTACCTCTGGTGGCTTTTCTGCAGAGACTTCATCACTGTTAAGTCTGGAGTGTTGAGATCGGCTCCCACAATCCTGTCCAATGAGAAGGCACACCTGGTGAGGTTGTTGTCTACCAGGACTGAATAGTAGTCCTGTTATACATTCACTGTTCAGAATGTTCACGGCCATGACATTACCTGAGGGACTCTGGTTTATGTGAAGATGGGGGTGTAGTATTGGGCTGAGTTTTGCTCAGTAGGAACCCTGGGAGAGCATGTCTGGTGGAGGCTTGTTGGAGCAGCAGTGCTTAGATAAAGCTACAGTGAAGCTGTCTGGTGCTGAGCAGCCAGACTAGGGTCGGATGAAGGAACCAAGATGCTCTTTTCTCCATAATATGAAATGCTAATACCTGGGAATTGACAGTTTTTGGAAAAGATTTCCATCTCATCCTTTAAATGTTAATTGTTGTGAAACAACAATTAGTGTAGAGACCAAACTATTTATATTTAAAAGATTTCTCATTTGATTGCAAAGATGGGTGCCAATTAGACAAATTGATGTTGACCCCCCCCCCCAGCATCTGAGTGAGCAGGCTGTTGTTAAGTACTGTCAAGTAGTTTCTGACTCAGCAACCTTGTATAGGGCTTCTGAGGAGTTGATTTTAACTGTCACCTTGCAGTTCTAGTAGACCTTGTGGTTCAGTCCTTATCCTACAGTGCCTCACCAAGACTGGGCCCCGTTGTATTTATTTTAAAAATTTTATTGTGAATTGAGTGATGGTTTACTCAATTGGAGAACATCAGCTTTACACTCATCCGAGTCCTCCACTCCTGGACTGCAAAATCAACCATTCCCCTCCTTTTGTTACAAAACGTCTACCTTTACCTTTCCAACACTCACAGTCAGTCCTGAGAGCAATTATTCACTATTGAACCACAGGAATCTTATTTCCATCTCCTTTTACCAGTCCCGTCCAGACAGGTGGGAAACCACTCAGTGGAGATACTACCTTACCCCCTGTAACTTCTGAATCTAGGCTCCCTCTTTTTTTTTTTTTTAATGTTTTAATGTTTTATTGTGAATTATATGATAGTTTACATGAGAGAACTTTAGTTTTACATTCATTCCGTCGTATATCATCTCAATGCCATGGTTCCAATCCCCTCCATGCATCATCAACCACCCTAAGGGTATACCCAGAAACCCACCCCCTACACTTCCCCCTTCTCCCCCCAGTTTTCGGCCCACAGCCCCTTTCCCTTTCTGGGTCCAAGGTCCCCAGTCACTTCATCACTCCACATCATCATCTCTATCTCTATCTCAGGCATCTCTGTTTCTCTGGGTAGGGTCCCGCTCTCGACTCTTCTCCGTTGATGGTCCCAGAGGCCTCCGCTCCTATCCTGGAGAATCAATCACTCCCTTCCTTGTTACAAAACGTCTACCTTTGCATTTCCAACCCTCAAAATCTGTTCTGATAAGCATTATTCACTACGGGACGAGTTACCCATCTGTATCTCCTTTCATCAGCTCCGCCCAGCCAGATTGAATAGTACCTACTGGAGATTCTGCCTTCTGCCATGCTCTCTAGCACCAGGTTCCCTCTTGAAAGGTTGTAAGCCAGTCACTTCTTGCCTTTGTAGTCCCCCCATCCCCATTTGAGTATCCAATGTCCAAGCTGCCCTTCTCTGTCCACTGTGTGTGGGTGTGTGTGTGAATGTTTCTTGCTGTGAGGATTTGTTCCCTCTTTTGAGTCGCTACTCCATAGGTATAGGTCAAGTTCATCAGACTGTATCAGCTCACTCTTTTTTTTTTTCCCCCCCATCTATCTTCTTTCCTCGCCTGGTTGAGCTGTGATCATCCAGTCATCTGGTCCAGGTCACGTGGATATCATCTGCAAGTGTGGGCACTCCTGAGCATGTGTCCTCTCTTCCCGTCAGCCGGTAGCTCCACTCTCCTCTTGAGTCCTCCGTGGCCAAGCCACTGACTCTGGGCCCAAGAGTCCCCAGGCCTCTTCACACTGCTTGCCAACCAGGTTCCCAACTGGGTCCACAGAAGTCCACTGAACATTGTAGGGCTTAGCTTGCCGCTTCATTGCTGCTTTTACCCCACATCCCCCCATTGGTGATGTGTGTGATCACCAATCAGAGCGTGCATTTCTGTTGAGTCTTAGTCTTGGAAGGGGGTCTGTGTTGAGAGGACCACTTGCCTTGATGTTTTCTAAGGAAGTGATTTGTTTGTTCTTGTAGTAACAGCCCATCTGCCTCCATTTTTCCTGCAGGTCTTTCTTTCAAGAGGTATCCTTTTTTCTTCTAGCTGCTCCAGGCTGGTCTGCTCATCCTTTCAAGTGGAGATTTCTCATCTCTGGAGATCTGGATGTG
>NW_006408861.1:1732264-1748528 GCF_000296735.1 Chrysochloris asiatica | reverse complement strand
GCCCATTTTGGGTAGCCAGTGTCTAAAAGGGAGTTCTGGTGTGGCTCTGACTGCAAAGCCCTTTTACCTGCAAGGTCAGTGGTTCAAGCTCACCATCTGCTTCTTGGAAACCCTGTACAAGGTCGCTATGAGTCGGAATCGACTCGACAACACCTAACAACAACAACAATGTCTAAGTTGCTCATCCCTGTTCACCCTGTGTACCAAGGGTGTAGGAATGATCCTTGCTGTGAAGATTTGTTTCCTTTTTTGAGCTCTACTACATCTATAAATATGGGTCAAGTTCATCAAATTGTAGTGGATTACACATATATTTCCTCTTCTTTCTTCCTCTAGTCAAGTTCTGATCATCCAGCCATTGAAGCTATGTCAAATGGGTACCATCGTATTTTAAAAAAACAAACAAAAAAATTACATTACAGTAATATTTTTTTTTTTGTGTGTGTGTTTTTGTTTTTTTGGTCCTGGTATGGTTCTGTAGGATAAGAACTGGAACACAAGAGCAGTTTGAACTGTGAGGTCGGTGGTGCACAACAGAATGAAACACTGCGCGCTCTTACTCCAGCCTCACAGTTGTGATGTTTGAATCCATTGTTTCTGCCACTGTATTAATCCATCTTGTTCGAGATCTTCCTCTTTTTCATTGCCTCTCCACTTTACCAAGCATGATGTTCTTCTCCAGGGACTGGTTCCTCTTGATAACCTGTCCAACGAACAAGAGACGATGTCTCACCATCCTAGCTTCTAAGAAGCATTTTGGTTTGTACTTTTTCTAGCACAGATTTGTTTGATCTTCTGGCAGCCCATGGTACTTTTAATATTCTTCTCCAACACCTTAACTCAAATGTGTTGATTCTTCTATGATCATCCCTATTCATTGCCCAATTTTCACATGCTTATGAGGCGATTGAAAATACCATAGCATGGGTCAGGCTCACCTTAGTCCTCAAACTGACATCTTTGCTCTTCAACATTTTAAAGAGGACTTGTGCAACAGATCTGCCTATTGCAATACATTGTTTGATTTCTTGAACATTGATTATGGACCCAAACATAATGTAGTCTTTGACAATTTCAGTATTTTCAATTATAGTAAACCATATGATTGTCTGATTCAAAAAGGCCAATATCAGTCCATTTCTGATGACTTCCAACTTTCTGAGGTCATATTTCGTGCATTCCACATTCCGATTATTAATGGGTGTTTGCAGTTGTTTCTTCTCATTTGAGGTGTGTCATATCAGCAAATAAAGGCCCCCAAAGCTTAACTCCTTTCATGTTATTAAGGTCAAGTCTACTATGAGGAGACAGCTCTTAAACAGTTGTATTTTGAGTGCCTTCCAACCAAAGTAGCACTAAATCAAACAGTATTCCTTGACTAACTATTCAGAAGTGTCTGCTTCCCCTTCTTCCTAGTCTGTAGTAGGCTGTCCACCATGAGTGACCCTATTTAAAATATTGATGGCATAGCTTCTAGAATCACCGCAATATACAAGTTGCCACAGTACAACAAACTGACAGTTGAGTGGTGGTTTCCAATGCTGTTCTAACAGAAAGATGACCAGTGAGTGATATCAACAAACAAAAATTAACTTCCTCAGTTTGTTGTGTTGTTGTTCTTATGTGCTGTGGAGTCAGTTCCGACTCATTGCGACCCTGTACAGGGTTTCTGAGGCTGTAAATCTTTACGGGAGCAGAAAGCCTCATTTTTCTCCCGCAGAACAGCTGGTAGTTTTGAACTGCTGACCTTGCGGTTCGCAGCCCGATTCGTGGACTCTGGCTCCAGAGGAAAACTTTTGCTTTGGGGGGACATTCTTATCCCAGCTTCCCTGGTATTCTCCGCATCGTGTAGGGAGCTCCACGTGGTATCTTTCTGTACTCTATTTGTGCTTCTTGCTGCTGTGCCTAATCTTAGATTCTCAAAGTGACTGGTTTAAGAAAACCCTAGGCAGACAGTGGCCTTATTAACATAACCAAGGAAACAAGATAAAAAATGGGTGTATATTCATAGATAATAAGGGTTAGGATTTACAACACATATTTTTGATTAATTCAGTTCACTCCATAACTGTGGTCATTGTCTCGTTCTTCTCAACCCCTGTTCTCCATCACTATGATTTTACCTTTTCCAGAATTTTGCATAATTGGAATGATAGAATGAAGTAACGTTTTGGGTTTTCAGACTATTTAAAAAAAAAATTCAATTAAGTCTTTATTAAATTATCCATGATTCACATACCAGAAAATTCACTCTTTTAAAGTATACAATTTAGTGGGTTTTTGGTGTCCATGAGAGTTGTGCAGCCTTTACCACCACCTAATTCCAGAACATTTTCATTACCCCAAAAAGAAACTCCTTACCCATTAGCATTCACTCCCCATTCTCATTTCCCTAGCCCTTTGCAATCAATATTTTCTGTCTCCATGGATTTGCTAATGCTGGATAATTTCACATGTATGTTGTTATTAATGATTCCGATTCATAGCAACCCTGTATAGGACTTTTGAAGAGCTTTTAAAAAATCTGCAGGAACAAAAAACCTCCTCTTTCTCCCATGGAGTGACTGATGGGCTTGAACCACTAACCTTATGGTTTGCAGTCTAGTGCTTATCGTATGTAGAATCAGATAGTATGTGACCTGACTTCTTTTACTTAACATAGTATTTTCCAGTTAGCCCATTTTTTAGCATATATCAGTACTTCATTCCTTTTTATTGCTGAACAATAATATTACATTGGGTTGATATACCCCACATTTTATCAGTTGATGGGCATTTTATCAGTTTGCATGTTGTAAGTATTATGAGTACTTATTTTCAGTTTTTAATTTATATTTTGGAGTTGTTGGGAATATGCACAGCAAAACATAAGCTTATTCAAATGTGTCTACATGTACAATCCATTAACATTGATGGCATTTTTTGAGTTATGCAAACATTCTTCCCTGCCTTTTCTGAGTTGTTCCTCTTCCATTTCATAAATTCACTTCTTCCTGAGATTCCTATCTAATCAAGGAACCAAATCTCATGAGGTGTTTGCGTGTATCTAAATAGCCTCAGCAAGTACTCTGTTTTATAAATAAATCTATCACAAAACTTTTACCACTTCAACTTTTTACAGGTGTACAACTTAATGACAGCAATTATAGTCACTAGCGGTGCAACTCTACCCTTAATCAATGTGATTTTTCTATTGTTGTTAACTCCCTTTTGCCCCCCTATCCGGCCCCTGGTAACCAATAATAAACTTTGGTTCTATGTTTGCCTTTTCTTATTCTTTGTATATATGCGAGATCATATATTAGTTGTCCTTTTATGATTGCCATTTCACTCAGCATAGTGTCTTCATGCTCCTTCCATGTTGTAGCATGTATCCCAACTTCATTTCTTCTACTGGCTAAGTAGTTTCCTTTATATTATGTGCCATTGATTGTTTATTCATTCATCTGGTGGTGGGCATTGAGGTTATTTCCAAGTTTTGACTGTTGTGAATAGTGCTACAGTAAGCATTGGTATACAAGTCTTTGAGTCTCTGCTTTCAAGTATTATCCATTTAAAAATTTTAATTTATAGCTGACTTGTTACTTATGTTAGGTGCCATCAACTTGGTTCTGACTCATAGCAGCCTCTTTGTACAACAGATGAAACACTGGCTCATCCTGTACCATCCTTATAATTGTTGCCATTTTTGAGTCCATTGTTGCACCACTGTGCAATTCTATCTCTCTGAGGATCTTCCTCTTTTATGCTGATCCTCTATTTTACCAAGCATAGTGTCCTTCTCAGGGGCTGGATCCTCCACATCCAAAGTATATGAGACAAAGTCTTACAATTCTCACTTCTAAGGGGCATTCTAGCTGTACTCCTTCGAAGACAGATTTGTTCATTATTCTGGCAGTCCATGGTATCTTTACTATTCTTCACTAACAACATAATCCAAAGGCATCAATTCTTCTTCCTTCTTTCTTATTCAGTATCCACCTTTCTTTCACATACACAAGAGGTGATTAAAAATACCAAGTTATTGGGTATGAAATGGTCTTACTGATTTTATTTGCATTTTCCTATGAGTGAGCATCTTTTCATGTGCTTACTGGCTATTAGTATAACTTTGGAGAAACGTCTGTTCTAGTCCTTTCCTGATTTTAAATTGGGTTGTAAGAATCTTGTTTACATTTAAGAAACTAAGCATCATCATCCTTTGAGATTGACAGTGGGAAAAAGTTGGTGATGCAGACTTGAGGTTTGGCCTGGAAATTGCCCAGCAGGTTATCACGTCTTCAATCCCTGCAAGCCATTTCCATCCTGATTCTGCTTTACTGTTGTCAGACACAGATTAGTTTTTAAAATTGCTAACAGTATAATTTCTTAACCCTGGTGGAGCAATGGTTAATTGCTTAGCTGTTAACGAACCCAACGGTTGTCAGTACTGCTCCACAGGAGAGAGAACTGACACAGATGAGAGACACTGGGCCCTATAGGGGCAGTTCTACTTTGTGTAGCAGCATAGTTACTTGTCTGAAGATTTACTTAATCAGTTAAAAACTCCAGATGTTTTTGAAGTATTTTGTTTGGGATCCACTTTTCACTTACCCCTATGCTAGAATAAATGTACCAGGACCCTCTTTAGAATTGATAATGAGAAGACTTCAGTGGGCTTAGAGTGGGCACACCATCAGTAAAAACCTATAGATAGAAGAGTGTATCATGTTTGGTAAAGTAGTTATTGTTGATAGTTGCTATAGAGCTGGTTACAACTCGTAACACTCTCTGCATAGGGTTTCCAAGGATGTATACACATCTTTGTAGGAGTATAAATCCTCATCTTTCTTCTACGCAGCAGCTGCTGGGCTTGAACTGCTAACCTTATGGTTCCTGGTGCAGTGCTTATCCTACAGAATCACTGTGCTTCAGTGAGATGGATTGGTGTGGTAGGCACAGCCATGGGCAGCATCTATGAAGATGGCCCAGGCATTGTGTTTTGTGATACATAAGGTGGGAATGAGTTTGAGTCCACTTATCAGCAACCAACACCACCTGCAGTGTTAAGGAAAGCAGCACTTTCTGGTTATGTAGGCTGTGATGACCATTTATCTATTGATGTGAGATTGAGTTCGTGTTCAGTGTTGCCCCAAGTCAGAGGCTGGCTCATGAAGATCAAAGAAAAAACACTGAGATACACCAGAGCCAGCCCTGTGGATTGTGTGGGAAAGGGAACTGGACACACTTTCTATGTAATGTGGCACTTGTCTAACGAAGGGGACAAGTGTCCTGTCGATGATGTCCACCCACTAAGATGAACTCCCAGTTTGTTGGCACAGACATTTGTGTGAAGTTGAGTTACCTAGTGCTTAGCTGTCATCAGCATCACTTGTCTGGTTTCAGTATTAGCTAGTTTCATATTTTAGCCCCTAAAGAAATGCCACATGTGAAACCTCAAAATTATATTGGTCCATGTCACTGAAGCATAGCCTCTGGCCCATATGTGATGGTCCTGGAACCACATTCATTGAATTATGGTCATTTTCATTTTCCCATGGCACTCCTTCATTGCCGCTGCTTCTCTTACTTTTTCAAATGGTTTCATTGTGGTAATACATAATATATAACATTTTCTAGTTCAACATTTTTTACATGTACAACTCAGTGACATTGATTAATTAGTTCATTGTGCTCTATCACCATTATTCCTATTTGTTTCTATATTGTTCCCTCATCTGGAATAGGAACTCGGTGCTTCCTAACCTCTGATTCCCCATTTCTTTCCCTTCTGCTCCTGGTATGCATTTGTTTATTTTGTATAAGTGGAATCATTCACTAATTGTCCACTTATGACTGACTTATTCAGAATAATATTTTCAAGATTCCTTCTTGTTTTAGCATGTATCAAGACCTCTTTTCTTTTTTTATGACTGAATGAGATTTCATTGTATGTATGTATGGACCACATTTTGCCTGTTGGTTTATTTGCTGATGGACGTAGGTTGTTGCCATGTTTCGGCTATTGTAAATAATGCCACTGTGGACATTGTTGCCTGCTGCTTCTTTTGTCCATAACTGTGTGCCCTTTGGAGTCCTGATATGGCACTGTGGGTTAATGCATGGGGCTGCAAAGTCGGTTTGATCCACAAGGTTGGCGGTTCAAGCTCACCAGCTACTTTTTAGAAATCCTATCTATACAGGGTCAATATGGGTTGGAACCGACTTGACAGCACTCAACAACAGCCTGTGCCCTTTGAATCTACTTGACCTTTTTATTATGTTGAATCCTTCTTGTGTGCTTCCTACCCCCAGGGGCACAGATCTTTTCTGTATTTATGTATCCCCCAAGTGCAACAAGTGCCCTTGATACCACTTGAAACATAGTAGGTACTCAGGAAATCCCTGTTGAATGAATGACATGGTTTCTGAAGGAAAAGACTTCTCTGCTGTCCAATCCTCTTTCTGCATGTCTCAATGGGAAAGGGCAAAGTATGTTTATTCTTAAACATAAACAAGGGCTGGAGGTTAAAGAAAGAAACATTACATTTCCAGAGTTGCCGAATCAGCGTATGACAAAGCAGGGTTGGTAGGCCTTGGAACTGACTGTTCTAAACTCAGACCTAGGATGATGCTGCACAGTTAAATCAGCTGCTTAAGATTTTAGTTGACCAGAGCCTCCTTGGAAGAAAGGCCCCAAATCAGCCATCAGAAACCCTATGGAGCATAGTTTTGTTGTTGTTCCGACTCATAGTGAGTGACCTTTTGTAGGGTTTCCAAGGAGCAGCTGGTGAGCTTGAGCTGCCAACCTTGTAGTTCAAGCCAACCTTGCAGTCCAGCACATTAACCCACAGTACCATATACATATTACAACGAAATGTGCAAAGATCTGGAGTCAGAAAACCAAAAGAGAAGAACATGCTCAGCATTTCTCAAGCGGGGGGAACTGAAGGAAAAATTCAAGCCTTGACTTTCATTGTTGAAGGATTCTCTGGGCAAATTATTGAATGATGCAGAAAGCATCAAAAGAAGATGGAAGGAATATACAGAGTTACTGAACCAAAAGGAAACGGTTGATGTTCAACCATTTCAAGAGGTAGCATATGATCAAGAGCCAGTGATCCTGAAGAAGGAGTCCAAGGTGCATTGAAGGATTTGGTAAAGAACAAGGCACCAGGAATTGATGGAATAAAAATTGAAATCTTTCATGAAAGTGAGGTGGGACAGGAGGCACTCACTCATCCATGCCAAGAAATTTGGAAGACAACAATCTGGCCGACTGATTGGAAGAGATCCATATTTGTGCCCATTCCAAAGAGAGGTGACCCAACAGAATGCAGAAATCATCAGATAATCTCTTTGATATCCCATGTGAGTAAAGTTTTACTTAAGGTAATACAGAAACGGCTGCAATCATACATTGACACAGAACTTCCAAATGTTCAAGCTGGATTCAGAAGAGGATGTGGAACGAACGAGGGATATCATTACTGATGTCTGATGGATCTTGGCTGAAAGCAGAGAATATCAGAAAGATGTTTACCTGTGCTTTATTGACTATGCAAAGGCTTTCGATTGTGTGGATTATGGCAAGCTATGGACAACATTGCAAAATATGAGTATTCCGGAACACTTAATTGTGCTCTTGAGGAATCTGTAACTGGGCCAAGAGGCAGTTGTTTGAACAGAACATGGGAACACTGAATGATTTAAAATTAAGAAAGGTGCGCGACAGGGTTGTATTCTTTCACCATACTTATTCAACCTGTGTGCTGAACAAATAATCCAAGAACCTGGGTTATATGAAGAAATACATGGCATCAGGATTGGGGAAAGACTATTAATAACCTGCAATACGCAGATGTTACTACCTTGTTTGAAAGTGAAGAGGACTCAAAATACTTACTGGTGACGATCAAAGAGCACAGCCTTCAGTATGGATTGCATCTCAATGTAAAGAAAACAAAAATCCTCACCACTGGACCAATAAACAATATTCTTATCAACAGAGAAAATATTGAAGCTGTCAAGGACTTCTTTCTTCTTGGATCAACCATCAAAACTCAAGAAAGCAGCAGCCAAGAAATCAAAAGATGATTAGGCAAATCTGCTGCAAAAGACCTTTTGAAAGTGTTGAAGAGCAAAGATGTCAGCTTGAGGACTAAGGTGTGCCTGACCCAAGCCATGGTATTTTCAATAACCTCATATGCATGTGAAAGCTCGACAGTGAATAAGGAAGAACGTAGAAGAATTGATGCATTTTAGTTATGGTGTTGGAGGAGAATATTGAAAGTGCCGTGGGCTGCCAAAAGAACTAACAGATCTGTGTTGGAAGAAGTACAGTCAGAGTGCTCCTTGGAGGCCAAGATGGCCAAACTTTGTCTCTCTTACTTAGGACATATGGTCAGTAGGGACTAGTCTCTGGAGAAGGATATCATGTTTGGTAAAAGTGGAAGGTCAGAGAAAAAGAGGAAGACCCCAGCGAGATGGATTGGCAAAGTGGCAGCAGCAATGGGCTCAAGCGTGGTAACAGTAGTAAAGTTGGCCCAGGATTAGGCAGTGTTTCATTCTGCTGTGCATAGGGTCGCTATGAGTTGGTACAGACTCGATGGCATCTAACAACAACAACCACCAACCATGTCAGAGCAGGGAGCTCTGGTACCATAGTGGTTATGAAGCGGGCTGTTAACCTCTGGGTCACCAGTTTGAAACTACCAGCTGTTCCGCAGGAAAAAGAGGAGGCTTTCTGCTGCCGTAAAGATTTATAGCCTCTGAAACCTTGTACAGGGTCATTATGAGTCGGAACCGACTACATGGCACATAACCACCACTACCACCACCATATCAGAGCATAGTTAGACTTTGATATATGTGGGTTGCCATGAGTTGGAACTGACTGAAAAGCAGCTGGTTAAATCCAGGTAAGTCTTGATAGAAGCCTCCACAGAAGAGTGGAGAGAAACAGATCCAGCAAGGTCTGTTGCAGGGGACTCATGAAATCAGCCTACCTAGTTTTAACATCCTCTTTTTTTCCACCTTTCACCTTTTCTCCCAAAACATGCACATTTAAGAATTATTGTGGCCTCATCAAAGTAGCTAAAGCTAGAATTTATACAGAACACATTTCTTGAGGAACTCACAACTAAATAGGTATTGTAGGAACCAAGGTACACATTTGTTAAGAAAAAAAATAAACAAGGCTATTAAACATGTGAAATGATCCTCTGGGATTTTTGAATAATGCTAATTAATACTGAAAGTAGGTTGAGTTGGAGGAATAATGTTTGGAAGTTCATACATCTAGTCGTCCCCTGGGATAAATTATTCAAATGGTTCTGTGCTCAGTGAGGAAATCGTGGGTTCTATTTAACCATTATCATTATATAAGCTGGCCTTTGCTTTAATATGAATTTATACTGGGTGGATTTGGTATCTAAAGAAAGAACTGACTCTACATTTGAGTTTAGGCGTTATGATTGTCTGAGAAGTCAACTACTTAAAAGACAGGGGCTCTTGTATAAAAACCCAAATTATCTTTAGTAGCAATAATGAACAAGTATTGAGTGCCTTTTAAGAGCAACGTGTTGCTTGGTGATATCAATGGTATCTTCCTGATCAGAACATAATATCAATAGTATGGTCTTCATGAAGTGTTTGTCCTTAAAGATTTCCCATTGTACCTGGGAAGCTGGATTATACTTGTTATTGTCAAGTGCCATCAAGTTGGTTCCAACTCATAGCAATCCTGTATAGGGTTTCCAGGGAGTGGTTGGTGAGTTTGAACTGTAGACTTTGTGGTTCAAACTGTTGACCTTGTGGTTCAAACTGACTTTACAGTCTAGTGCTTTATACCACAGCGCCACACCAGGATTATACTAGGGGGCTTCAAAAAGTTTGTGAAAAAATTCAATTTTAATTTCATTTGTCCGTGAACTTTTCTGAAGCCCTCTTGTATGTGATTTGAAAATAATTGAAAATTCTGGGCAGTATGATTGCGTCTAGGAGTGGCCTGGACAATAAAGTCAGCAGGGTTATGGACTGTAGAGAGGCTGAATTTCAGGGAAAACCTAGGGAAGGCAATGAGACATAATCTGTGGACATGATAAGAGCCAGAAAGGTGGGATTGTAGTTGAATTTTCCTTTTGTGTGTGTGTGTTTGTTTCTTTTTTTCATTTGCAGTCATCTGTAATCAAAAGGTGTTTTACTTATAAGGAAGCTGTTTAGATTTGACCACAGAATTTGTATATAAGACCCTGGCATGCTGTTTTTCTTTCTCTTTCTTTAAACAGCAGCATTATTGAGACATATTCACAAACCATAAAATTTACCTTTTTAAAGTATACAATTCAGTGAGTTTTAGTATACAATTGGCCCTTTGTATCCACAGGTTTCATAATCTCTGATTGAAAGTATTGTGGGGGAGGGGAAGTAACTTCTCAGAGCACTGCCTCCGAGGGTCGTAGGAAGCATACAACTTGGTTTACATAGCATTTACATTGTACTTGGTATTATAAGTCATCTAGAGATGGCTTAAAATATACAGGAAGGTGTGCCAGGATGTGTGTAGGTTGTATGTAAATACTATGCTATTTTTTGTTGTTGTGTGCTGTGGAATCGGTTCTGACTCATAGCGACCCTGTACAGGGTTTCCGAGGCTGTAAATCTTTATGGGAGCAGAACGCCTCAT
The DNA here is from genome assembly GCF_000296735.1 of Chrysochloris asiatica. Lineage (NCBI taxonomy): Eukaryota > Metazoa > Chordata > Mammalia > Afrosoricida > Chrysochloridae > Chrysochloris > Chrysochloris asiatica. The sequence goes on along the minus strand of NW_006408861.1, from coordinate 1,737,862 downwards.
CTTTCTCCCGTGGAACAGCTGGTAATTTCGAACTGCTGACCTTGCAGCTCGCAGCCTGATTCGTAACCACTACGCTATGCTATTTACTATAAGGGGCTTTAATGTTGGCAGACCCACATGGAGTCCTGAAACCTGTCCCCCTAGATGACCATATGACAGTATGGTTGTAAAACCATCAAATGTTCCAATTTCAGTATATTTTCATCACCAATCTCTATTTTGACTAGACATTAGGTTGAGCCAAATGAAAATGCCTCTTTCTGACCAATTTCAACTTATAAAAGTGATCATTTAATAAAGTTTGTGGAAAAATTCCATTTTCCATGAACTTCTTGAAACCCTTTGTATATTCTAACCTAAATGTTTTCAAATATTTGTCTTAAAAACCCTTATCCTTAAAGCTATTGTAATATCTCCATTTTATTTAAAACAATCTTAAATGTGTTGGCGGTTGGGGGAACCACATGTGTTGGCAACAGTTAAAGGGAATTTGTGGGGGGTCTGGATGAGGGATGCTTAGGCTCTCAAACAGGAGAGCTGGCCTAGTGTTTTTTGAGTTTTGAGGGTAATAGTAGGATCATTAGGTGGAGGTTATGGGGACAAAGATTTCAGTTCAGTTTAACAATTCACTTTCTAGTGATGTTGTTAAGTGCCATCCAGTCAGTTCTGACCCATAGCAACCATGTATAGGGTTTCCGAGGAGCAAATGGTGAGCTTGAACCACCAACCTGGCAGTTCAAACTGACCTTGCAGTTCAAAACCGACCTTGCAGTCCAGCGCATTAACCCACAACGTCACACTATATAGGACAGTTACCGAAATGAAGGTGTAGTGCTGTAGGATAAGCAATGAACAAACCCACAAGCTGCTGTTGAGGGTTCCTATGAGTCTGAACCTACTTGATGGCACCACACAACTACAAAGAAAGAATAATGCCCTTAGGTGATGCTGATGGTTAATTCTCTTGGCTGGGAATCAAAAGGTTCCTTGGGTCTGGCGATCTACTTCTGAAAAAATCAGTTGTTGAGAACCCTGTATCTGCTCTGACACATATGAGGTGATCCTGACTGAAACTGATTCAGCAGTCACTGGTAACCATAGTGGTCTGCCCCTAGAACCTTGGTGCTGTGTATCGTCTGCCACATGGAGACTATTGGAAGGGTTGGCAGATGTTGAGTGTCCAAGCCATCCTAGGCAGCTTTGTATAGCTTATCCATCTCTCTTTCAGCACACAGTACACTTTGAAGGTATAGGAGTGTCTATAATACTGAAAACAACCCTAGGACTATCAAGGGTGAAGAGCACAAGCTCTTCTCCCTGGAAAGCGAGACCTTATCCAGAGAAGCAGCAACACCAGAGATGAAGGCAGAGATATGGACATGGAGAGAAGGAGCAGCTGAGGACTCTAGATTCATGGGAAGAGAGGGACTGAGAGCTGGCAGCCAGGAGTCAGACTTGCAGAATGTACCCATTGGTGGTGTAAATTATTATATATGCCTGAGTGGTTTTTTTTTTTTTTTTTTTTGTTGTTTTTAAATAAAAGAGCTAAAGTGAATGGAGTCCTGGTGTGGTACTGTGTGTTAATGCACCAGACTGCAAAGCCATTTGAACTGCAAGGTCGGTGGTTCAAACTCACCAGCTGCTCCTTGGAAACCCTATACAGGGTCGCTATGGGTTGGAATCGACTCAATGGCACTCAACAACAACAACAAAGTGAATAGAGAGAAATACTGTTAACTGATGGTACATGGAGGGGATTATAATCATTGTAATGAAATAAGGTATATGATTTGTTGAATGTAAAACTGATAATCTGCCGTGTAAACTGTCACTCAATCCACAATAAAAACCTTTAAAAAAAAATAATGAAAACACTTTTGTCTTTCCTACCCTATGCATAATGTATTAGTGTCCCAGCCTCAGGCCCTGATTTCTTGTTCAGTGACATTTAATGGCACTTCCCTGTGTACTCCACCCACTTTCTTGGCTTTGTTTCTCTCCAAATATCTTCTTTCCTCAGATAGTTGCATTTCGATTCTATATACCTAAATTTTAGATGGCATTGGCAAAAGAGGTTAGAAGATCTAAGAAATTAACAAAACAGTAAAGAGGTGTTAGGGAAGTTGGGCAGGGTGTGTATGTGGGGTGGCAGCATGGAAGATCAAAATAGATCCATTTGAGGAAGGAATCTGAGATCTATGCCAAACTAAAAGTAGCTAAGCTGAAGTGTAGCTTTTAAATTGTTTAAAAGGTAGGGAAAGTATGCAGTGGGATCAAGAAATATATGGTTGGTGAGGAAGACAGATGAGCTCAGGGAATTGATCTTGGAGCAACTTGTTATTGTTGTGAGATTCCATCGAGTTGGTACCGACCCATAGCAACCTTATGCACAGCAGAATGAAACACTGCCCAATCCTGGGCCAACCTCACTACTGTTGCCATGCTTCAGTCCATCAATGCTTCCACTTGGCCAATCCATCTCGTTGGGGGTCTTCCTCTTTTTCTCTGACCCGCCACCTTACCAAACATGATATGCTTCTCCAGTGAGACTGGTCCCTCCTGACAGTATGTCTGAAGTATGAGAGATGAAGTTTGGCCATGTTGGCCTCTAGGGAGCATTCTGGCTGCCCTTCTTCCAAAACAGAACTATTGGTTCTTTTGGCAGCCCATGACACTTTCAATAACTGGCAAGGAGTAAATCCAAAGAACTAACGTCTCATGTCATGTGCTGTCATTTGTAATTGTAGATTTGGAGGAACTGAACATTTCCCATCTGACGATGGAGAAAATCTTGAATGTTTGTGAAGTCTGTTTTCAAAAATCTTGAGGACTTTTGTTCCTTCTTTGCCTAATTTTCTTGGGGAACTCACCTACCACCCATTGCTACCCAGTGGATTCAGACTCATGGTGCACTGGTGAGCTTCTAAGGCAGGAAGAGTTATTTCAGTATCATTTACACAGTAAGGTTCTACATTCTGTAAGTGTTGACAAATTTCATGATTAAAAACAAGCCCACATTTATGAAATACTTTATGTTGGGACATAGAAAAGGACCCCAATACAGTAATTATCATTCATTTGGATCCTTTGCTAGAGATCTGAATTACCATACGAAAATCAATGCTAATGGAAACAGGTGGGATTGTCTTGATGATGCTTAGGGTTTTGGGATTTGACTCTCAGCGTCTGTTGTCTGGGAAGAAGGGTGTTGAGTATAACATTAAGGTGGACAGAAGTAGGTGGAGCTCAGAGCTTCCCACAGGGTTGCTAAGTCTGGGATTCTTAGTAACTTAGCTCTTGAATCATGGTGCCCCATGAATGGTTGACTGACATGCTACCTGGTGTCTTGTGATCTGTAAGTTTTTCATTGTCTGATTTTTGTAAGTAGACCACCTAGCCTTTCTTCCTAGTCCATCTCAGTCTGGAAGCGCCACTGGAACTTGATCATCAACATTGTAGTAATATACAAGCTGCCACTGATAGATTTCTGGTGGCTGCTAATGAGGCTCACTGACTGGGAAAGGAACCCATGTCTCCTTCATGGAAGATGAGAGTTCTGCTACAAAGCCTCCAATGCCTGGAGGGGGCACCAAATTGAGACTTTTGGGGTGGGGTGGGGAGGAAGGGTAAGGGGATTCGGCAGGGGCAGGGTAAGGGTAAAGGTGGGAATGTTGAGTGAACATTCTCATGTGGGGAATTGCTCATGGGAAATGCTTGCTAAGATTAAAGAATTAGACAACATAACATAGTAGAAGCTTTTCCTAAGGAAAATAAATTGATAGTATTTTGAAAAACATATAACATTATTCATAATTTTGAGTTTCTAATTTCATACCAGGCTTATGGAATTCCTGTCAAGAATAGGAAAGAATTCCAGGTGCCAGAATGATAAGTGGTTGAGGGAACAATTGGACCATGATTAGATCAAGCCAATATTGGTTTCTAGGAAAAGAATAATCCTTCGCTCCTTTCTTGTTATTCTCTTGAGTGTAATTAGTTGTAGTTAAGTGACTTCCACCTACTTTCCAGAAGCTGCTGGACTTCCTGAAGTCCTTGTTATGACTTTTTGCTCTCAGTGTTTACTAACAGATGGTGTAATACAGAAAGGGGTGTTGAGAATTGCCCAACACTTAATTCTAGTTCCTGCCAGAAACCTGAGCTAGCAGCCAGTTCTTTTCATCCCTTTTCTATAGTTTGTACTTATCTGTTAACCACAGTGTTGGCAGTTAGGACTCATTCAGCAGCTCTGTGGAAGAAAGGTCTGGCTATCTGTGTCCATAAAGATGACAACCAAGAGAACTTCATAGATCATGTTGTTGTTGTTGTGCCGTAGAGTCGGTTCTGACGCATAGCGACCCTCTACGGGGTTTCCGAGGCTGTAAATCTTTATGGGAGCTGAAAGTCTCATCTTTCTCCCGCGGAACAACTGGTAGTTTCGAACTGCTGACTGTGAGATTCGCAGCCCCAGTCGTAACCACTACGCTATCAGAGCTATCTACTGTCTAATATATGGAATGACCATGAGTTGGCATGGCATTAAAGTCTAGTGTATCCTTCCCTTTTTTTTTTTTTTTTTAAATCCTTAACCATCTTTTGAAATGAGTCCTATGACACACACTGTAATTGCAAGGTTTCTGGGTGGTAAAAAGGTTTGTGCTTTCCCGTAACTGAAAGGTTGGCAGTTCGAACACGCCTAATAATACTATGGGAAGAAAATCTGGTAGTCTGCTTCCATACTGATCATAGTCAAGAAAACTCTGTAAATTTTAGTTGTACTCTAATATATAGAGTTGCCATGAGTTGGAATGGATTTAACAACAGGTGTGGTGTTTTGGTTTTCATTTTCCCTTGTTCTCATCCCATGCAAGGCACTAGAGAAGGAAAGAAATTTTAGTCCCAGGCCAGGCAGCTGTGGTAGGGCATGTGTGCAGGCACTGATGGAGAGCCACATGATCACCACAGTCCTGCAAGAGGTGGAAGCTCCTGTGCTGTGGGCTGGAGTATCTCTGTTTCAAGGGGTGGGTGATACTGTCTCATTGCCAAGCTTGGTATCGAGACTTAAGCAAGAGCATATGAGGTGCAGGCCGTGCACCGAACCTGGTGGATTGATGAGATGAGCCTCTGCCACTTTCCATCTGTGTGAGTGGGCAGGTCCTGCTTTTAGAAGCAGTCACCTTTGTCAGTACTGATCCTACAGTGCCACACCAGGAGTCTAGCAACAACATTGTTGTTGTTGTTCTTAAGTGCCATCTAGTCGGTTCTGACCCATTGTTGGTGTTGTTGTCAGGTGGCATTGAGTTGGAACCGACTCATAGTGACCCCATGCACAGCAGAAAGGAACAGTGTCCGATCCTGGGCCAACCTCACTACTGCTGCCACACTTGAGTCCACCAATGATGCCACCTGACCGATCCATCTTGTTGGGGGTCTTCCTCTTTTTCTCTGGCCCTCCATCTTACCCAGCATGACATCCTTCTCTAGCGACTGTTCCCTTGTAAGAATATGTTCAAAGTATAAGAGACGAAGTTTAGCCATCTTGGCCTACAAGGAGCACTCTGGCTGCACTGCTTCCCAAACAGATCTATTGTTCTTTTGACA
>NW_006408861.1:1714488-1730593 GCF_000296735.1 Chrysochloris asiatica | reverse complement strand
GGTGAGGATTTTTGTTTTCTTTACATTGAGATGTAATCCATACTGAAGGCTGGTCTTTGATCTTCATCAGTAAATGTTTTAAGTCCTCTTCACTTTCAGCAAGCAAGGTTGTATCATCTGCATATCGCAGGTTGTTAATGAATCTTCATCCTGATGCCACATTTTTCTTCATAGAACCCCGCTTCTTGTATAATAGGCTCAGCATACAGGTTGAATAAATATGGTGAAAGAATACAACTTTGTCGTACACCTTTCTTAATTTTAAACCATTCAGTGTTTTCTATGTTCTGTTCGAACAACTGCCTCTTGGTCCAGGTACAGACTCCTCATGAGCACAATTAAAAGTTCCTGAATACTCCTACTTCGCAATGTTGTCCATAGCTTGTCATGATCCACATAATTGAAAGCCTTTGTGTAGTCAATAAAGCACAGGTAAACATCTTTCTGATATCCTCTGCTTTCAGCCAGGGGACTGCAAATTTTTGATAGGGATGATGGAATCACCTGCAGGACTGAAAAGTGGCAAGTTGCCTCTTAAAATAGTGATGTTGAGTAAGTTTGTGAAGTTTTAATCCAGAAACAGACAGATTAAGCTGCCCACCTTCTTTGCTAGTGGAATCCCTGAGGTTCTATAACAGTGTTGTGGCTCTAATTGCACTGAAGGTCTCAGGTGACTAATCGTGATTGGTCTAGACTGTTAAGGTGGTCACATTCTTCTCTGCAAGTGATTGGTTTGGGGTGAGTACTATATCCTGGTTCTGTCCAATCAAATGGGGAGGAGGGAGGGCTTCCCTTTCCTTACCCCAAACATTCCACTGCCTTGGAATCATTCTGACTTTTAGCGACTTTACAGGGCAGAACAGAGCTGTTCCCAAGGGGTTCTGAGGCCACAATTCTTACAGAGGAGCCTGGCTGGTCCAGTGCATTAAATGTTGGGCTATTAACCATCAGGTTATTGGTTCAGATCTACCAGCTGCTCTGCAAGAAAGATGAGGCTGCCTGTTCCTGTAAAGATTTTCAGTCTCTGAAACCCTAAGGAGTACAGTTCTTCTGTTTCCTGTAAGGTCACTAGGAGTCAGAATCAACTCGATGGCAGTGTTTTTTAAATTTTTTGCAATCCTTACAGAAGCAGACTGCCAAGTCTTTCTCCTGTACCTTCAGTTAGTGGCTGATTGCTTAGCTACTGCAATATCTGGGTTCCTTCTCCCCAAACTGAAAAAGGTATTATTAGGAATAAGGTTCCTAGGTGGCACAAATGGTTTGTCATGTCCGCTGATTGAAAGTTTGGCAGTTCGAACCCACCCATGGAAAAAAGGACTGGCTTCCATAAAACATTACAGTCAATCCAGTGTACATAGTGTATGTGTAAAGTATTTGAGGAGAGTATGTGTATATGCAGTGTGTGCCCAGCGTTGTGCAGTGTGTGTGTACAATGCATGTATACAGAGTTTGTGTATATTGTATGTACAATGTGTGTGCACTGTGTAATGTGTACAGTGTGTGTGTGTGTAATATCTGTGCAGTGTTGTATTATGTGATGCATTAGCCCACAGCGCCAGACTGCAAAGCCGTTTGAACTGCATGGTTAGTGGTTCAAGCTTACCAGCTGCTTCTTGGAAACCCTGTACAGGGTCGCTGTGGGTCGGAATCGACTCGATGGCACTTCACAACAACAATCCTAAGATACTGGGTAGGGTGATCACCCAAATTCATCCATATCCCAGAAGTGAAGGGAAGCCAGTTTTTAATTTTCTTTTCCTTGAAGATTTTGGTGGGGTCCTTGAAAGGTGCAGATGGTTAAGTACTTTAATACTAACTAAAAGGTTGCCAATTTAAGGCAACAACAGAGGTACCTCAGAACAAAGTGAAGTGCCGTAGCCTTGAAAAGTCTATCAGATGCTGTTCTACTTTATATAATTAGGGACTTGCCTTGAGTTCCACTTGACTCAATGGCAGTTGGTGGTGGTGTAGTGGCTTAGGTTGGAGCCCATGAGCCAGAAAAAGAGCAGTTCTTGGTTTGAACTGAATACTTTTAGCCTCCTTTAGGATTTCTGTTCTCCCCCAAAGTACAGATTTTCCTACAGGTTGCTGTGTAACAGACTTTGTTATGTTGGTCAAGGTAGACATTTCCTTTTAAACTGCAGGCTTGTCATTGTACACACCCACTGCCAGCACCAAGGAACAGCTAGGACATATCCCACCTCGAGGTCAGAAGTGTACTCACTGTACCACATGGGGCTAACCCATGAAAGCTGCTCTGCTTCCACCCTTTTTTCTCATACTCCACATGAACAATTTCCTCCTCTGCTGGCAGAGTTGTGGTTGCCACTTGGACAAAGGGAACATAATAAGTCTTGGAGCTCCAGAGACGCCGGACTAGATGTCTCTTAAGGTTTGGTGGTGGTGGTGGTTATGTGCCTGTGGAGTTGGTTCTGACTCATAGTTACTTTGTACAGCGTTTCTGCGACTGTAAATCTTTATGGGAGCAGAAAGCCTCATCTTTCTCCCGTGGAACAGCTGGTAGTTTTGAACTGCTGACCCTGAGGCTCGCAGCCAGATTCGTAACCACTACGTTACCAGAACTCCTTCTAAAGGTTTGTTGTTATTGTTGTTAAGTGCCGTCGAGTCGATTCCATCCCATAGTGACCCTGTATAGGGTTTCCAAGGACCAGCTGGTGAGCTTGAACCAATGATGTTGCAGTTCCAACGACTTTGCAGTCTGACGCATTAGCCCACAGCGGCATACCAGGACTCCTCTTAAGGTTTGTTCTTGTTGTTACGTGCCGTGGAGTCGACTGGTTCCAACTCATAGCAATCCTGTATAGGGTTTCCAAGCCTGTAAATCTTTACGGGAACAGAAAGCCTCATCTTTCTCCCGTGGAACAGTTGGTAGTTTTGAACTGCTGACCCTAAGGTTCACAGCCAGATCTGTAATCGCTACGCTACCAGAGCTCCTTCTTAAGGCTTGTTGCTATTGTTGTTAAGTGCCGTCAAGTTGATTCCGACCCATAGCCATCCTGTATAGGGTTTCCAAGGAGCAGCTGGTGAGTTTGAACCACTGACGTTGCAGTTCCAATGACTTTGCAGTCGGATGCATTAGCCCACAGCACCACACCAGGATGCCTCTTAAGGTTTGTTGTTATTTTAAAGTGCCATCGAGTCGATTCCGATCCATAGCGACTCTTGTAAGGGTTTCCAAGGAGCAACTGGTGAGCTTGAACCACCAACCTTGCCGTTCAAATGGCTTTGCAGTCTGATGCATTAACCCACAGTGCCACACCAGGACTCCACACCAGGATTGTTGTTAAGTGCCGTCGAGTCAGTTCCGACCCATAGCGACCCTGTACAGGGTTTCCGAGGGTGTAAATCCTTATGGGAGTAGAAAGCCTCATCTTTCTCCCACGGAGCGGCTGGTAGTTTCGAACTGCTGACCTTAAGGTTCGCAGCCCGATTCGTAACCACTACGCTACCAGAGCTCCTTCACACCAGGATTAGGTGTGGTTAAAATCCCTTACTTTGAGCTTAACTTGATTATGCCATCTCAGCGAACAACAGGAAGACACGTCATGAGATGGATTGACACAGTGGCTGCAACAACGGGCTCAAATCTAGGAAGGCTGTGAAGATGGCACAGGACCAGGCAGTATTGCGTTCTGTCATACTTAGGGATGTTATGAGTCGGAACCAACTCTATAGCACCTAACAATACCACAGCAACATGCCTGCTCAGCAGTTATTATTATTTTTTTCTTTTTAGAATTCTCTTCCAGTGAACAGTACTTTTTTGCCTTTTCATTAATGATAGCTTTTTAAATCCGGTAATTCAAGGTTGCACATGCATCTAGTCTGTAATTTTCCGTATTTTAAATATGCACTTTTCTGCCAGGATCTAGAATTTCCCAGGAAAGGCATGCATTAAAAAAAGACAACGTGGATGAATATGAACACATTGTTGTTGTTGTTGTTGTTATGTGCCATCGAGTCGGTTCCGACCCATAGCGACCCTGTACAGGGTTTCCGAGGTTATGCTTTATGAAATAGCTCAGGCACAGAATGATAAGTATTGTATAATCCTACTTACATGAACTCTCTAGAATTAAGTATATAGTGGTTACCAGGGAAAGGGATGAGTAGTGGGGAAAGGGGGCTTCATTGTTCAGAGGTACTCTGTCTCTCTTATGGGTGAGGGAAGAATGGGAAACAAATAGTACTGGTTGCACAGCATGATGAACGGAATCAGTGTGTCTGAACTGAACTGGCAAATGTTTATATATGTATTTCTACCACAAATAAAACAACACAACAATAATATAGGCTATTTGGCCCCCTTTCTTAGTTCTGGAACTTTCTTTTAAATTTCTTCACATATATATTAATGTCCATTTTATCTTCTGAAAAGTGTGATGCTTTCACCTTCCATCATTCTCTGACTATGTGGAATGAGGTTTTGTGGTTTTTAAAAAAGAAAAGAAAAAAGACTTTGTGTGGGTGGCTGCAGAAGAGAGGAGCCCTCTGAGGCTGAGGTGTGTCTGTCTTGACGTGGGTGTCTCATGAGCCAGAGATGTCTGACTTTGTAGACTGTACTTTGGTCATCCGTAGAGGACATTTGAGGTGCTTCTTTCTGCCTGTCCTCCACCCTGGTACCGTCCTGTTACATTAGTGGCCTGTTCTGTAGCACACCATCATGATGTCTTGAGGACAGGTACTGAGGCAGGGCCTACCTCCTTCACTATAGTTTCCTATATGTTCAGGCTACCCTCTGTGTCTCAGATTCCTCAGTGGGAAATGGAAGGGGTTGTGACTTGATGGCTTTTCTCTAGGAAACACATCAAGAAGGAAACCTGTTCTGAGTATAGACCGGGAAAGGATAGGGGAGAGGACAGTTGAGGAAGTGATGTTACTACCATTATCTTTGGGTAGGTTTTAGGTAAGGGAGGAACAGCTTGATTTGCGTTTGTGACTGAGTAGGAGTCCTTCATAGGTGTGCACCACATCTCATTTATCCATTCATCCATCATGGACGTTTAGCCTGTTCTACATTGGGCTGTTGTGACCAGTGCTGCAGCCAACATTGAACATGTGTATGTCCAGTGCCTGAGGTTCCTAGGAATAGAATTGTTGGATCTTATAATAGATCTAATCTTAGTTTTTTGGGGAGCTGCCACATTGTTTCCCGTAATGGCTGTACCATCTTATACTCCTGTCAGCAATTTCCCCACATACTCACTGACATTACTTTCTGTTCTCTTTATCTTAACCATCATGTTGTTGTTGTTGTTGTTAAGTGCCCTTGAGTCAGTTACGACTCATAGCAGCCCTGTATATGAGCCCTGTATATTTCCTAGGAGCAACTGGTGGGTTTGAACTGCCAGCCTTGTAATTAGCAAGTAGCGTAGTGGTTACGAATTGGGCTGCGAACCTTAAGGTCAGCGGTTCGAAACTACCAGCTGCTCCGCGGGAGAAAGATGAGGGGTTGTCAGGGCTCAGATTGCAGTTAGCTTTTCACTTGATCATGGGTCAGAGACTATCTGTCTTGAGGATCCTGTGTTTTTTGTTGCCGCAGCTTGAGCACGTTTCTTTCTTCTTAACTTCTGGGTGGTCCCTGATGCCTTCCTGGAACAGGGACCGGTCCAGGCTTGGGAGGGTGTGACTGCCTGGGACCCTGTTGCAGTGCCCTTTGCCTTATCTTGGGGCTCTTCACAAGCTCTGGGGTAAAGGTGGGCTGAGTGTTGTTTGGTAGCTTATCTGCAGCCCAGGTCGATTCCCTCCCCTTCTAACTTTATGCCTATCTCTTAGCAGTGCTAAAGTTAATCTCTGGTTAGTGAATCAATTTGGTTCGAAGCTGTAATTCTTTTGTTCCCTAGGTACTTAATGATTAATGTTTTACTAAATTATCAAGGTTACATTCAGAGGCCATTTGTAGATTTTACACTTTTGTAAGCTTAATTCTCATATTTCCAGTTTTCTGGGGTATATGTGTTTGTTGGGGCCGATATGTTAGACAGACGTTATAGTTCCCAGCTTCCTCCCTCTCATTTTTGCTCACAGACCCTCCTGGGAGCTATTCGTCAACTGTGACCTCACAGCGTGTGTGCACCTGGAGGGTAGAGCCCAGTCCTAGTTTTACTATTTTGTGTGATATTGTTGTTATGTGCCGTGGAGTCGGTTCCGACTCATAGAGACCCTGTACAGGGTTTCCGAGGCTGTAAATCTTCACGGGAGCAGAAAGCCTCATCTTTCTCCTCTGGAGCAGCTGGTAGTTTCGAACAGCTGACCTTGCGGTTTTCAGCCCAATTCGTAACCACTACACTACCAGAGCTCCTTTTGTGTGATGTAGCTGGTAACAAAAAATGGGGCATCTTGCTGCCCCTCTCAGTGACTGAAACAGGATAGGTACAGATTCAATGCCAGGGGTAGTGCCCTGTGGCTTCTAGGTGTCCCAGCTTTCACTCAGCCTGTTTTAGGCATCTGGCACCTGGAGATGTGCACATTCCTGCAGGAGGCCATCTCTAACCTGAAACACCTCTTGGTTTATCTTTTAAAAATTAAGTCATTTGTGACGTCCTCAAAAGCTGTGGTTTCCTGGCTTTGGACAAGCCTGGCTTGTTGAAGTTAATTGGACTCTGGTGATGAGACCTGAGGGACTCTCGGGATCTATAGACCTCCTGCTCCCCTTCCCCCAGGCTCTTGTGAACAACAGGAATACATAATGAAGTCTGCATTTAGCACTGTGGTGGTATGCCTGTCTCCAGTATTTTAAGTGTAGCTGCTCATGATCTCCAAGTGGAAGGGCTGGCTCCCTCCATCTTCATGTCCACTTCCTGTAACCAAGAGTACTAGTTTGAACACAGTGACGCAGCGCCTAGACAACCTCAGTAGATTTATCCCTAAGAGTGAAGTGTGGATATCCTGGCTGCACCCGCTCCTTAGAATTCCATCTGACCTGTTTCTTGGAGTCTTGAAATGGAGGTGGGGCCCACAAAGACATTTGAGTGTTTACATTTAGAAAGAAGAATGTCTACCAGACTCAGGAAGATACTGTTCTCTAAGCAAGCCACCCAGAGTCTTAGGTGGGCCTCTACAACCATCTGCTTCCATGCCATGGGAAGGCTGTTATATCTCCCCACCTTGCTCTCCAAACATGTGCTCCAGTGTGTTTGAGCCTCCATAACTTTGACAGTTCCCTCCACCTGAATGCCCATCCCCTTCCTTACCTTCAGAATCCTGCGTGTAGTGGTTAAAGCACCTCCCAATGTAATTTCTTGTTTATATCTGATGAGTTTTGTCTAACATGATGGAAATTTTCACTAACTCAACAGCATGAGCAGTGATTGACGTTGATGATATTTGCTGAGGCCCAGCGAAGTGAAACGTGAAGCCCACCAGGAATGATTAAAGAGTCCTTTATAGTGGTACAATGATTAGAAAGTAATAAGGAAAATGTAGGCAGGTTTGGAAAGAACATTGTATTGTTTAATCAGTTTTAAACCTAAAGGGAGTCAAAGTGTACCCATAGAAGAAATGTTAAAATGGATTACAACTTAGATGTGAAAATTTTTCTCATCTAGCTTAGCGATTAGAATGGGTTGTTGTTGTTCAATGCTTTCGAGTCATTATTACGACTCATAGTGACCCACTGACCTTGTGGTCCAGAGCTTATCCTACAGTGCCACACCAAGACTACAGAATGGGTGGTTGTTGTTCTTGTTGTTAAGTGCCATTGAGTTGGTTCTGACTCATAGCAACCCTGTATAGGGTTTCTGAGGAGCAACTGGTGAGCGTGAACCGCTGATTTTGTGGTTCAAACTGACTTTGCAGTCCAGCGCATTAACCCACAGTGCCACACCAGGACTCCAGAATAGGTGGTAGGGTCCTCAAATCCACACTACACCAACCAACTATGGTACATATAGACATATACATCTTTAGCCTCTAATGCTAAGTTTTGGAGTCCTGGTGTGGCACTCTGGGATAATATGCTGAACCGAACTGCAGGGTTGATGGTTCAGACTTACCAGCCGCTCCTCAGAAATTCTATACAGGGTCACTAAGGAACTCTGGTAGCGTAGTGGTTACGAACTGGGCTGCTAATCTCACAGTCAGCAGTTCGAAACTACCAGCTGTTCTGTGGGAGAAAGATGAGGCTTTCTGCTCCCATAAAGATTTATAGCCTCGGAAACCCTATGCAGAGTAGCTATGAGTTGGAACTGACTCCACGGCACATAACAACAACAACAACAACATGAGTTGGAAGTGACTTGACGGCACTTAACAACAACAACAAATACTAAGTTTAACTTTCCAAGGAAAAGTAGCTTTCATGTGGGGAAAATAGTTTCCTCCTCTTCACCTCCTTATTCCCTCTTTAAATGAAGTGTGTTACTCGGAGGAGAAGGTGTGAGTAAAGCAGTGATTGGCGGGAAAGCCCAACAGTGTTTGCTGGGGCCCAGCCAAGTGAAAAGCAAAGCCTGCCAGGAATGATTAAAGAGCCCAGTGTTGGAAAGGAGCAGGCCTTTATAGTAGTACAATGATTAGAAAGTAATAAGGAAAATGTAGGCAGGTTTGGAAAGAACATTGTTATGTTTAATCAGTTTTAAACCTAAAGGAAGTCAAAGTACCCATAGAAGAAATGTTAAAATGGATTACAACTTAGATGTGAAAATCGGTTTATGTTTTGATGGGAGGGACAGAGAAATCATGTAGGATGAGGCAATTAATATAACGGAAACCAGAGGCACAAGACAGGGAGTGAGAAACATACAGGTGTGAGCAGGCACTAGTGAGGTATAAGAAAATGTCAAATGAGATTACTGAAGTATACATAACAAAAGGATGAAATGGCTAATTTTATGCTATATAACATTATCTTCAAGGTTAACAGTTCAACAGTTCAACTGTTATGCAGGAGAAAGATGAGGCTTTCTGTTCCCATAAAGATTTATAGCCTCGGAAACCCTTTGTATGGTTGCTATGAGTTGGAACTGGCTCCACAGCATGCCACCACCACCACCAACATGGAAGGAATAAACAGTCAATTTACAAAAGGATTGGTCAGTGTTCAACCATGTCAAGAACATTACCATCAAGACAGTGATGATACTGAAGAAAGAAGTCCAAGCTGCCCTGAAGGCATTGATGAGAAACAAGGCTCCAGGAACTGACAGAATACTAACTGAAATGTTTCAACAAATGGATGCAGTGCTAGAGGTACCCACTTGTCTATGCCAGAAATCTGAAAGATAGCTATATGGAAAACAGATTGGTAGAGATCCATTTTTGATAATTGATCATTGAAAATTATCAAACTATCATTAATAACTTATACAAGTGAAATTTTGCTGCAGATAATTAAAAAACAGTTGCCACAGTTCACAGTACATCAATAAGGAACTTCCAGAAATTCAAGCTGGATTCAGTTAAAGGCATGGAATGAAGGCTATCCATTGCTGATATCAGATGGATGTTTGCTGAAAGCAGAGAATACCAGAAAGATGTTTACCTGTGTTTCATTGACTTTTCATTTGATATATGGATCATGATGAATTAAGGCTAACACTGCAAAGAATGGAAATTCCAAAACACTTATACTTGTGCTCATGCGGAACCTGCACATAGACTAAGAGGCAGTTGTTTGAATAGAGCGAGGGATACTGTGTGATTTAAAATAGGAAAGGTGAGTCAGGGTTGTCTTCTTTCATCATACTAATTCAATCTATATGATGGACATATCATCCAAGAAGCTAGATTTATTAATCCCATAAACTTTGGTGGTGCCTTAAAGGAGAGATGCCAAGAGACCTTTCTATATGAAGAATAATGTGACACTAAGATTGGAGAAGACTCATTAACAGTTGATGATATGCAGATGACGCAACCTTGCTTGCTAGAAGCAAAGAGGATTTGAATAGAAGCATTTTCTGTTGAAGATCAAAGAATGCAGCCATCAATATGGATTGTACCTCATTATAAAGAAAAAAAAATATTCACTCAAATGGACCAATCAGCAAAATCATGATAAATGGAGAAGAAATTGAAGTTGTCAAGTAATTCATTTTACTTGGATCTGCAATCAACACCCATGGAAGCAGCTATCAGGAATCCAAATGACTTATTATATTGGGCCAGTATTCTGCAAAATATAAATGTTTTGTAGAGACTGTAGCCATTTAGGCCACTTCCTCATGCAGCTTGCTCATGCCTTTATGTCTTGCTCAAGCCTAAGCTTGTATATATGACTTGTATTTAATGATGGAGTGTGGCTGTGCACATCAGACTTTATGATTCTGTGGGTCAGGCAGCATGCAGTTCTTGATGTGCACCTCAGGCCCCATGATGACTTGGTGGTCCATGGTTAGGTGTTTAGTCTCTAGCTCTGGTAGCGTAGTGGTTACGAACTGGGCTGTGAACCGCAAGGTCAGCAGTTCGAAACTACCAGCTGCTCTGCAGGAGAAAGATGAGGCTTTCTGCTCCTGTAAGGATTTACAGCCTCAGAAACCCTGTACAGGGTCGCTATGGGTCAGCACTGACTCGATGGCACTCAACAACAACAACAACAGCTCAGTAACAAGCCAAACACTGTTTTTCAAAAGGAGAGTAGTTATCTACAGTAGATGACAGAATCTTGCACCAAAATCCTATGAGTCTGAGCTTTAATTCACCAGTGGGCTTACCAAAGACTCCAAATAGCATCTCTGTCTGCTACTGATAATATAAGCACCATTGGGTTAGCCAGATCATATCACCCTAGTGACAAAGTGGTTTGCATGGTGCAGAGTGGGAAAGGGAAGGTAATGTTACAGGAGTCAACACTGCATGGCAGACTGGACCTGCTCTAATCCGCACTCAAAACTAGCAGCTTTTCAAGTTACTTGGTAAATAGGCTGCAGAGTAGCACACCCATATGAGGGACATGTTGCTTCCAAAATCCAAAGGAAGAAGTAGTGCTTCCTTTTTAGTTGTCCGGAAGGCAAGCTAAGTATTATGGCCCTTTTACTTTAGAAAGGACTTGTTGACATGCCCTATTCTATTGGACCCCTAGAAATTTCACTAGGGTGGAAGGTACCTGGATTTTTTATAGGCTTAATATTCCATACTCTAGCTTTAAAATGTCATTGATACTTATTCCTTACTAAGTCCTATGAGAGGAATGTCATCAAATATAATGGATCAGTGTGATTGATATCTTGTGAAGGGAAAGGTGATTAAGGTTCCTGTGGACTAAATTATGACATAGGGTGGCGAGTTGCAAGGAAGGCAAGTGAAGATTTACTGCTGGTTTTGCCAGCGAAGGCAAACTGCTTCTTGTGATCTTTTGAGACTAGAAAAAGGCAATGGCTGAATAGCAGGTACCACATCTGGAACAGTAGCTGCAATTATAAACGTAAGTTTATGATAATCCACCGTCATTCTCCAAGATTTATCAGATTTTTGCCAAGGCCAAATAGGTGCATTGAATGGGAATGTAATAGGAGTCACTTTTCTTGCACCCTTCATGTCCTTGACAGTGGCACGAATCTCTGCAGTCCCTCCAAGAATGAGGTGTTGCTTTTGGCTTACCATTTTCATAGGTAATGTCAGTTGTAATGGTTTCCGCTTGGCTCTCCCTACCATAATAATTCTTACTTCACATGTAAGGTATCCATTGTTGGAGTTCTGCCAGTTGCTGAGTATGTCTATTTCAATGATGCATTCTGGAACTGGTGAAATCACTACAGGATGGGTTCAGGGACCACTGAAACCACTGAGATACACACATGAACCAAGACTTCATTAATAACCTGCCCTCCACACACTCCCACTCTTACTGGTGGGGCACAGCGATGTTTGGGTCTCCTGAATTATGAAGGGTCAATTCTGAGCTAGTGTTCAGTTGTTGTTGTTAAGTGCTGCCGAGCCGATTCCAACCCTTAGCAACCCTGTATAGGGTTTCCAAGGAGTAGCTGGTTAGCGTGAACCACTGACCTTGCAGTTCAAATGACTTTGCAGTCTGACGCATTAGCAGACAGCGCCACACCAGGACCCTGAAAAGTCTGATTATTTCCTTTTCCTCAGTGAACAGTCACTTTTGTGAAAGCTGTAGATAGATTCCTTTGGCAAGGGGTGGCAGAAAGATTAACAGTATACATTTTTTGGCAATGTAATGACATCTTTTCTCAAGGGGACCTTGTCTGTTCATTCAAGATATGTGGCTCTGTTAAAAAAAAAAAAAAAAGGAAGATCTCTCAATGAATGAGATGGATTGATACAGTGGTTACAATAACAAGATGAAACCTAGCAATGATTGTGAGAATGGCACAGGACTGGATAGTGTTTTGTTCTGCTGTACTTTAGGTTACTATTGTTAAGTGCCGTGTAAGTT
This sequence comes from Chrysochloris asiatica, assembly GCF_000296735.1. Lineage (NCBI taxonomy): Eukaryota > Metazoa > Chordata > Mammalia > Afrosoricida > Chrysochloridae > Chrysochloris > Chrysochloris asiatica. The sequence continues at coordinate 1,718,235 of NW_006408861.1, read as the reverse complement.
GACTAGGTTCCCTCACACCAGAACTCGAGGTCAGTATTGTTGCTGTTGTTAAGTGCCATCGAGTCGGCTCCAACTCATAGAGACCCTGTATAGTCTTCCCTAGGAGTAGCTGGTGATATCTTGAACCACTGACTTTGCAATTCAAACTGACCGTGAGGTCCAGCGCATTAACCCAAAGTGCCATACTATTAGTAGCAGTATAACTCTAATCACCAGAAAAGTTATTTGTCAAATTGGTTCCAACTGTGGCGCTGTCGGTTAATGCACTAGACTGAAAAGTCATTTGAACTGTAAGGTCAGTGGTTCAAGTTCACCAGGCATTCCATGGAAACTCTCTACAGGGTTGCTATGGGTTGGAACCAACTCAAGGGCACTTACTAACAACAACTGGTCACTAATAGGTCACTATGGTTTTTGCTGTTAAGTGCCATCGAGGTCACTATTAGTCGGGGACCAATTGACAACAGCTAACTGGCTCTATTCTGGTGATAATGAGTTGGACTTCTTCTATTCACTTGACCTAGAATTGTTCTGACTGAACAGATTAAGTAAATAAATATTTAGTGGATTTCCCATCAGTTTCACTCCTAGGGGCACCATGACTAAGTAGCCAACAGCATGTTGTTGTTGTTGTTTTGTGCTGTGGAGTTGGTTCTGACTCATAGCGACCATGTACAGGGTTTCCAAGGCTGTAAATCTTTACGGGAGCAGAAAGCCACATCTTTCTTCCACGGAACAGCTGGTAGTTTCAAACTGCTGACCGTGCGGTTCTCAGCCCGATTCGTAACCACTATGCTACCGGAGCTCCTTAGCCAACAGCATATGTCCATGTAAATCAGACTATTCTGATTATTACTTTGATTCCCCTGCTCATACAGTAGCCACAGCTACTTTGGGGTTTTTGGTTAAATGCCATTACCTTCTCCTGTCCACCACAGGGTCTACTCTATCTCATCAGAATTGCTTCAATTCAACTGGGGCATTTCCACTGTTAAATCTGACATCATTGAAATAGCCTTCAGAGTAGTTTTTAAAGATTTTGGGGCTCCCCTCACAAATTTGCTCCTTAACCATGTAGTAAAAGATGTGTCTTCTGGGTACTTTGTGTGGGTCTGTGTGTCTAATCTGATAAATCTACTCTAACATGCCAATTTTCCCTAACTCTTTTAAAACTTTTTTCATATCTGTACAAAATGATATGGTGGTGGCATTTGATCTCCTCTTACTTCATCAGAGAATAATACTCTGATGAATATCAAGCTCCTTCTCAGCCCTAGGCCGATTCCTATGAAGCAGGGGGCAGACATGCTTCCACCCTTTTCTTCCTTTACCAATTCTGATACCAGACACTCTCTACTCCTCAGCTGGGTTCTATAATTCATTGCAATGACCAAATTGAACTCACAGAGAATACTCACGTTTATGGGGTTTATTAGGTAAGCTAAGGAGTAACAATTCAGGATTAGAAATTCTCAGGCCAGTTTTTCAGTCATAACAGTCTCTTCCCAGTCATGCTTACAGACAGATGCTGGTCCTTGAACTCTCAACTGTGGGTTCCTTGGCTTCTGCCCTGTTTCAGCAATATCACAAAATTTTTCTAGCACTACTGATCAATGCCCAAAGGACACTCTACTACACTGTAAGCTTCAACTCAAAGATGTTAGGCTCTAGGTCTGTGGTTTAGCCAATCTGGCTCCCCCAGTTAATGCCTGAAGGCACCCCGTTTCACAAGTGAGTCTCCTGCCTGAAGGCACTCATTGTACTTGCTATGTGGGCTGGGAAGCTCTCCACACTGTCTTGTGTTTTGGCTCTAGTTGCTGCTGCTGTCACTCCTCTCCCACTCCTGCCTCACCTCTGGTATCATAGCTCTATCTCCTGGGTCAAGGTGGCTCAATGTTCAGTAATCTTAGTGTCCAAAGCCACATTTCACTCCTGGCTCTTCTTCCTTGTTATTAGTAAGATCCTCTCCTGCTTCTGAGACTAGTGCTTCTACCTCTAACTGAACCAGATCTGGGTTTGGGGAGCTCTGATAGGTAGTGGTTATGAGTTGGACTGCTAACCTCGAGGTCAGCAGTTCGAAACTACGAGCTGTTCCATGGGAAAAAGATAAGGTTTTCTGCTCCTGTATAGATTTACAGCCTCGGAAACTATGCAGAGTTGCACTGCATATAACTACCACCACCACAGCCATTTCCTTAGGAGTTAGATCTACATCTACCAATTCTATACCTCTTGAATAGTTTTTGCCTTGGTTAACTGATTGCAACATAACAGCTGCTTCAATTCATGGGTGTTGTTTATCCCATCCAGAAACCAAATGCTTCTCATTCTTCTGTTTATCTTCTTTTCCCCCAAACCACGTATTCCAGTGAGTCTGGGCCATTGCAGCCCAACAATTCTGACACCAATTGCAAGAATAATTTCTTTTAGAAGGTTCAGCACAAGACTGATTCCTATGAGGTGGAGGCTAAAGAAAATCCAGATGTACCACTTTTCTGAAGTGCTGTACCACTCCACAATCCCTAATTATCAACCACTACTCCTCCCCTCAGTATTCTTCCCCAACACCCCACGGCTCTGCTGTTCACTGAGAAGTCTCACAGTATTCATGAACTATCAGGGGAATGGCTCACATGGTTGTGGATGTTGGCAAGTTCCAAATCCTCGGTTTAGATGTGAGTCTGGAGCATTTTCCTCACTCGTACCAAATTTGGTTGTTGAGTTACAAGGCTGTGGAAACTGGTGAATGAAGTCAGGCCATTGGATCAAGTCCCAAGAACTGGAGGCCAGATGGAGGCAAGCTTGATTAGTCAGCAAAAGAGCATCTCAACACTCACATCATCAAGATAGCTTCTTATATACCCAAGAGGAGGGCAGAATTGACCAAACTCCTTATTAGATTTCCTAGTTTTTACAGTCACAATTAACAGTCACTCACAATTGAATCATATCATCTTATCAGCATCTTCTCCACCTCCTTTTTACTCAGACATATCAGGAAAATGTTGGCTTGAGGGAGTTGCAAACATTATGGTTAGAATTTGGTTATTGTTCAGTGCCATTGAGTCGGTTCAGACTCAGCTACTCTGTACAGGGTTTCCAAGGAGCAGCTGGTGGGTTTGAACCCTCAAACTTGCAGTTAGTAGTCCAGTACTTATCCTACAGTGCCACACCAGGACCCCATGGATTGTTTTTGTTAAGAGCCATCAAGTAAGTTAAGACTCATAGTGACTCTGTATAGATTTCCCGAGGAGCGGATAGTGAGTTTGAACTGCTGACCTTCCAGTTCAAACCGACCTAGCAGTTGAGTGCTAATCCTACAGTGCCAAAGCAGGACTCTCCATGGATAGACAAGACATATTAAATATTTCACTGTGCTGCAGGCCATCTCCTAGTCATTATCCCTGTCACATATGCAGGGTTAACTCCCCCTTCCCAATCATTTTAGTAGTCCAAAACAATCATTTTAACAACTAGTTCTTCAATATGGCACAGAGTCCTAAGGGTGAGGTTACTCAAGTACCAGCCATTCAGACCTGTTGTCTGAATCTATAGCCATCTGCTGTAGATGCCACACCCTTGAGGAAACGCCTCATAAATAATTGACTGATCACATCAGAACACATGATGGAAAATGATTATGTCATTACCTGACTGGCAAATTACATTACTACATAACTGCCAAACCACTCAGAATCATGGCCAAGCCAAGTCGACACACAGCCTTAAACATCACTAACATAACAC
>NW_006408861.1:1706874-1714388 GCF_000296735.1 Chrysochloris asiatica | reverse complement strand
TCAGATTGCAGTTAGCTTTTCACTTGATCATGGGTCAGAGACTATCTGTCTTGAGGATCCTGTGTTTTTTGTTGCCGCAGCTTGAGCACGTTTCTTTCTTCTTAACTTCTGGGTGGTCCCTGATGCCTTCCTGGAACAGGGACCGGTCCAGGCTTGGGAGGGTGTGACTGCCTGGGACCCTGTTGCAGTGCCCTTTGCCTTATCTTGGGGCTCTTCACAAGCTCTGGGGTAAAGGTGGGCTGAGTGTTGTTTGGTAGCTTATCTGCAGCCCAGGTCGATTCCCTCCCCTTCTAACTTTATGCCTATCTCTTAGCAGTGCTAAAGTTAATCTCTGGTTAGTGAATCAATTTGGTTCGAAGCTGTAATTCTTTTGTTCCCTAGGTACTTAATGATTAATGTTTTACTAAATTATCAAGGTTACATTCAGAGGCCATTTGTAGATTTTACACTTTTGTAAGCTTAATTCTCATATTTCCAGTTTTCTGGGGTATATGTGTTTGTTGGGGCCGATATGTTAGACAGACGTTATAGTTCCCAGCTTCCTCCCTCTCATTTTTGCTCACAGACCCTCCTGGGAGCTATTCGTCAACTGTGACCTCACAGCGTGTGTGCACCTGGAGGGTAGAGCCCAGTCCTAGTTTTACTATTTTGTGTGATATTGTTGTTATGTGCCGTGGAGTCGGTTCCGACTCATAGAGACCCTGTACAGGGTTTCCGAGGCTGTAAATCTTCACGGGAGCAGAAAGCCTCATCTTTCTCCTCTGGAGCAGCTGGTAGTTTCGAACAGCTGACCTTGCGGTTTTCAGCCCAATTCGTAACCACTACACTACCAGAGCTCCTTTTGTGTGATGTAGCTGGTAACAAAAAATGGGGCATCTTGCTGCCCCTCTCAGTGACTGAAACAGGATAGGTACAGATTCAATGCCAGGGGTAGTGCCCTGTGGCTTCTAGGTGTCCCAGCTTTCACTCAGCCTGTTTTAGGCATCTGGCACCTGGAGATGTGCACATTCCTGCAGGAGGCCATCTCTAACCTGAAACACCTCTTGGTTTATCTTTTAAAAATTAAGTCATTTGTGACGTCCTCAAAAGCTGTGGTTTCCTGGCTTTGGACAAGCCTGGCTTGTTGAAGTTAATTGGACTCTGGTGATGAGACCTGAGGGACTCTCGGGATCTATAGACCTCCTGCTCCCCTTCCCCCAGGCTCTTGTGAACAACAGGAATACATAATGAAGTCTGCATTTAGCACTGTGGTGGTATGCCTGTCTCCAGTATTTTAAGTGTAGCTGCTCATGATCTCCAAGTGGAAGGGCTGGCTCCCTCCATCTTCATGTCCACTTCCTGTAACCAAGAGTACTAGTTTGAACACAGTGACGCAGCGCCTAGACAACCTCAGTAGATTTATCCCTAAGAGTGAAGTGTGGATATCCTGGCTGCACCCGCTCCTTAGAATTCCATCTGACCTGTTTCTTGGAGTCTTGAAATGGAGGTGGGGCCCACAAAGACATTTGAGTGTTTACATTTAGAAAGAAGAATGTCTACCAGACTCAGGAAGATACTGTTCTCTAAGCAAGCCACCCAGAGTCTTAGGTGGGCCTCTACAACCATCTGCTTCCATGCCATGGGAAGGCTGTTATATCTCCCCACCTTGCTCTCCAAACATGTGCTCCAGTGTGTTTGAGCCTCCATAACTTTGACAGTTCCCTCCACCTGAATGCCCATCCCCTTCCTTACCTTCAGAATCCTGCGTGTAGTGGTTAAAGCACCTCCCAATGTAATTTCTTGTTTATATCTGATGAGTTTTGTCTAACATGATGGAAATTTTCACTAACTCAACAGCATGAGCAGTGATTGACGTTGATGATATTTGCTGAGGCCCAGCGAAGTGAAACGTGAAGCCCACCAGGAATGATTAAAGAGTCCTTTATAGTGGTACAATGATTAGAAAGTAATAAGGAAAATGTAGGCAGGTTTGGAAAGAACATTGTATTGTTTAATCAGTTTTAAACCTAAAGGGAGTCAAAGTGTACCCATAGAAGAAATGTTAAAATGGATTACAACTTAGATGTGAAAATTTTTCTCATCTAGCTTAGCGATTAGAATGGGTTGTTGTTGTTCAATGCTTTCGAGTCATTATTACGACTCATAGTGACCCACTGACCTTGTGGTCCAGAGCTTATCCTACAGTGCCACACCAAGACTACAGAATGGGTGGTTGTTGTTCTTGTTGTTAAGTGCCATTGAGTTGGTTCTGACTCATAGCAACCCTGTATAGGGTTTCTGAGGAGCAACTGGTGAGCGTGAACCGCTGATTTTGTGGTTCAAACTGACTTTGCAGTCCAGCGCATTAACCCACAGTGCCACACCAGGATAACAGTAATAAGAAAGGTTAAATAGAAAACTAGGGGACAGTGTGTTTAAATTAATTGGGGGGGGGGCGGTCAGGGTCAGAATGGTTGCACATTAAAGTCACAGAATTATACACAGTGAAATTGCTGAATTATTGAATTGCTGTCTGGTGCTGTGGACTATATGGTTAATGTGTTGGACTGCAAAATCAGTTTGAATTTCAAGGTTGGTGGTTCAAGCTCATCAACTGCTTCTTGGAAACCCTATACAGGGTTGCTATAGGTCAGAATGGACTCGACGGCACGTAACAACAGCAGTATTCTGTGTATATTCAACAAAAATAACCAGATAAAACGATAAAAATGGTTTAACATGGCAAGTTTTAAGTTATATTTTTTACTACATGAAAAAACAAAAGAAACTGAGGTTGTGGGCATATTTGGGGTATCTTAATAAGTTCTCTGTGTGGTGCTGTGGGTTAATGTGCCAGACTGCAAAGTCATTTGAACCACAAGGATGGCGGTTCAAACTAACCAGCTGTTCCTCAGAAACCCTATACAGGATCTCTATGGGTTGGAATCAACTCGACGGCACGTAACAACAGCAACATACTGTGTAGATTCAACAAAAATAACCAGATAAAATGATAAACAATGGTTTAACATGGCAAGTTTTAAGTTATATTTTTTGCTACATTAAAAAAACAAAAGAAATTGAGGTTGTGGGCATATTTTGGGTATCCTAATAAGTTCTCTGTGTGGTGCTGTGGGTTAATGCACCAGACTGTAAAGCTATTTGAACCGCAAGGTTGGCGGTTCAAACTAACCAACTGTTCCTCTAAAGCCCTATACATGGTCACTATGGGTCCACTCCAGGGCACTTAACAACAACAACAATAAGTTCTCTGTGAGAACTTATTTCAACTTGTGAAAATGGCCTGGGGGTAGGGCAGAGGCCACATCAGATGTCCTCTAGCTTCACTGGGGGAGAGAGAATCCCCTTTAGCATTTGCCTAAAACTAATTCCTATGAGTTGAGCTCAGAAATACCTCTCACCATTCTTTTTACTAACTAAATTCTGACAACAACCATCCCTTCCATGGTATTCACTACTTCTGCTGGGTTTGATAATTCACTACAGTGGCTACACAGAACTCACAGGTCATCCTCTCAGTTATGGGATTTTTTAGGGAAGTAACAGGTTACAGTTCAGATTCAGGAGCACTTAGGATATAGTTCTGCAATTTGGGGTGCCTCTTCTCTCAGCTGTGCTGCAGGTAGGTCTCCTGGATATGAATATAGTTTGAGTCCTCCAAGAAGCAGATGCCAAGATGTGGCATGATGTACAAATCACTGGTTAGAGGAGTTACCATGAGGTAGAACTAACTTAGGGAGAGTGGCAGGTCATGATGCCAGTGTGACCTAAGCAAAGGAGAGCAGGAAGGAAAGTTGACAAGGGTGTCTTTAAGATAGAATTGGCTGTCAGAAATGTCTCTCTGCGCCCCTCGTCTTTCCAGGAGCAGCCTATGGGTTAGTGTGGGCTTCACCCACACAAGGAGATGGATTCTTGTGTGTAGCCACTGTGGCCCTGGGTCAGTTATCTTCCCTGCAGTCAGATCTCTGAGGGACACATGCTCTTGGATGCCATAAGCTGTTTTATTTGTCTCTGTGTCTTTAGTTGAGCAGAGATTAAAAAAAAAAAAAAAAAAAAACACAAAAAAAAGAACTAGTAAGTTAATCAATCTCCTTCATAGTATAGACACCAGTCTCATAAGGATAGTAAAAAAATGAAAAGTATCTGCTATTATTAGTTAAAATAATAATACCCAGAGGTTGTTGTTGTTGTTAATTAAGCACTGCTGAGTCAGTTCCTACTCATAACTACCCTGTATAGGATTTCCAAGGAGCAGTTGGTGGGTTTGAACCACCAATCTTTTGGTTAGCAGTCCACTGCTTATCCTTTAGCACCATACCAGGACTCAAAAATGCAGCATTGAGGTGGAGTTTGCTGAAAAGTCAGGGGCTAGTCTATGTGTATTTACCAATTTAGTCGTCTCAAGAACTCAGGCAGTTACATGATTACACCACTACACAAATTAGGACATAGAAGCACAAACAGGTGACATGCCATTTTCATGATTAAAGGGCTCAAAGTGATAGGAGATGGGATTTGATCCTATGCTGTCTGATGGTAGAGTCTGTATACATAATTTGCATTGTCCCACCCAATCATTGGACTCCTGGTGTGGTGCTGTAGCATCAGCACTGGACTTTGAACCACAAGGTTGGCAGTTCAAACCCACCAGCCACTCCTCAAAAACTCTATATAGGGTCGCTATGGGTCAGAACTGACTTGACAGCATTTAACAACATCAACAAGAAACCCATTCACTTGGTGGTAATTAAGACATTGGATAGTAAAATCAAGGGAACATAGTCCATGTGTTTGTCACATTTTGGTAATTCTGACAATATTTCAGACTTTTTCATAATGCACTTACACACTTAATAGATTACAGTAGTGTAAGCATAACTTTGTAAATTTTATAGTAAATGGGAAAATTCCATTATCTTTTTATTCCATTTTCCACAAATTTTTAAGTTGTCATAGGGGTTGGGTGGGGCATGAGATAACAGCAAGAAGGAATCTGCTGAGCGTGTGTGATGTGTCAGCAGCACCAGAAGATTACAGAAGCCTTTGCTCAGTTCTCTTACTGTGATCCATGAGGTGTAGCTATTGTGAGACCGAGGAAGCAGAGGCTCAGAGTGGGGATGTGCTGGCTCTCTGCTCCCACCTGCATCTCATGGGCAGAGGGCTCCCTGGAGACAGCAGAGCTGGAGGGTGGGATTGACCCACTCAGAGGGTAGATGGCTGTTCCTGAGTCTTGCTCACTGAGCTTGTGATGCAGAGTGCAATTCCTGTCACGGTGAGCACCATGCCTGTGACTGTTCATTTTCCACCAATATCTTCTCCTAGTGCCTTTCCAACGATCAGCGTGAAGACAATGGCCTGGGAGTTACAGATGGGCACAGCTAGGGTTAGATCTGATCTCTGAGGCTGACCACCATGTTTTGATGAAGAGGACGAAATCTTCACACTCTGATATTTGGGAATGCATTCCCACTGCCATCAAGTTGATTCTGACTGCTAGTGAGATGCTGTCATGGCAACACCAATCTCTTCTTCTCATCCTACTCAAGCCTTGGGTCTCTTAGTGTTACCGCAGGCATGGTGAGTTCCATTGCGTTAGGGGTATTGGATTGGAGGTCCCCGGCTGGGGCAGGAATCCGATTCCCGCCGCTGACACTTCTGCCCTGCCTCCCTAGAAACCGATTCTGCAGCAAGGCCATGAGAGTTCCATTATGCAGATGAAGTACAAGCGCAAGGAAGAGAGACATCGTCTTTTCTGTGCTCAAGGACCCTGTGAGCATCCAAACATAACTTATATGCACTAGGAAACTAAAGAATTTGTGTGACCCACCTTATTGTAGTAGTCACACTACTGGGGGTCTGGAACCAAATTTGCAAGATTGTCGAGGTATGCCTGTAATTGTTACACAGCAGAGGAAAACGAATGTACTAAACATGCCTTCTAAATATTTAAAACACAGACGCAAAAATTCTATATAGAATTGAGCAGTAAGGTAATTTGTTAAAAAGAACAACAACAATAAAGTTATTTTAGGATTTCTCTGTATTTTAAAAAGTCCACACTAACAGAAGGAAAATATAATCTCAGCAGATGCATGATAGCTTAAATCTCTTTTTTGTTTTTTATTTTACTGGTGAAAATTGTAGCAAAACAGGCAGACTTAACTTGATAAAAAGGAAATCTATGAGAAACCTACAGTGAATATTACATTTCAAGGTAAAACATTTGAAAGGCAGGGATAATCTATGGGTCCCTGCTAAGGTTGTTGTAAAGGCCCAACCAATGTGATAATTAGAAAAGAAGAGACAGGGCACTCATTGTTTATAAATAATATGATTGTTACTCTATAAAATTCAAGAGAATCATATGACAACTCCTTTAAGAGAGTTTAGTGAGGTGGCCAGATAAGAGTTCACACACAAAACCAATTAGTGTCCTGATGCATTCGAACAAGCACTGGAAAACATCTTGGAATAGATCTGGTTAGAAATGTGTACCATCTATGAGAATAACACCATAAACTTTACTAGGAACCTCCATTCTTGTTGTTGTTGTTGTTAAGTGCCGTCGAGTTGGTTCCGACCCATAGCAACCCTGAACAGGGTTTCCAAGGCTGTAAATCTTTACAGGAGCAGATAACCTCATCTTTCACCCGTGGAACCGCTGGTAGTTTCGAACTGCTGACCGTGTGGTTCGCAGCCCGATTCGTAACCACTACGCTACCAGAGGAACCTCCATTCTAAAGGACCCAAATGTAAGGAGAAACTACTATTGGCTAGGAAGACTCAACTTTGTTAACGTATCAGCTCTCCTCCAAATCTAGAAATCCAGTGCACTGTTAAATCAAATTTCAAAAGACATTAAAAAATATACATAATGATATTTGTCAATTCAACATTTTCACATGTAATGACACCAATTACATTATAACCATGTTGTGCAGCCATCACCACGTGGCATTCACAGTATTGTTTGCCAAAGGCATTTTCATCAAACTCATTGAACTGATTCTAAACCCATCTGGAAATGCAAAGCTGAAGTCAAGACCATTTTGAAAATGTACTGCAAAGGAAGGGGTTTGTCATACTAGGCATCAAAACACACTCTCAGGCTTCTGTGATGGGAATTGTGTGGGTATTGATAGGTGGTGGTGCTGGTGATGTGTCATGGAGTCGGTTCCGACTCACAGTGACCCTGTATAGGGTTTCCAAGGCTGTAAATCTTTATGGGAGAAAGCCTCATCTCTCTCCCATGGAACAGCTGGTAGTTTCGAACTGCTGACCTTGAGGTTAGCACCCTGACTCATAACCACTATATTACCAGAGCTCCTTTAGGACTAAACAATCAAATAAAGATAGACAATAGTGGAGTTGGTGGCTGTTCATTTTAGGAAAAAATAATTTCTACTCTTACCATGTAAAGATTCACTGGACAAATTATTGAATGATGCAGAATGCATCAAGAAAAGATGGAAGGAATACACAGAGTCATTGTACCAGAAGGAAATGGTTAATGT
>NW_006408861.1:1691576-1705434 GCF_000296735.1 Chrysochloris asiatica | reverse complement strand
GCCCAGGATCGAACATTGTTTCGTTCTGCTGTGCATGGAGTCGCTATGAGTCGGTTCCGACTCGATGGCACCTGACAACAACAACAAACTCTTACCATGTACAAAAATAATTTTTAAGTAGAATATTGAAACAAGGATTTAAAGAAGTGCATGAGTGTCCAACATTTTTCTTCAAATAACATTCATTTGTGACAGTATCATTTGTCTCCTTGAAATTAACTGTTTCATAAGTTGAAGTTACATAGGCAGTCCAAAAGATGTGGGAAGCAACATCTCTTCAGATTTAGGGTTAAGAAAACAAATAGTTTGTGCAAAGAGTGGTCTATGTGGAAACTTGTGGCTTCAACATTTGAGCTTGCTAAGCTGCTTTCTACATGAGACTTTGGGGAGCTGCAACTGCTCTGAACTGGGAGTGGGTGGCTGTTGTTGACTCAGCCTCTCAGTCATGGTGATTCCATTTGCAGGAACAAAAAGCTGCTTGGACCTATTGAGAGTCACCATTGTAACTCAGGGTTTTTATTCACTGATGTTTCTTCCTTGTCTGTCTTACTATGGAAGCTCTGCTGATACCTGTTGAGCATTTTAGCAATTTGTAAGCCCAACACAGAAGGATGGTGACTGTGTATAAGGTGATTAGCCCAGAATCAGACTTGCCTCTCCTGTAAGCAATACAAGAACTCTATCACTGAATCACTACTGCCTCTAACATACTGTTTGTCAAAAGAGATGCCTGGAAGATGCCTGGAGAAATGTGATCCATTTATTCCATAGGACAAGTTATCCTGGTGCCCTCCTAGGACATGATTAGAAGTTGCCTACATGCTGGGACCAACATGTCCCTGCTTCAGGTGACAGCAGCTCTCTGCACATATGGGTTCCCACAGGTCTGTCCATCAGAGGACAAGAGGGGTCTTTGAAATGCTCTCTGGTTGCAGATTACCTTTAGAGATTATATGCCAGAAAATGAGGAGAAAATGAGTTTTCTGTTTTCTAAGAAAAGAAAAATCCATTAATAAACAAAACCAAACCCTCGGATCCACACAGTGCTCTAAATATTCCAATGACCAGGGAGTCCGCTTTCTCAAAGCTGTGTGTAGGAGAAAAGAGGGAGTAACACATTTCTGCTCCACTTTGGAGTTGGCTTATCCAGGATTCTCTTGGTCCAGGAACAGCTATCCCCTCTTCACTGCTTTCACATCCAGAATTATTTTCCCGTGTATAGGGGCTTTCCCATGTGGCCAGCCATAAACAACTTTATTCTTCATTCTGAAGGCCCATTAAGGAGGCATGTTGCACAAATGCAGATTGTAAAGTTGAACAGTCCTTTTGCACCTCAAAAACTTTCAGTTAGTCTTTTCTGATGCTAGGTCTTTTGGCCTGGTTTTGGGGAATGACCGTGTTCTGTATTGAGTTTTAGAGTTTGATGTTTTACCTGGAAGGAACCACAGATGACATCTGGTCCAACCTGTGCACTTTGCAGAAGTAGTGGGTCCAAGGTGTTGGGGTCTTTCCAAGCCTCAATGGGGAGGGGACAGCAGAGCCAGAGCTCAGGTCTCCTGAGCACAGCCAGAGATACTGAGTAACCCTCAATATGGCTGGTGGCACATATGGCATGTGTTGAAACATCTCTTCTGTGTACTCCATGTGATAACTTTCACAGTGTAGATTTGAGACAGGAACCTTCAGAGTGTCCACCTGTGGATCTGATGTGTGAAATATAGCCCAGCGGATGTGTCCCTTGAAAACCGTTCATGTTGGGCTTTCTCAGCTTCCTCTTACTTGTCACTGAAGTAATGGGCAAGGCACACAGTTCACAGCCATAAGGCAGGATTTTTTGTCTTTTACTAAGTATAAGTTGTCCTTGGAGTCCTGGTGAGGTAAGCACTGGACTGCTAATTACTTGAGTTTGTCTTTTTGAGCTGCCCTTTGAAATGTTCTGTTCAGCTCTTTTACTTCAGCATTTCTTCCAGTTGCTTTAGCATTTCTATGCTTAAGAGCAAGTTTCAGAGTCTTTCTGGTACTGATACTCTCCCTCTCTGGATCTAAAGTCCCCAGCTGCTCCATCACTCCACGTCATCATCTCTGCCTCCATCTCAGGCATCACTGCTTCTCTGGGTAGGGTCCCGTTCACGGCTCTTTTCCGTTGATGGTCCCAGGGACCTCCACACCTAGACTGAAAAGTTAATCACTCCCCTCCTTGCTATAAAATGTCTACCTTTACATTTCCAACCCTCACAATCAGTCTTGATTACAAGTATTCACTAGAGACCCATCTGAATTTCATTTCATCAGCTCCACCTAGACAGATTGGATACTACTCACTGGAGATTCTGCCTTCCTCCAGGCCCCCTGGCTCTAGGTTCCCTCTTAAAGCTTGTAAGCCAGTTACTTCTTGCCTTTGTAGCTCCCCCTCCCCCCATTTTGGGTAGCCAATGCCCAAGTTGCCCATCCCTGTCTACTCTTTGTGGAAGCGGTGGGAATGATTCTTGCTGTAAGGATTTGTTCCCTCTTTTGAGCTACTGCATCCATAGGTGTAGGTCAAGTTCATCAAATTGTATCAGATTACTCTTTTTTCTTTTCTTCTTCTGGTTGAGTTCTGATCATCCAGTCATTGAAGCCAGGTCAAGTGGGTATTATCTGCAAGTGTGGTTGTTCTTGTGCATATGCCCTCACTTTTTATCAGCTGAATGCTTCACTCTCCACATTGTAGGGCTTAGCTCGCCACTTCATTGCTGATTTCCCCTCACTTCCCCTTATCGGTGATGAGCATGGTCACCAATCAGAGCGTGTGTTTCCATTGAGTCTTATTCTTGGAAGGGGGTTTGCACTGAGGGGACCTGACCACTTGCCTTGATGTTTCCTGGGCAAGCAACTTGTTTGTTCTTGTAGTAACAGTCTGTCTGCCTCTATTGTTTTGTATTTTTCCTGTAGGTCTTTCTTTTAAGAAGTATCTTTTGTTCTTCTAGCCACTCCAGGGTGGTCTGTTCATCTTTTCAAGTGGAAAATTTCCATCTCTGGAGATCTGGATGTGGTTCAGGCTTCTACTTATAGTCTTATGTATTGCAGAGGCTCCGTAGGAAACCTCCTTCACTGTGCATGTTGTAGCCCCATTTTAGATATTCCAATCAGTTATAGGCAGAAGACAGACTTACAAGCTTTCTATGGTGATGTTTCTGGCTATTCCTTTCTCTCCCCTCCAGCTGACACTGATTTTTGTCTTTTCTTTCTTAACCTGTCTTTTAAATGACCTTTTGCTTTCTTCTTGTATGATGTTTTTGATGTTATCCCACAACTGCTTTGGTCTTAGTCATTAGTGCCTAATACATCCAATCTGTTCTTGAGATGGTCTCTAAATCCAATTGGAATATATTCAGGGTCATATTTTAGGTCTCATTGACTTGTTTTAATTTTCTTCCGCTTCAACCTAAACTTGCTTGAGAAATGCAAGTTAAAATCACATTGTGGTACTATTTTACCCCTAGTACATTGACAAAAATCTGATGATATCAATTGTTGACAAATATTTTATGGGGAAACTGCTGGAGAGAGTTTAAATTGCTACTCCCATGTTGAACTGTGCCTTTCCTGCTTGTGCAATCCACAAGAGCCTAGGGAACGTAACGGAAACATTCATAGCTGCTTTGTTGGTGCTCACAAAACCAGAAACAACACAAATGTCTATTGACAGGATTATTGAAAAAGATAATTTGTGATGTCTTCGTGAGTGGAGTTACCATGTTCCAACATGGATACTTCTCACAACATAATATTGAGCAGGAAAAACAAGTTGTAGGATGATACATGCAGCCTGGTATTATTTACATAGAGCTGAAATTTATGCAAAGATGTGTTATGTATTGCTTAGGATAAATACAGGTGTAGTGCAAGCTCAAAGAAATATATGGGAATAGTATATTAATATAAATTTAGAATAGTGTGTACCTTTGGAAGGGGGTCTGGAAAAGGAATAGGGTTTTAGCATGTTTTTTTGTTCTCATTCATTCACTTTTTGTGTGTGATACATCGTAAATATTACATGATAAAAATTATTTCCAAACCTGGAAAACCAGTGGATCCTGAAAGTTCTTTTGAATTTTTGAATGGATGTTAAAAATGGAACTCTAAAACATTCTCTTCTTAGTAAGGTACCATATGTCCAAAGATGACCAAACCTATGTTAAGCTTTGCTTTAGTGGGTCTGTTGTTCTGGTATTCAGAGAAATTCAAAGTTGTCTTGTTAGCAGATTTTTGAAGAGAGTTTGAATTTCCTAACCATTCTGGATAAAAGAAACACCAGCCTATATGTTGTCAGAGTAGCTGGCTTTTGTATCTGTATTTATACATTGCTAGGAATCGTCCCTTCCTGCTTTTAAATGCTAAGTAATGACCCATGGCAACAGTACAGATAATCCTGACAAATAATATTATCTTTTCCTTTCATCTGTTGATCTCCCTGCTGCTAGCAAAACACCCCCAAGAGTTCTGTGTGTGCACTCTTCAGAACCCTGCAATTACACTCTTTTTCACCCCCAGTGCTGGAAAACCTGGTTTTCTTCACAAGAAAAGAAAAGAAACATCATCCTGGGAATGGAATTTGATTTGCGTTTTCAGAGAAACCAAGGTTGAATTGGGAAATCCCATTGTTCAAACAAGGAGCCCTGGTGGTACAGTGTTGGACTACTAACCAAAAGGTTGGTTCCAACCCACCAGCTGCTCAGCCTGGAAGAATGATAAGGCAGTCTGCTTTAGTAAAGATTTACAGCCTTGGAAACCCTAGGGAGCAGTTCTACTCTGTCCTGTGGGGTCGCTATGAGTCAGAATTGGCTCAATGGCAGTGGATTTATTGTTGAACAGAAAGATCTTTGTGTTAGCACAGTTGGGGAAGGGGCGCCATCAGATTGTTGTTGTTGGTAGGTGACATCTAATCTCCTCTGACTCATGGAGACCCCATGTATAACAGAAGGAAACAGTGCTGGATCCTGCACTGTCCTCACAAATGTTGTTTGAGACCATTGTTACAGCCATGCTATCAATCTATCTTCTTGAGTGTCTGTCTTTGTTTCACTGACACTCTGCTTGACCAACAAACATAATATCCTTTTCCAGGGACTGGCCCTTCCTATTAACATGTCAGAAGTATGTGAGATGAAGTGTCACCATCCTATCTTCAAAGGAGTATTCGGGCTGTACTTCTTCCAAGACATTTGTTTGTTCTTCTAGCAGTCCGTGGTTGAGTGAAAGTTGGTCTGTTGTGGCCCCATTCTTGGGCGAGAAAATGATTTGGCATTGCCAGAATGCGTAGTGAACCCATCTCACTGTATTTACACAGTACTTCCCCTGTCACCCATCCTGAGGGCAGAGGCAGCCGTGGAGTCTCATGGTGGTGGAGAAAAAGCCCCCAAATTGATTAAGGAGTTATGTGAGTCCCTGCAAGGTTACCCGGAGACAGGAAGCATGGACTGCAGTACTGAATGGGGAGGGAGAAGAATAGAAATAAAATTTTTATTGTGGAAAATTTCAAACATGTAAAAGAAGAATGAGTAGTGTGTTGGACTCCCCATGGACTTACCTCCTGGCTTCAACCCTAATTGCCCCAATCACAGCTTTATTCTAGCCTGTTACTGTGTGCCCTCTAGTGGATTCAAACTCATAGTGACCCCATGTTACAAAGTAGAGGTGCCCTTCACAGAGGCTGTAACCTTCGCAAGAGTTTATTGCCCTTCCTCTGTGGAGCTACTGGTGAGTTTGAACCACAGACCTTTTGGTTAGCAGTGTAGCTCTTTAACCTTTGTACCACTAGAGTCATTATTCTATGCCTTACTCTAATTTTGAAGCAAATCTAAGATATGCCAGTTCATTTGTAAATACTTATTATGTGTTTTAAAAAGATAAAACACTGTTGCTATTCTGACTCATAAGGAGCTCTGGTAGCATAGTGATTACGAATTGGGCTACGAACCCTAAGGCCAGCAGTTCGAAACTACCAGCTGTTTTGCGGGAGAAAGATGTGGATTTCTGCTCCTGTAAAGATTTCCAGCCTTGGAAACCCTGTACAGGGTTGCTAATGGCACAACAACATTGTGACTCATGGCAACTAATGTTTGTCTGCATTGAACTATGCTCGACAAGGTTTTTCAATGGCTGGTTTCTTGGAAGCAGATAGCCAGACTTTTCCAAGGTGCTTCTGGGTAGACTCAAAACATTCAACCTTTTGCTTGACAGCTGATGTTTAGCTGAGTTTGTTAACCTCTCAAGGATTCCTCAATAAGTCCTTTCTTTAAAACAAACAAACAAAAAACAACCATTATACCATGATCATACTTAAAGCAATATCTCAAACCAAATCCATTGGTGTTGAGTTGATTCTGACTCACAGCTAACCTATAGTAAAGAGTAGAACTGCTCTCTAGGATTCCCAATGCTGTCATCTTTACAGAAGCGTACTGGTATATCACTGTTCCTTGGAGTGGCTAGTGAGTTTGAACTGCTGACTTTTTGTCTAGCAGCTGAGTACTCAATCACTGTGCCACCAGACCTCTTTTTACACCTAAAACAGTGAATAAAAATGCCTAATGTAAATTATCAATGTTCACATTTTCTTATTTCACAATGTTAATTTTATTTTAAATTTCATCTAGGATTTTAAATAAGACTGTGAATTGGTTTTAAAGCATAGGTTGTTGTTAAGTGCCGTAGAGTTGGTTCTGACTTATACTGACCCTGTATAGGGATTTCTGAGGCTTTAGGTCTTCATGGGAACAGAAAGCTTCATCTTCTCCTGAGGAGTGACTAGCAGGCTTGAAACGTGGACCTTGTGGTTTGCAGTCCAGTGCTTGGGAGGAAAAGCAGAAATTTGGGGAAAGGGCTTTTGTACATTAGCTCTAGGGTTTAATGTTTTTATTTTGAATCACATTTTGGTGGGAACGAAAATTCTTCCAGACCTCAGTCTGTCCCAGGTATTTGGCATTTCTCCATTAAATTGCATCTTATTAAAATGATATCACATAACTTAACCATCACATTATATCACTCTGATAGTCATGCAGGTGGTTGGGCTCACACTCAAGTTCTGACTGTTCTAACAAGAGCCACTGTCTGCTGTTGGCTTTGGGCCTTTCCCTTTTGGCCCAAAAAGAGTGGTTCGGATAACACATGTGAAACAACTTCAGAACCACTTTGGAAATGACTAGTAGTTACTGGCCTGGAAGCCTTGAACTGACATGATAGCCAGTATCTTCTGACAGCAAGATGGTTTGTTGTCTTCTTGTTTTTGTTTTTTTAAAAACTTTTCTGCCCTGTGTTCTTTTCCTCCCCCAGGCCAGCTGCAGGCCTGACATTTGGAAATTATGGTGTCTTAACTCAGATTTGATTAACAAATGGTAGAGAACTGGGATGTAAAAGCTCATGCCTCCCAGTGAGTGTTTTGGGAAAAGCTGAGGGCTTTATTAGCTTGGATTCAGAAAACTACCAGGTTTGGGGTTCTTGAGTTCAAAGGCTTTTTAAATAGAAGGTTTCCTAAGCTTTGCCTGTTAACAACAAAAATACTGAGTTAAGGCAATAACATCTCCTGCCTTGTCTCTCTATGAATGAATTGATGATACAATTGAAGAAATTATATTTTTCTAAATAAATGGTCCAAAGGCTCTTCAGACTAATTCAGTGCATATTGGAATATATTCAGTTTATATTCTGACATTTATTAAAAATAAAAACCGAGAAGCTTTGCCAAACTGGAACTGTGCCCTCCACCTTCAATATTTGTCTTATATTCAGTGGAGTGGAACTGTCATTGAGATGTTTCAGACCCTGAGGGGTGCTAGCACTCAGTCGCAAACCAGAAATCCTAGAGAGGAAGGAATTTGTCAAATATTGTCAGATCAGGAAAAATATTTCAATAATGAATTGTAAAATTAATATTTTGACAGTATTAAAAAACTGTAATAGTCAAAGGGACACAGTGAACTTGGTGTTGTAGAAGATAGAATTACTATACCTAGAAGGCCTTCTCTTTATTTTCTTTTTAAAAGTAATCAAGGATAAGTGCAGAGTAAGCAGTCCTCTTTGTAGGCCAATTAGGTAAAATCATGCCTGAATCCTTTTCTCCTGAGATTACTGCCCAGGAGGCTGTGGCCCTGCCTGTCACTGAGATTTCCTGCCAACACAGGTTGCTGGGAGGTTTAAACCTGAAATGCTAGTGTGCTGGTCCTGCATTTTACTGCCAGCGCTTTTTTGGATATAGTTAAGTAGAAACTGTCAGTTGGACAGGTGGAGGTGGGTTTAATTGGATGGTGTTGAATGAGGTTAGGAATGAACTGAAGAGGACTGACAGATTGACTAGCAAAGCAAATGAGAAGAGAAAGGAATTATCACTCAAGCACCTTAACTTCCTTTGGTGAGATTGCCATGGGCAGTTTCTTCAGTTCCCTTGTTGAATGACATGTTGGTTCCAGCAAACAGTAGGGGTGAGTGTATTTTCTCTTTGCCTTTTTCTTCCAGTGGCTTTCTCAGTGGTGATAACTTATTATTCCCAAGAAATGAGTGTTCTTGGCCAGAACCACATGAGCATGAAATCACCCAAGATTTTACTCCTAGATGGAACGCTTATTAGAAAGGAGGGTGGGGGTGCAAGCAGGTGCTAAACTACTTGGCTAGTGGGGACATTTTAAGGAGATGGGATTTTTGTGGGGATTCAAACTCTGTTAGGAGTGTTGTTGGAATGACTAAACAACCTTTCAGTGGTGAGATTCCAAGGAGGTGTGGAACACTGGTAGTAAATGAAAAGTTGGAGGTTTGAGTCTACTGAGAGACTCTGGGGAAGAAGGATACTTAAAAAAAAAGAACAAAAAAATGAAATCAAGAAAATGCTAGCCATTGAAAACCTATGGGGCCCAGCTCTACTCTGACACACATGGGCTCCACATGAGGTGGAATTGACTTGATGGCAGGTGGTGGCACAGATAATTCTAGAACGTTCTATGATGCTGTAAATGTTGTTTCTGGTATCCCAACATTTGAAATGTGACTAAGGGGATTGTTGTTGGTTGTGTTAAGTGCCATCGAGTCGGTTCCGACCCATAGTGACCCTGTATAGGATTTCCGAGGAGCAGCTGGTGAGCTTGAACTACCGACCTTGCACTTCAAATTACTTCGCAGTCTGGTGCATTAGCCCATAGTGCCACACCAGGACTTCAAGGGGATTAAAGAACTCTAATTAATTTTAATTATTAGGGTAAGTAAAAAATTATCCACACTCTGTAGAATTTATTTTAATCAACTTTTAGAAAAGACATCATTTTTTGGACATAATATCCTTGCTTTTCAATACATTTTGCCCTTCTGTCAACAAGCTACCACATTCCCTTATTTAAAAAAAATAATGTTTTAGGCTGAGCTGTCAGCCACAACTGCACCACTGTCTTAACTTCATCACAGGTGAACCTTTGTCCTCAAAGGGCTGCTTTCACAGGACCAATCTTGATGGAGCAAGTTCAGGACTATTGGGAGGATGCTTTAACACCTCAAAATAAACTTTTGGTAGAGTGTCAACAATGTGGTCAGAGGTATGTGGACGTGCATTGTCATGCAAGATCACAAAACCCTTGGATAGCCCTCATCTGCATTTACACTTCAGTTCTTCAGTGCTTCAGTGAATATCACTCTGTAAGGAGCATTGTTGATAGCTGAACATTTTTCCTGATAGTGTTCCAATACGGGCTCTTGAGAATCCCAAAAAAACCTGTAAGCATCAATTTTCCAGTAGATGGCTGACTTTTGAACTTTTTTTGGCCAGTGATTTTTTTCCATTCCATACTCTGCCATTTACTCTCAGGCTCAAATGATGAATCCATCCATGTCTTGTCACCAGTAATGATTTTTAAAAGAAGCGCTTACCTTTCTTTGAGTATCGGTCCAAATTTTGTTTGCAGATGTCCAAATGTTCTGTTTATACTCTTCTGTGAGTTGTTTTGGTACCCATCTTTCACAAACTTTTTGAAACCCAAGTCTGTTGTGAATTATTTCATAGGCAGAGCCATGGCTGATTTGTCACTTGTCTATTCGACAGAATCATTTCACCTGCACACTCAGTGTTGTAATTTAGCCGTGGATGTGGATGGGTGTTTTAATACAATCGGAGTGTGGATAATTTGACTCACCCTCACACTTATATTTTATTACTTAATATTCAATCACTTTATTTAATCATAATTAAAGAGCCTCATGTATTAATGGCTACAATATTGGACAGTGCAATTATAGAGATCCACATTCCTAGCATCTTATAAAATTGATGTTACCTATGCAAAAGGATGATGGTCCTTGGGTTATTACAAATTAGAAGGCAGACCTGGCATTTTCCTTGCAAGAGGTTACTGCATTGAAAATTGTGTTGTTATTGTTAAGTCCCCAGGCCTCTTCATACTGCATGCCAACCAGGTCCCCAACTGGGTCCACAGAAGTCCACTGAACATTGTAGGGCTTAGTTTGCCATTTCATTGCTGCTTTTACCCCACTTCCTCCCATCGGTGATGTCTGTGGCCACCAATCAGAGCGTGTATTTCCATTGAGTCTTAGTCTTGGAAGGGGATTTGCATTGAGAGGACCTGGCCACTTGCCTTGATGTTTTCTAGGGAAGCGATTTGTTTGTTCTTGTAGTAACAGTCCATCTGCCTACATTTTTCCTGCAGGTTTTTCTTTCAAGAGGTATCTTTTATTCTTCTAGCCCCTCCAGGCTGGTCTGCTCATCCTTTCAAGTGGAGATTTCTCATCTCTGGAGATCTGGATGTGGTTCCGGTTTCTACCTATAGTTTTATGTATTGCAAAGGCTCCGCAAGAAGCCTCGTTCACTGGGTACGCTGTAGCCCCATTTTAGGTATTCCAATCAGTCATAGGCAGAAGACAAACTTATAAGCCTTCTAGTGTGGTGTTTCTGACTATTCCTTTCTCTCTTTCTCCAGTGTTTATTCTGAGCTGCCTGGTCAGGGAAGCACCGGAAGTCCTCTCTCTCTGTTTTTATTTTTATGTACACAAAAATTCTCAGGAATATATTATAATTTAAAGCAACCCAAGGACATTCTACATGCCTACCTCCTGACCATCAGCACACAGTCTTTCTCTTTCATGAGTCTAGAGTCCTCAGCTGCTCTGTCTCTCTATGTCAGAATCTTTGCCTCCATCTCTGGTGTCGCTGCTTCTCTGGATAGAGTCCCATGTTCACATGCTCTTTTCTCTTGATGGTCCTAGGGTCCTATATAACTGGAATGTAAGATTAACTACTCCCCCCTTTTTGTTACAAAAGTTGTACCTTTACAGCTGTGACAGTTGTAAGTAGTCATGATAACAATTACTTACTATTGAATCATAAGAATCTTATCCCCATCTCCTTTTACCAGACCCGTCTAGACAAGATGAAAACTATTCAGTGGGAATTCTACCTTCCCTTGAACACTTTGAAACTAAACTCCCTCATGAAAACTTGTAAGCCAGTTACATCGTGCCTTTATAGCCCCCCCCCCCCCGCCCATTTTAGTGTATAAGTTATCCATCCCAATCAACCCTGTATACAGAGGGGATAGGTATAACCATCATTTTTAAGAAAATATTTTATTGTGATAGATAAACAATTACATAGCAAATTAGGTTCCCATTTAACAATTTTAATACCAATTGTTCTGTTACATTGGTTACAATTTTCTTAATGTATCAGAATTATTATTTCCATTCTGGTTGTTCTATTTCCTATAGCTATAATTTTTAATTATTGCTTATCTAGTCAAGAATAACATATTTGAACAGATTAAACATCCCACTAATTTTAGACATTTAGGATTTATCAATATTTACAAATTATATTTCAGTCTATGAGTTTGTTGAAAAGTCACAATTACTATACACTAGAAAAATTTTTTTTGGCCTGAGCCATTTGAAAATTTGTACCTAACAAGATGTCCCATCACCCCAAAAAGCTTTAGTGTGTATTCTGTACAAGCAGGGGCATTCTAATAAACTTGTGAATAAAAACTTTTGTCAATTAGGGTTAATCAGGTTTTCAGGACCAACATAGAAACTCTGTTTTAGTTTTGTTAATTCATCCTATTAGATGGGGTGTGAATTCAAGTCCTGTTAACTGATGATGTTCATTTTGGTCTATTTATTGAGGCAGAACCTGCAGGCTGTCTCTTTTAAATAAGTTAATATTTAGTGTTTGATGAGGAGGTACTTTACAGATATATCCCATTCTTTATAGAACTTCCATTTGATCCATTTACCTATTTATATCCGTACGGATTCAAGATTCTTGTTTTATACAGCTATTTAACAATCTTTCCACAATGGCCTAACGATTGCCTATTTATTACTAATGTGTTTAGGAGGACTTAATAACTATTTACTACTGATTGTGCTTTGTGTTATATTAACTGTCTGCCTGGCTAACTTAACTATGATGAAAAACTCAGTATTTGCCTCCTTTAATCTGTCTGAGGATCTTCTCCTTTCCCTGAAGCCCAGGTTCTTATTTATTGGTGATGATAATAAAAATATGCAGTCCATAAGAGCTCCATTTTTTGTGTTGAATCAGTTTCCATGGCCTTTGGCATTACCTTTCTTTTGGATTTGTCTTTAAAGAAACTGAAGGATTTTGAAGGACCCCTGGTGACACAGTGGATAAAGCACTCGGCTGCCAAGTGAAAGGTCAGTGGTTCAAATCCATCAGGTACTATACTGCCCAAGACATTTATAGCCTTGCAAACCTATGGAGCAGTCTGTTGTAACTCTGTAGGGTAAGCACTGGACTGCTAACCACAAGGTCAGTGGTTCAAACCCACCCACCATCTGCTACTCTGAAACCCTATACAGGCTCCCAATGAGTTGGAACTGCCTTGACAGCACTTAACAACCACAACAGATAGAGTCACTAGAAGTTGGAATTGACGACAGTGGGTCTGGTTTTGGGTATAGGGTTTTTTTGGGGGGTGGTGGTGTACACTGAAGCACTCAGAAATATATAATCATTCAAACAACCAAAGGGCATACTCTGCAAGCCTGTCCCCAGCCGCTCCATCTCACCGCATCATTGTCTCTGCTTCCATCTCTGGCACTGCTGCTTCTCTGGATAGGGTCCCACACTCTGCTATTCTCCCTTGATGATCCCAGGATCCTCTGCTTCTGGACTGCAAGATCAACCACTCCCCTCTTTTTGTAACAACATGTCTACCTTTACATTTGTAACAATCGCAATCAGTCCTGATAACAGTTACTCACTATTGAACCACAAGAGTCTTACCCCATCTCCTTTCACCAGCCCTGTCTAAAGAGGTTGAAAATCACTCTGGAGATTCTGACTTCCCCCACTCCCTCTGAAACTAAGCTCGGTCTTGAAAACTTCATGCCTTTATAGCACCTCCCCCCCAATTTTGGGTAACCAATGTCTTAAGTTGCCCATTCCTGTCAACCCTGTGTACACAGGTGGTGGGGGATGATCCTTGGTGTGAATATTCATTCCCTCTTTTTAGCTACTACATCCATAAGTATACAAGTAAATTGTAGCCAGTTACACTTTTTTTCCTCATCTTTCTTTCTCTAGTCGAGTTTTGATCATCCAGCCATTGAAACTCGGTCAAATGGGTACTATCTGTAAGTATGGGTGTTCTTGTGCATCTTGGGTGTGGGTTTTTTAAATAAATGAGGTCCCCCCCCACCCCAGGCATATATAATAATTTACATCTCCAAAGGGCACATTCTACAAGTCTGCTCCTGGCCACCAGTTCTTAGTTCTTCTCTTCTTAGTTGATGAATCTAGAGTCCTCAGCCATGCCCCCTCTCCATGCCCCCATCTCTGCCTCCATCTCTGGTGCTGCTG